>NC_048577.1:6258351-6395851 GCF_013265735.2 Oncorhynchus mykiss | reverse complement strand
CAGGTTACATATAAAGACAACCCTACTCTGTAGTCAGGTTATATATAAAGACAACCCTACTCTGTAGTCAGGTTATATATAAAGACAACCCTACTCTGTAGTCAGGTTACATATAAAGACAACCCTACTCTGTAGTGCTTTTTGGGTTGGGTTCTCCCTGTAGTTCAGGCCCCCCAGACAGCATACGAACACATAAGTATTTCCTTCAATCATTATTTATGACAAGAAACAGTAGCTACTCAGCCTCATGGCAAAATGTGTAGAACAGCGTGAAATTAACTCATGAATTCTTGAAAGTTGAGACTGAAAATGTGTGAAATTTTATAGAGGGAAAACATTTGCTTGGGGAATTTTCCTTTTACTTTCAATATTATTAATTTCCATTTTGGTTCTTATTCCTGGAAATTCTCTTTTTTTGGTGCAAAGGATCTCAATTGCAAATGCTCATAAAAAAAAAAAACGGGCAATAATGAATATTAACTGACAAAATATTGTATGTAGTTTCTTGCAAAAGCCCTAAAAGAATATTTCTCTTAAAACTGATTCCTAAAAGATTTGTCCAGAGACTTAGTCAACTCCGTCAGATTAAACTAAAATCTAAAAAAATGAGTCAGGAATACGCAGGGACAGCTATACTATAAGGACCCTGTTTTGAATGACCTCAGTACATGCAGAGCAGCAAGACCACTCATGGTCTGTAAAGTTCATCATGTTCTGTACACTCAGTGTAATATATATATATATATATATATATATATATATATATATATATATATATATATATATATATATATATATATATATATATATATATATATATTTCAAATTAATATTCAGACAAATATTTGTTGGGAAAAAAGTTGCCATTGTCCCATCTTTCAAGTATCTCCGAGCTCTAAAACGGCAAAATGTTTCTCTCAGCCTCATGGCAAAATGTGTAAAATAGCCATGAGACTATAGCACATAAAACGACAGTTCTTTCTGCACCATGGCAACAACCCCCCCCCTCCCCCCCGGGGGACTGCACTACGCCACTGTGTTGTATTGAAGGGAGGTAAATACTGCTGACCTGAGTCTTCAGTGAGTGTCTTGTCTGTCTTCAGCTGGGTCAAGACGCTGTCCTGGTCTCCAGAAGACCTCACATTGACTCTACAGAAGAGAGGAGGACACAAACAGTTGGTTTTTGACACACACACACACACACACGTATTCACTAGACACAAAAACACAGCTAATTTCATCTCTGTCAGACAACCGTACCTGAGGTTGTTGGTGTCAATGAGGAAGAGGAAGAAGGGCTCAACACCGCTGTGTTTGCTGAGCGGACACACCGACGTCTCCTCCGCCTGGAGAACAAACATTACAACATTACTACACAACCTTGTACAACCTTACCACAACCGTTCAGAAACATTACATTAGGCCTATATGAACCCTGAAAGAACATCTCAAGAACAGCAGACCCTTTTCCTTTCTTCCTGAGCCAATCAAAATTCACCTAGACCTATCGTCAAGTTGCTAGGTAACATGACTGAACAACATTGTTTGTTATCAAAACAATAACAAGCAACCCGGGGAAAAGTTTAAAACGCCCCGTGACACGGTTTGTGAAATTATATCAAATGTGAGCAAAAAAATAAATAAATCACACAGGAAGAAATACAGTAGCTCCAGTAATAGAAGTAATTTAGTCATTTTCTGAACCGTTTCATCCAGAGAAACCGTTTTCTTTGCTGTAAAGCTGTTTTCTCTCTGGTATTGCTGCTCGACAGCAAACGTGCAAAGCCTATCAGACTGGCGTGGCCTGTGTGCTCTTGGTTATACCAGGGATTAAATGATAACCAACTTTGCTCACTCTACTCCAATGTATCAAATGTATCAAGTGTAAGAGCAGAAGAATGATCAGGGTCTGCATCCCCCACTCGCCATCACGGCTACAAACTGATGGAGGAATAGATGAGCAGGAAGAGCTGACGGAGAGGAGCAGGTGAGTGAGGTCAGGTACGGGATGAGACCGGCGGATTGCAGCACACGTGATATGAAAGTGAAGTGGACATTGTTGGACCGGCGCATATAAGAGACTAGTTGCTGTTGCTTTTAAACATTTCACCCATTTTATAAAACACAACTTTCTAATCATTTTACAACACGACCCAGCGGCTTCTTTAGATCGTGAGGCAGAAAAAAATGTGGTTAATGTCAAATGAAACGGTACTAAAACAATTTATTATCTAGTATATTTACTGATAGTAAAACATAAATGGGAGTTTCTCAATATGCATACTACCGTGCTACAAGTGCTTTCTCCGAGGTTTTTCTTGTGAGGACGAGTGTGGAGAACACATAAAACAAGTACATTTCAGCAGCACTTTCACTCCCCGCCGTGTATTACCTCGCGCCGCTCCTCCCCCTCGTGTATTACCTCACGCCGCTCCTCCCCCCCGTGTATTACCTCGCGCCGCTCCTCCCCCCCGTGTATTACCTCGCGCCGCTCCTCCCCCCCGTGTATTACCTCGCGCCGCTCCTCCCCCTCGTGTATTACCTCGCGCCGCTCCTCCCCCTCGTCTATTACCTCGCGCCGCTCCTCCCCCTCGTGTATTACCTCGCGCCGCTCCTCCCCCTCGTGTATTACCTCGCGCCGCTCCTCCCCCTCGTGTATTACCTCGCGCCGCTCCTCCCCCCCGTGTATTACCTCGCGCCGCTCCTCCCCCTCGTGTATTACCTCGCGCCGCTCCTCCCCCTCGTGTATTACCTCGCGCCGCTCCTCCCCCTCGTGTATTACCTCGCGCCGCTCCTCCCCCCCGTGTATTACCTTGCGCCGCTCCTCCCCCTCGTGTATTACCTCGCGCCGCTCCTCCCCCTCGTCTATTACCTCGCGCCGCTCCTCCCCCTCGTGTATTACCTCGCGCCGCTCCTCCCCCTCGTGTATTACCTCGCGCCGCTCCTCCCCCTCGTGTATTACCTCGCGCCGCTCCTCCCCCTCGTGTATTACCTCGCGCCGCTCCTCCCCCTCGTGTATTACCTCGCGCCGCTCCTCCCCCTCGTGTATTACCTCGCGCCGCTCCTCCCCCTCGTCTATTACCTCGCGCCGCTCCTCCCCCTCGTGTATTACCTCGCGCCGCTCCTCCCCATCGTGTATTACCTCGCGCCGCTCCTCCCCCTCGTGTATTACCTCGCGCTGCTCCTCCCCCTCGCGTATTACCTCACGCTGCTCCTCCCTCTCGCGTATTACCTCGCGCTGCTCCTCCCCCTCGCGTATTACCTTGCGCTGCTCCTCCCCCTCGCGTATTACCTCGCGCCGCTCCTCCCCCTCGTGTATTACCTCGCGCCGCTCCTCCCCCTCGTGTATTACCTCGCGCTGCTCCTCCCCCTCGCGTATTACCTCGCGCTGCTCCTCCCCCTCGTGTATTACCTCACGCTTCACTTCCCCGTTCACTGAACCTTCTCCCAGCCAGGACAATGGCAACAATAGAGACCAAAACAAGATATACACAAAGCAAAAGTCTTACTTCATAACTATCAGCTAGCTATATGTGAATCGTAATAATGTAGTTAGATAGCTTAACAGGCAAAAATGACCTAAGACTAATGTTAAGTAAGGTAGATTCAAGTCTTTGTGGCTAGCTAGCTAACAGTAGTAGCTAGCTAGCAGTAGTAGCTAGCTAACAGTAGTAGCTAGCTAACAGTAGTAGCTAGCTAGCAGTAGTAGCTAGCTAGCAGTAGTAGCTAGCTAGCAGTAGTAGCTAGCTAGCTAACGTTAGCCCTATTGAATTACTATGGGCTTGCGATCTACGCTCACTACAGTGGGTATCGTGGGCCGGCAAACATGCCAAAATGAACACGTGTATTTATTAAACGTATCAAGACCAAATATTGTACTCAGGGAACATATGAGAGGTGAATAGGCAACATTTGCTTCAGATCAAATCCCTTTTATACTTTTTTTTTTACCAACGTTTTTTTCTTGGGTTATTTCATATTTCTGTTCATTCTTTCCATCGACGCGTGATATTTTGATATGTCAAAATACGAACAAAAATATGGAACAAATGGAATACACATCGGAGAAATGCCCTTCACGCTCTGTTTCACTTGGATTTGGACTCATGTTTCCACCCTCCAGTGCTCGAAGCGCAGTAGATTGCATTTTGAGAAACACCAAATGTCTCACATAGTAGTCTATATATATCTCACCTTATCTACTTGATAGTGAAACCAATACCATGGTATTGTTGAACAGTCGATTTTGATTGGCTGGCGGGTCGTTCTAGAGAGTGCATTCATTTCAGATAACGAAAGAGTTGCAAAAGTGATTTGGTTTGATGAGATCTACTCACTGTGTAGGACAGCACGCCATTAACACGAGACTTGGAGAGACTGAATCCCACCTGTATGGAGAGAGAAAACAATGATACAATTCACTAACTGGAGACAATATAGCCAGAGATGAAGCTGCACACACATCAGTTGTTCTTACAGGGTGCTTGCTGTTGCCCTCGGGCAGTCTCAGGGAGAGAACGTTGACGTCCAGGGTTCCGTTGGCAAAGAAACCAAAGGTGTTGAGATGAACCACAAATCTAGAGTCATTCTGAAAGAGAGAGGTGGAGGGAGAGATGGAGGGGAGGGAGAGAGAAAGTGGTGGAGGAGAGGGAGAGAAAGTGGTGGAGGAGAGGGAGAGAAAGTGGTGGAGGAGAGGGAGAGAAAGTGGTGGGGGGAGAAAGTGGTGGGGGGGAGAAAGTGGTGGAGGGGAGGGAGAGAAAGTGGTGGAGGGGAGAGAAAGTGGTGGGGGGGAGAGAAAGTGGTGGGGGGGAGAGAAAGTGGTGGGGGGGAGAGAAAGTGGTGGGGGGGAGAGAAAGTGGTGGGGGGGAGAGAAAGTGGTGGGGGGGAGAGAAAGTGGTGGGGGGGAGAGAAAGTGGTGGAGGGGGAGAGAAAGTGGTGGAGGGGGGAGAGAAAGTGGTGGAGGGGGGAGAGAAAGTGGTGGAGGGGGGAGAGAAAGTGGTGGAGGGGGGAGAGAAAGAGGTGGAGGGGGGAGAGAAAGAGGTGGAAGGGGGGAGAGAAAGAGGTGGAAGGGGGGAGAGAAAGAGGTGGAAGGGGGAGAGAAAGAGGTGGGGGGCAAGAGGGATGGGGGGGCAAGAGGGATGGGGGAGAGACAGGTTGGAGGGAGGAAGAGAGGGAGGTGGAGGGAGAGATGGAAGGGAGAGAGAGGGAGATGGAGGGGAGACGGGTTGGAGGGGAAGGATGGGGCAAGGGGGCAAAAGGGATGGGAGGGAGACAGGTTGGAGGGAGGAAGAGGGGAGAGAGGGAGGTGGAGGGAGAGAGGGAGGTGGAGGGAGAGATGAAGGGGAGAGACAGGTTGGAGGGAGGAAGAGAGTTGGGGGGGAGGCCGATGAGGGGAGAAAGAATGAGGGAGAGAGGTGGCATTTGTTATCCAAGTATGACAAATATCAATGTGAAAAATGTATCAATTTATTTTTTACCTTTATTTAAACTAGGCATGTCAGTTAAGAACTATTTCTTATTTTCAGGGGCAGGATGACAGATTTGTACCTTGTCAGCTCGGAGAATCGAACCTTTCGTTTACTAGTCTAACCACTAGGCTACCCTGCCTCCCCATCACGAGAACATCGACGCTGTAGACAGTGTATCTAGCTGAATGCGTTAACATCTCAGCTGATGTAACGTTAGCCAGCCAGCTAACTAACCATTTTCTAGTTGTTTAGCTGCAACGTTTCTTTGACAGTCAAGTGTAAAAATCACAGACACATTAAAAGGTTGCCTAGTTAGCCAGCCAACTAAATAGCTGGCTAAGTTAAGTGATTTATAGTAGCTAGCAAACAGTTGCAGAAATCCCCTGACGTAGGTGCTAAACAAGTGCTACACATTAGCCAGCTAGCTTAGCTATGGCTGAAAAGGGAAAAACATTGCTACCACTATCCCAAGTTCGCATATTATTGGCTATAAGTACACATTACCTGAGAACACACAGTATCTGAAGTAACGTTAAAGCAAGGTTGGTGTTATTTTACCTTTAGGGCGAGTTTGTGTCTTCTTGCTTCGCAAAAGACCAGCACGAGTGCGAAAACCGCTAAACCAACGCCCCCATGTCGTCCCATGGTAGCTCACTAGACGGCTGGTAATATGTTACACAACTAGAGTATACACCTATTCACTACAGAATAAATTATATTCCTTGATAACGAGTGAAAATAATCAATTTACCAAAACTATTTTGATTCCCTAGTTCACACTTCCTGGTATCATTGCTACTTACACGTCACCAGAGTAACCGGTGCCCACTCTGCTGCGGTGCTCCCAGGCGGAGGGAGGGTGTAGGACAACAGAAAACACCAGCTAAGGTTTTAAACAGTCTTCTCCAAAGACTGAATTATCGTTTCCTGAGAAATAATTACTGTTGTCAATGTTTGTTCTCAATGCATCAGTCAGGTTTAGACTAAAATAAGTCAGTCCAATATGATGATGATGGTGACTGCACTTTGTGACCTGTGACCACAATAATCTCCTAATAACAGTTTTTCTTAATTCAATGAAATATTTGATGAATGAATGAATGGATCAGATAAATGTGTTTGTGTAGGGATAATGACGTGGAAATATTAAAAGCTTAAAAATATATACAAATACCTTTATATACCAGTGTAGTCTACTATAAATCAAATCAAACGTTTATTAATCACATGCACAGAATACAGCGGGTGTAAATGGCACAGTGAAATGCAAGCTCCGATACACAAAACATATCTCCCTTAAAGCTCTGAGGAAGGCCGTGAGGCCGAAATGTAAAGCTTACTAAAGAGCAGTGATGCTATCAAGAGCAGTGATACTATCTAGAGCAGTGATACTATCAAGAGCAGTGATACTATCAAGAGCAGTGATACTATCAAGAGCAGTGATACTATCAAGAGCAGTGATACTATCAAGAGCAGTGATACTATCAAGAGCAGTGATACTATCAAGAGCAGTGATACTATCAAGAGCAGTGATACTGTCAAGAGCAGTGATACTATCAAGAGCAGTGATACTATCAAGAGCAGTGATACTATCAAGAGCAGTGATACTATCAAGAGCAGTGATACTGTCAAGAGCAGTGATACTATCAAGAGCTGTTAAGGTGCGTGAATGAGGACCCAAAAGCGAATTAACAAAACAGAGTACTTTAATGACGAACATACGTGGGCTCAGATGGACAGGTAGATTCCGACAGGACAGGACAAGGTTGCAGCACACACGATGATAGTCTGGTTCAGGCATGAGACACACAAACAAACAAGAATCCGACAAGGACAGGAGCAGAAACAGAGAGAGATATAGGGACCTAATCAGAGGGAAAAAGGGAACAGGTGGGGAACGGGGTGAATGGGTAGTTAGAGGAGACAAGGGACAGCTGGGGGAAAGCGGGGGAGAAAAGGTAACCAAACACGACCAGCAGAGGGAGACAGGGTGAAGGGAAAGGACAGAGACAAGACAACATGACAGTACATGACAGTACCCCCCCACTCACCGAGCGCCTCCTGGCGCACTCGAGGAGGAAACCTGGCGGCAACGGAGGAAATCCTCGATCAGCGCACGGTCCAGCACGTCCCGAGAGGGAACCCAACTCCTCTCCTCAGGACCGTACCCCTCCCAATCAACAAGGTACTGGTGACCACGGCCCCGAGGACGCATGTCCAAAATCCTGCGGACCCTGTAGATGGGTGCGCCCTCGACAAGGATGGGGGGGGGGGGGGGGGAAGACGAGCGGGGGCGCGAAGAACGGGCTTAACACAGGAGACATGGAAGACCGGGTGGACGCGACGAAGGTATCGCGGAAGAAGAAGTCGAACTGCGACAGGATTAATGACCCGAGAAATACGGAACGGACCAATGAACCGCGGGGTCAACTTGCGAGAAGCCGTCTTAAGGGGAAGGTTCTGAGTGGAGAGCCAAACTCTCTGACCGCGACAATATCTAGGACTCTTAGTTCTACGCTTATTAGCAGCCCTCACAGTCTGCGTCCTATAACGGCAAAGTGCAGACCTGACCCTCTTCCAGGTGCGCTCGCAACGTTGGACAAAAGCCTGAGCGGAGGGGACGCTGGACTCGGCGAACTGAGATGAGAACAGCGGAGGCTGGTACCCGAGGCTACTCTGAAAAGGAGATAGCCCGGTTGCAGACGAAGGAAGCGAGTTGTGGGCGTATTCTGCCCAGGGGAGCTGTTCTGACCAAGACGCAGGGTTGCGAAAAGAAAGACTGCGTAAGATGCGACCAATAGTCTGATTGGCCCGTTCTGCTTGACCGTTAGACTGGGGGTGAAAGCCGGAAGAGAGACTGACGGAAGCCCCAATCAAACGGCAAAACTCCCTCCAAAATTGAGACGTGAATTGCGGACCTCTGTCCGAAACGACGTCTGACGGAAGGCCATGAATTCTGAAAACATTCTCGATGATGATTTGTGCCGTCTCTTTAGCAGAAGGAAGCTTAGCAAGGGGAATGAAATGAGCCGCCTTAGAGAACCTATCGACAACCGTAAGAATAACAGTCTTCCCCACTCACGAGCCCGTCCAGTAAGGAGAGATATGACGTAGGCGACACGAGCAGTGCTCCTGGCGTAAGTGTTGGACTGGAGAGAAAACACAATATCACACTGGGTGAGGAACGAGCGGCATTCAGTGGGCTCCCCAGAGTAACACGGCGGGTTATTGATTCTGGGCTCCGGAGATTCGAAAGCCCTGGAAGTGGCCGGTGGATCGAGGCGGAGATGGTGAACCTGTTCTGTGAGGTTGGAGACTTGGGTGGCCAGGGTCTCAACGGCATGTCGAGCAGCAGACAATTCCTGCTCGTGTCTGCCTAGCATCGCTCCCTGGATCTCGACGGCTGAGTGGAGAGGATCCGAAGTCGCTGGGTCCATTCTAGGTCGGATTCTTCTGTTAAGGTGCGTGAATGAGGACCCAAAAGCGAATTAACAAAACAGAGTACTTTAATGACGAACATACGTGGGCTCAGATGGACAGGTAGATTCCGACAGGACAGGACAAGGTTGCAGCACACACGATGATAGTCTGGTTCAGGCATGAGACACACAAACAAACAAGAATCCGACAAGGACAGGAGCAGAAACAGAGAGAGATATAGGGACCTAATCAGAGGGAAAAAGGGAACAGGTGGGGAACGGGGTGAATGGGTAGTTAGAGGAGACAAGGGACAGCTGGGGGAAAGCGGGGGAGAAAAGGTAACCAAACACGACCAGCAGAGGGAGACAGGGTGAAGGGAAAGGACAGAGACAAGACAACATGACAGTACATGACAAGAGCAGTGATACTATCAAGAGCAGTGATACTATCAAGAGCAGTGATACTATCAAGAGCAGTGATACTATCAAGAGCAGTGATACTATCAAGAGCAGTGATACTATCAAGAGCAGTGATACTATCAAGAGCAGTGCACGGGTTCTTTCTTTTTTTTCTCTCTCATCTTATTCAACCATTAAAAAGCAAAGTGAGCAGTGACTTCACCTGAGACATGAAGCTAATTCAAGACGGTTAAAGGGATTCTCCGGTACTTCTGCATACTTTTCAGCCAGTAGTTCTGAAAGTAGGCCCCAGGGCCAAAAGTGGTCCTCAAAACTGTCATAATACCTCATATGTGCAGATATGTTCACCACGTCATTACTCTCTCTCTCTCTCTCTCTCTGCTGTGTGTGATTCTTGCTAGTTGTCAGTCAAATGGTGAGGCTGAATCTCATTGTCTGGAACTCAAATTGCTAGAGGTTGGCCCACGTGGGGGGGGGGGGGGGGGGGAATGTATGGAAAATGGCACAACACAGCTTCCAGAAAACAGTGGCTTTCAAAGCAGGCATTTCACACGTTGACACACCCAGCCCAAAGCGGGAGGTTTAAGAAATACTAACTAGTTCCCAAAGTACCGAAGCATGTCTTTAAACATTCATAATGTTGCAGCTCGATAGCCTCTCGTTTATGACAATACATCCTTCATTTACATTGGACATTTTCAGTTGTTTAGCAGACGCTATTATCCAGAGTGACATCCAGAGCATTTCAACTGAGGTAACATACATTACAGATATTAGGATTAAAAAATACTTACTAGTTCGCAAACGTTCATAATGTTGCAGATAGCTAGCATATCTAATTTAAGATAATACATCCTTCATTTACATTTTACATTTGAGTTATTTAGTTATCAAACAGAGTGAGACCAGAGCATTTTAACTGAGGTAAATAAGACAACCACATATTACAGTCACAGTGATGTATTTTGTGAACAGTCCATGATATGAAAAGCTCTTAATTACTTTCACTCTCTGGGGGGGGGGGGGGGGGGGGGGGGTCAAATACTTATGTCATGCAATACATTTTCTGGATTTTTGTTTTAGATTCCGTCTTTCACAGTTGAAGTGTACCTATGATACAAATTACAGACCTCTACATGCTTTATAAGTTGGAAAACCTGCAAAATCAGCAGTGTGTCAAATACTTGTTCTCCCCACTGTATATGTACTGTATACAGTACCAGTCCACAGTTTGGACACACCTACTCATTCAAGGGTTTTTCTTTATTTTACTATTTCCTACATTGTAGAATAATAGTGAAGACATCAAAACTATGAAATAACACACATAGAATCCTATAGTATCCAAAAAAAGTGTTAAACTAATCCAAATATATTTATATTTGAGATACTTCAAAGTATCCTTTGCCTTGATGACAGCTTTGACCTTCCCCAGATCTGTGCCTCGACACCATCCTGTCTCTGAGCTCTACGGACAGTTCCTTCCACCTCTTGTCTTGGTTTTTGCTCTGGCATGTGCTGTCAACTGTGGAACATTATATAGACAGGTGTGTGCCTTTCCAAATGTCCAGTCAATTACATTTACCACAGGTGGACTCCAATCGAGTTGTAGAAACATCTCAAGGATGATCAATGGAAAAAGGATGCACCTGAGATCAATTTCTAGTCTCATAGCAAAGTGTCTGAATACCTATTTAAAAATTGTATTTAAAAAAAAAAAAGTAATACATTTGCTAAATGTCTAAAAACCTGTTTTCACTTTGTCATTATGGGGTATTGTGTGGAGATTGAGGATTATTATAATTTTGTATGCATTTTAGAATGAGGCTGTAACGTAACAAAATGTAGAAAAAGGGAAGGGGTCTGAATACTTTCCGAATGCACTGTAAGTATCGTTATAATATTGTATTGTGAGGTCCCTGGTAATTCCCAGCCCAACTAATGCAGTGTAGCCTACTATAAATACAATTAAATATAACTTTTATTAAATACACGCATAGGATACAGCGAAACACTTACTAGCAAGTTCTTTCCTACACACAAAGATATACAAATAGTTCCCTTATCTGACCATTAATGAATGTGGCATAATATCAAGGGTCAATTTGCGGTTCAAAAAAAATAACAAACCACTTTAACAACTCTCTAATTCATAGAGCTATGGATACAAGGACTGACCATCCATAATATCCACATGATAGTTCATGCTGAGGCTTAGTGTTTATTATTTTAATATATATTTTTTTTACAATTCCATTGTTTACAAACAATTGATTACAACAAGGTTATATTTTGGCCTCTGATGGGGAATGGCAGTTGAACTAAGCTCATGAGGCACATAAGTTATATTCTTCAATAATCAATGAAAATCAATGAAATAATATTTCTCATTATCATCCATTTAAATCTCAGATTGCTCCTGCTTTAGATAAACACTTTTCACTACATTTCTATATGGAAGCCACTGATTTGATCATCTCAAGTCTGGTTGATCTTCACGGACAGATGGACGAACAGCAGCAGTAGGAGCTGCAGGCCTATGAGGCTGGACCCTGACAGGAGCTGCTGGTACTGATGCCACAGGCCCGTGGGGTTGGACCTGGACAGGAGTTGCAGGTGTACATAATACATTTTACAACACAGAACCATTAGGAGAATTTTAGTTTTTTTTTCAAATGGGATTTCCTCATATTATCATTGTTTGTGATGAGGTGGCCATCAGGGAGGAGACTAATAGAACTAGAAGACCTGATGAGAACATATATCATCATCACCAGAGGTTCTCATCAGGTCTTCATCATAATTCAATAACAGCAACACCTGTAGTTCTACTTCTATTCCTAATGCTACTTCTACCTCCACCACATGTCAGAGTTCATTTGAGTTTAGCTCTAAATGTCCATTACCTAGAAGGCAGAGACATCTCTCCCATTCATTACTGCCCTGTTCTATCAGAAGAATATCAAACTCTTAAACAAAATGTTGCTTACCCACCCCCCGGTCCATGCTGTTAACCCACCCCCTGGTCCACGCTGTTAACCCACCCCCCGGTCCATGCTGTTAACCCACCACCCGGCCCATGCTGTTAACCCACCACCCGACCCACGTTGTTAACAGACCCCCCCGACCCACGTTGTTAACAGACCCCCCCGACCCACGTTGTTAACAGACCCCCCCGACCCGCGCTGTTTACCCACCCCCCGGCCCGCGCTGTTTACCCACCCCCCGGCCCGCGCTGTTAACCCACCACCCGGCCCGCGCTGTTAACCCACCACCCGGTCCGCGCTGTTAAGCCACCACCCCGTCCATGCTGTTAACCCACCACCCGACCCACGTTGTTAACAGACCCCCCCGACCCACGTTGTTAACAGACCCCCCCGACCCGCGCTGTTTACCCACCCCCCGGCCCGAGCTGTTTACCCACCCCCCGGCCCGCGCTGTTTACCCACCCCCCGGCCCGCGCTGTTAACCCACCACCCGGCCCGCGCTGTTAACCCACCACCCGGTCCGCGTTGTTAACCCACCACCCGGTCCGCGTTGTTAACCCACCACCCGGTCCGCGTTGTTAACCCACCACCCGGTCCGCGTTGTTAAACCCACCACCCGGTCCGCGTTGTTAACCCACCACCCGGTCCGCGCTGTTAACCCACCACCCGGTCCACGCTGTTAACCCACCACCCGGTCCGCGTTGTTAACCCACCACCCGGTCCGCGTTGTTAACACACCACCCGGTCCGCGTTGTTAACCCACCACCCGGTCCGCGTTGTTAACCCACCACCCGGTCCGCGTTGTTAACCCACCACCCGGTCCGCGCTGTTAACCCACCACCCGGTCCACGCTGTTAACCCACCACCCGGTCCGCGTTGTTAACCCACCACCCGGTCCGCGTTGTTAACCCACCACCCGGTCCGCGTTGTTAACACACCACCCGGTCCGCGTTGTTAACCCACCACCCGGTCCGCGTTGTTAACCCACCACCCGGTCCGCGTTGTTAACACACCACCCGGTCCGCGTTGTTAAGCCACCACCCGGTCCGCGTTGTTAACCCACCACCCGGTCCGCGTTGTTAACACACCACCCGGTCCGCGTTGTTAACCCACCACCCGGTCCGCGTTGTTAACCCACCACCCGGTCCGCGCTGTTAACCCACCACCGGTCCACGCTGTTAACCCACCACCCGGTCCGCGTTGTTAACCCACCACCCGGTCCGCGTTGTTAACACACCACCCGGTCCGCGTTGTTAACCCACCCCCTGGCCCGCGCTGTTAACCCACCCCCTGGCCCACGCTGTTAACCCACCCGCTGGCCCACGCTGTTAACCCACCCCCTGGTCCACGCTGTTAACCCACCCCCTGGTCCATGCTGTTAACCCACCCCCTGGTCCACGCTGTTAACCCACCCCCTGGTCCATGCTGTTAACCCACCCCCTGGTCCATGCTGTTAACCCACCCCCTGGTCCATGCTGTTAACCCACCCCCTGGTCCATGCTGTTAACCCACCCCCTGGTCCATGCTGTTAACCCACCCCCTGGTCCATGCTGTTAACCCACCCCCTGGTCCACGCTGTTAACCCACCCCCTGGTCCACGCTGTTAACCCACCCCCTGGTCCATGCTGTTAACCCACCCCCTGGTCCATGCTGTTAACCCACCCCCTGGTCCACGCTGTTAACCCACCCCCTGGTCCATGCTGTTAACCCACCCCCTGGTCCATGCTGTTAACCCACCCCCTGGTCCATGCTGTTAACCCACCCCCTGGTCCATGCTGTTAACCCACCCCCTGGTCCATGCTGTTAACCCACCCCCTGGTCCATGCTGTTAACCCACCCCCTGGTCCACGCTGTTAACCCACCCCCTGGTCCATGCTGTTAACCCACCCCCTGGTCCATGCTGTTAACCCACCCCCTGGTCCATGCTGTTAACCCACCCCCTGGTCCATGCTGTTAACCCACCCCCTGGTCCATGCTGTTAACCCACCCCCTGGTCCATGCTGTTAACCCACCCCCTGGTCCATGCTGTTAACCCACCCCCTGGTCCATGCTGTTATCCCACCCCCTGGTCCATGCTGTTATCCCACCCCCTGGTCCATGCTGTTAACCCACCCCCTGGTCCATGCTGTTAACCCACCCCCTGGTCCATGCTGTTAACCCACCCCCTGGTCCATGCTGTTAACCCACCCCCTGGTCCATGCTGTTAACCCACCCCCTGGTCCATGCTGTTAACCCACCCCCTGGTCCATGCTGTTATCCCACCCCCTGGTCCATGCTGTTATCCCACCCCCTGGTCCATGCTGTTAACCCACCCCCTGGTCCATGCTGTTAACCCACCCCCTGGTCCATGCTGTTAACCCACCCCCTGGTCCATGCTGTTAACCCACCCCCTGGTCCATGCTGTTAACCCACCCCCTGGTCCATGCTGTTAACCCACCCCCTGGTCCATGCTGTTAACCCACCCCCTGGTCCATGCTGTTAACCCACCCCCTGGTCCATGCTGTTAACCCACCCCCTGGTCCATGCTGTTAACCCACCCCCTGGTCCATGCTGTTAACCCAAAAGTGGGTATATAGTATTTAAAGTGAGCTAGGCTACACTGCAGGCAAGATCCAATGTCTCTATACACCATCATTCATTTAACAACACAGAACCACGAGGACAATTAGAGTTCTTCACATGTGATTTCCTCATAGTATCATTGTTTATGATGAGGAAACCATCGGTGATGAGACTAAGACAAGTAGAAGGTTTGATGAGAACCGTTACCTGAAGTGGGAACTTCTGTTGGGGAGACTGTGGATGAGAAAGAGAAGGTGTTGTACTATGTAGTAAAATAACGATGTATCATAATTCATCTAATTGAATCAACAACAACGATATGACTACTACTACTAATATTACTACTACTACTGCAATCACTACTACTACTACTGTTATCACTACTACTACTAATATCACTACTACTACTGTTATCACTACTACTACTACTGTTATCACTACTACTACTACTGTTATCACTACTACTACTACTAATATTACTACTACTACTGTTATCACTACTACTACTGTTATCACTACTACTACTACTAATATTACTACTACTACTGTTATCACTACTACTACTGTTATCACTACTACTACTGTTATCACTACTACTGTTATCACTACTACTGCAATCACTACTACTACTGTTATCACTACTACTACTACTAATATTACTACTACTACTGTTATCACTACTACTACTGTTATCACTACTACTACTGTTATCACTACTACTACTGTTATCACTACTACTGTTATCACTACTACTGCAATCACTACTACTACTGTTATCACTACTACTACTACTGTTATCACTACTACTACTGTTATCACTACTACTACTGCAATCACTACTACTACTGTTATCACTACTACTACTGCAATCACTACTACTACTGTTATCACTACTACTACTACTGTTATCACTACTACTACTGTTATCACTACTACTACTGCAATCACTACTACTACTGTTATCACTACTACTACTGTTATCACTACTACTACTGTTATCACTACTACTACTGTTATCACTACTACTACTGTTATCACTACTACTACTACAATGACTGTTACTAATGTAATGTAAAATGTCAATGTAAAATGCTACTATTACAACTAGTTCTATTGTAACTCCTACTCTCTCTGAGTTTCAGTTACCTGGTAGTGAAACAAGGCGGTCCCATACACGTTCATTTTCAGGACCGCCATGTTCTTCCAGAAGAAGATACACTTCTTCAACAACTGTTTTTAAACGCAACTGAAATGTCAGCATGTAGTTGGTATAGGAATCATAATCCACAAACTCTGCTTCCTGGAGAGAAAAAAAAGCACAAGTATCAAGCCAAACAGAATTGTATGTGATTTCTATATCTTATCAAGGTAGCATCACAAAAATGATTTAAGTCTTAGCTCATATTTATTAGACTACCTTTGGATCTATGTGATGTTCATCTGTTAGATCGGTGGAGAGGGTGTATTCTTGGTCCGGGGTTAGTCTACAGTTAGGATTTATTTCCATGTATATTTCTCTGTCTCCAGTCCTTGTCCTCCTGGTCTTACACACCTTGAGAGGATTGGAAATGGTTTGGAACACACTGTCATGATTTAGTAGCAGTACCTGAAACATGGAAGCCCAAACGTCGCCCTCGGATCTTGAGGGTATCATCTTGATGTAATGGTCTGGATTCACCATTTACAATTGCATTACACCCCAAAATATTGTTCTGTGGCAAAAGGTGAGTTCAACAGTGCAAATTTGATAGAATTCCAACCAAAGAGGTGTTTGACAACTCTGATCTACTTACCTCTTCAATGTCAACATTTCTGGGCAGCAACAACACATTTAGGGTGGACTCATTATTATCATCTGTGAGTTGGTAAAATAGTAGCACCAGAGCACGGATAGGAGAGACAGGAGCTTCCTGTTCCTTGGTGATGCCATATTTGCCGAATCCAGTGATGTTTAATATGACGTGAGATTCTGTTGCCTCATGGGGAAGGAGAAACTCCATACTGTCATCATCAGTCACATGGGCTACAGACAGGAAGTCACATCCACCCTCTAGGAGAGAAAGAGAACATTAGTCTTCTGTTCAGATGACGATGACAACCCAGTAGTGGAGTAGTGATGCTACTGATGGTGATTAAGAATACATAGTCTATAACCTCCCTGGAAATGTATTACTTACCAGAATGAATCTCACAGTGTGGAAGGTGTAGGTGTAAGGTGTAAGTTAAGAACAAATTCCTATTTACAATGACGCCCCACCCCGACCAAACCCGGACGACGCTGGACCAATTGTACGCAGCCCTATTGGACTCCAATTACAGCCAGTTGTGATACAGCCTGGAAATCGAACCAGGGACTGTAGTGACGCCTCTAGCACTGAGATGCAGTGCCTTAGACCGCTGCGCCCCTTGGTAGCACATTGTGTATTATAATTAACTGACAGTTTTTTAGGGGTTGATACATTTTTTATTAGGGCAAATCAAGTGGAAAATACAAACTTCAGAGAACTTTAAACTCCAATACATTACATTTCCTGCTGTGTAGTAAAATTATTTGCAACAAATGAGTGATCAAATTAAGATCCTACATCTGTAGGACCATCTCCTTCACTCTTACCTTGGGTTCTAGGAACCGTTTGTTACCACCAATATATATTTTTCCATGTTCACAATAACCTTCAACCTGTCATTTCTGCTTTCCACATCCAGAGTCGTATTGATAAAAACTATGAAGCCGACTTTATTCATTATGGGGCGGCAGGGTAGCCTAGTGGTTAGAGTGGTGGACTAGTTCAATCCCCCCGAGCTGGCAAGTCTGTCGTTCTGCCCCTGAACAGGCAGTTAACCCACTGTTCCTAGGCCGTCATTGAAAATAAGAATTTGTTCTTAAAACTGACTTGCCTAGTTAAATAAAGGTAAAAAATAATAATAATTTTAATCAAAGTGTCCATTTATGAGCACAATATTTCTGAACAGACCTCCGAACCAAGCCAGGACCAGCAGAAACACAAGACCCGACAGCAGGTTCACTTACTACAGATACATCCATGTCAGCTCCATCAGTCTGACAGTAGGTCTACTTACTACAGATACATCCATGTCAGCTCCATCAGTCTGACAGTAGGTCTACTTACTACAGATACATCCATGTCAGCTCCATCAGTCTGACAGTAGGTCCACTTACTACAGATACATCCATGTCAGCTCCATCAGTCTGACAGTAGGTCCACTTACTACAGATACATCCATGTCAGCTCCATCAGTCTGACAGTAGGTCCACTTACTACAGATACATCCATGTCAGCTCCATCAGTCTGACAGTAGGTCCACTTACTACAGATACATCCATGTCAGCTCCATCAGTCTGACAGTAGGTCCACTTACTACAGATACATCCATGTCAGCTCCATCAGTCTGACAGTAGGTCCACTTACTACAGATACATCCATGTCAGCTCCATCAGTCTGACAGTAGGTCCACTTACTACAGATACATCCATGTCAGCTCCATCAGTCTGACAGTAGGTCCACTTACTACAGATACATCCATGTCAGCTCCATCAGTCTGACAGTAGGTCCACTTACTACAGATACATCCATGTCAGCTCCATCAGTCTGACAGTAGGTCCACTTACTACAGATACATCCATGTCAGCTCCATCAGTCTGACAGTAGGTCCACTTACTACAGATACATCCATGTCAGCTCCATCAGTCTGACAGTAGGTCCACTTACTACAGATACATCCATGTCAGCTCCATCAGTCTGACAGTAGGTCCACTTACTACAGATACATCCATGTCAGCTCCATCAGTCTGACAGTAGGTCCACTTACTACAGATACATCCATGTCAGCTCCATCAGTCTGACAGTAGGTCCACTTACTACAGATACATCCATGTCAGCTCCATCAGTCTGACAGTAGGTCCACTTACTACAGATACATCCATGTCAGCTCCATCAGTCTGACAGTAGGTCTACGTACTACAGGTACATCCATGTCAGCTCCATCAGTCTGACAGTAGGTCTACTTACTACAGATACATCCATGTCAGCTCCACCAGTCTGACAGTAGGTCTACTTACTACAGATACATCCATGTCAGCTCCATCAGTCTGACAGTAGGTCTACTTACTACAGATACATCCATGTCAGCTCCATCAGTCTGACAGTAGGTCCACTTACTACAGATACATCCATGTCAGCTCCATCAGTCTGACAGTAGGTCCACTTACTACAGATACATCCATGTCAGCTCCATCAGTCTGACAGTAGGTCCACTTACTACAGATACATCCATGTCAGCTCCATCAGTTTGACAGTAGGTTCACTTAATACAGATACATCCAACCAGTACCAGCAGGCCCTGCCCAGGTCCAGCCTCATGGGCCTGTGGCACCAGTACCAGCAGGCCCCACCCAGGTCCAACCTCATGGGCCTGTGGCACCAGTACCAGCAGGCCCCGCCCAGGTCCAGCCTCATTGGCCTGCAGCTCCTACTGCTGTTGTCCGTCCATCTGTCCGTGAAGATCAACCAGACTTGATATAATCAAATCAGCGGCTTCCAAATAAACATTTAATGAAAAGTATCTTAAAGGAGCAATCTGTGATTTAGTAGAGCTGGGAATTTCCAGGGACCTTACAATACAATACTTCGGTGCCGATACGATATGTATTGCGACAAAAATATAAATGCAACATGGAAAATGTTGGTAACATGTTTCATGAGCTAAAACAAAAGAACATCACACAACATTGAAGCTTATTTCTCAAATGATATGCACACATTTGTTTACGTCCCTGTTAGTGAGCATTTCTCGTTTGACAAGGTAATCCATCCATGTGACAGGTTTGGCTTATCAAGAAGCTGATTAAACAGCATCATTACACAGGTGCACCTTGTGCTGGGGACAAAAGGCTACTCTAAAATGTGCAGTTTTGACACACATTACAGATGTCAAGTTTTGTGGGTGCGTGCAAGTGGTCTGCTGACCGCAGGAATGTCCAACAGAGCATTTTATGATTGTTTCTCGGCCATAAGCTAACTCCAAAGTCGTTTTAGAGAATTTGGCAGTACATCCAACCGGCCTCACAATCGCTGACGAAGTGTAACCATGCCAGCCCAGGGCCTCTACATCCGGTTTCATCGTCTGAGACCAGCCATCCGGACAGCTGAGGAAACTGATGAGCATTTTTGTCTGTAATCAAGCCTTTTTGTAAGGAAAAACTCATTCTGATTGGCTGGGCATGGCTCCCCAGTGGGTAGGCCTATGCCCACCCATGGCTGCGCCCCTGCCCAATAGTGAAATCCATAAATTAGTGCCTAAATAATTCATATCAATTGACTGATTTCCTAATATGATATCAGATATTTTATACACCAGGTTTGTGCTCAATAAAGAATTTGGGAATTGACTCCCATTCCACCCATGAGATTACATTTAAATTGGCCACACCACAGGATGTAGAATCTGAATGAGTGACAGGAAGTGTAATTTTATTTATTGAATATTTGAAACGTACAATATGTGAAGCCGCTCAATAACTACAGTCCAACAGATTCCCATTCAGAGCGACACACAGAAGCATCCAGGGTCAATGCCCTGCTCAGGGGCATGTTGACCGATCTACCACCAGGCCAAGAAACGTGGAAGTATCATTTAATTCAGTGTAATTCAAATACATTTCACTCAGTCACAGAACATGAGTTTCATTGAATCTGACAGGTCACACTTCCAGATACCAAAGAATATATCACTTTTCTCTGTTCATTATACTCTGTTAACCTTACTGCTTAGAATAAACCATTATATTTATTTGGCTTTGTCTTGAAGGCTTTAGGGTAAATTTGTGCATTAAACTAATGCATTGTGGGAAATGTATTTCCCCCATATTGAACAACATTTAAGTGATTAATGAAATATAACTACAGGTTTCGTTTTCCTTGTTTTCATTCATTTGAAGAGTTTGTCCTGAAAATCAATTGTTTCATCAATATTTTATATGCATGTTAACATGTTTGGTATTTTATTTACAAGATGTATATTTGTATAGACTACAACTATAGAATCGAATAGGCATTTGAATATTACTGAATTCAACTCTATTTCCTTGAATTGCAATTCGGTATCCTGCTTATTAATTCAAATTCATGAATTTAATTTATGAGCCATTCTAAATTCAATTCTGAATTGACCACAAGTCTGTTATACACTACAGTACATATTTCCCTGAGTGAAATGAGTCCCTGACATTCAGGCTGATTAAAGCTGGAATCTTTAATGGTTAAACAGCCACGTCCATTTGCAATATTACAAACAAGCTGTAAACAACAACACTGTTTTCCCCTTGAACATCCTTTTATGCACAATAGAGGAGCACAATATTCACTTTAATGATTTTTAGCATGCTACGCGACGCTCTGTTGCTAGGCAACAAAAACAACTGGTGGGGCGGACAGTGGGGCTGTTTCCCCCTACTGCTGATACACAGTATTTGTCATCTCAATTGAACTGAGGGAGATTAAATAGATTAATGCAACTACAAAACACTATAACAGATATTTAAACACTACACAATATGACATCTTTCCCTGAGAGTGAAATGAGTCCCAGAGATTCAGCCTGATTAAGTCCGTAATGTCAGAGAAGTCAAACATAAAGGACACATTCCTTATCTCAAGAGTTGCTCCTATTTCTCCTGATCAATCACAAAAGGAGACTAGTCCCTATTGTTGGAAAATAATGTCATTCATTTTAAAAGATGCTCTTAACCGTTATATAAACATATACACTATATCTAAACAGAGATATATCTGGTGTTCAGCCAGTAGAGCTGTCCAGTACAAGTCAGTTGTCTGGTAGATGTTAAGTCTCACATGTTGTCTGAGACCTGTCCAAGATGATTCAACATTCACCATGTTACAGATAGAAATTCAATCATCTTGTAGTCTGTAGCCAGTGTACCAGAGTAACACAGGTAGGTTGTCTGGTAGACAGTAGCTCCTCGAAGTGCTGCTCTCTGTCTCTGATAAATGTTTTGATATCTTCTGAGGTTGTATCCATGGTTACCTCTCAGTCTGTCTGTCTCTTTCAGAGCATGTATTAGTATTGTGATATTATATATCCTGATGCTGTTGTATCCATGGGGACCTCTCAGTCTGACTGTCTCTTTCAAAGCATGTATTAGTATTGTGGTGATATATATCCTGATGCTGTTGTATCCATGGTTCCCTCTCAGACTGTCTGCTCTTCCAGGTCTTCAACCAGGCAGGGATCTACTTCCTTCAGGACCTGGTAGAAGTGTTCCTGGGCACGAGCCCCCTTCTTTACCACCATGTCCAGCAGGGTTTGGTTCTGTAGGGTCTTGGTGGATTTACTGACCACCTCCTCCCTCTCCTCGTCAATCAGAACCCCACGATCCTGGAGACGCAGGAATATGGGCTGTAACAGTCCCAGGCGAGTTTCTAGAGCAATCCTGTGTTTTGGAATGAAGTCTTGTCCTGGGAAAGTAGGGGGTTTGGCAGGAGTGGCTGCAGGGAGAGGGGCTTGGACAGAGAGAGGAGAAAAAGGGTCTATAACCTCAAGTGTATATATTACGAATGTTAAAAGTGTGATCAACTTATATCAGAAAAATATATATATATCAGAAAAATGTATAATTCAGTTGTATTGATCTTACAATACAGGACATCAGTAATAATCTCAGTCATTAATTATGCCCCTCTGCCCAGCGGTAGGCCTGTCTCTCCTTGGGAGTTAGGAGTTTACATTACACTGATTAGTGCTTTACAATACAGGACATCAGTAATAATCTCAGTCATTAATTATGCTCCTCTGCCCAGCGGTAGGCCTGTCTCTCCTTGGGAGTTAGGAGTTTACATTACACTGATTAGTGCTTTACAATACAGGACATCAGTAATAATCTCAGTCATTAATTATGCTCCTCTGCCCAGCGGTAGGCCTGTCTCTCCTTGGGAGTTAGGAGTTTACATTACACTGATTATAAAACATGGACTGTTTTATCTGAACTGTTACCTTGATATCTGTAGAAACCCTTCCACGGATGTTCAAGATTCACAAATAGACTGGACAGTAGGTCTAATATGGACCAGGCTATATTCTTCTTCTTCCTCAATGTCAGTTCAGCTTTTTTAACTTTGGCAGGTAAGAATACCGCAAACGTTGTGGTGTAGTTTTCGTAGTCTTTATCATTATCAAACTTTTTGGTCTGGATCAAAAAATGGACAAACATAAGACAGTGTCAGTTGAACAACATTAACTTCCTCTTGAAGTCTTTGATTCAGTCAGATCCAGCACTAACCCAGGCTACCTGACACCTGCACGGCAGATCATTGGTTTTATTTAGGTGATACGTCGGAGGTGGAACCGTATTGGAGTTCAAATTGCTGAGCAGCTGCTCTTGTCATTGTCACAAAACCACACCTGTATCATCCTAATCAAGGTGTATATTACAACATGTTCCACTGTTCCAACTTGTAACAAGGCTGTATGGGATTATTACTAATGTCACTCAGTGCATCTAATGGTTTTACCTCTCTGACATCATCTAAATCAAAACGATGAAGCTGCTATGCAGTTGTTGGTTATCAGGAGTTAAGGTGGATCTGATTGAGTCCAGCTGTTTTTCCTGTTATTCAGTGGATGTTGAACTATTAACCATCACTACCTTAGGTGTCACCTTATGATACCCATCAGTGGATAGGCTGTAAATCTGATCAGGGGTCAGTTCACAGTCAGAGGTTGTTTCAATGAAGGGTTCTCTCATGCCATTCCTCCTCGCCCTCTCCTCTTGCACCTAGAGTAGAGTAGTAGATTATCTTGATGAGAGCAAAATATCTTCACAATATCTAGGATTCAGAATGAATTTCAAATCCCCGATAGGACAATAAGTAAAATGTCCGTTATGGAATTACAGTTGTCACCTTCATTAGGACAACGTTCCGCGGCAGCAACAACACATGCAGTACAGATTCCAGTTCAGGGTCATCTGATGGATGGTAGAACAACAACACCTGGGCTTTGATAGGGAAGACAGGAGCATCCTTATCCTTGATGAGGCCATAAGCAGAGAATCCATAGATGTTTATTATGACGTGTGTTTCTGTTATCTTATGAGGGATAAACTCAATGATGTCATCAGTCACATGGGCTACAGACAGGAAGTCACATCCACCACCTGGGAAAGAAAAATAAAACAGCATTGTTGGTTAGAAAGTAACAAGAGATAGAAAACACTACAATCACTTTTCTTATTAACTGTGTAGTTTCCAGGGCAGATCTCACAGTATGTTTGAGGTGTAGTTTCCAGGGCAGATCTTACAGTATGTTTGAGGTGTAGTTACCAGGGCAGATCTCACAGTGGGGGAGGTGTAGTTGACTGACAGACCCCTTAAGGCATCTAAACATGAACAGGGGTCCTGCAGGCCTCTTGACACTCTGGGCTAGAAACCTCCTGTCCCAGGGGACAGTCCTATAGAGCACCTCTCCCTCTCCCTCCATCCTGAACACCAGGCCTGTTTTACTGCACTGGAACAGACCTGCACTGGGGCACTCTAACCTGTAGTGTATAACACATGTATGACATACAATGCATTTAAAATAGGAAAAGCACATCTGAGTTTGCTTGTTGTTGGTGTGTGGGAATAATTCAATATCTTAAAAGCTAAATAAATACCTGCACACTGTCAGTATCACGTTGTTTATGGAAGTTGTTTAATTAGATCTTAAATAAGGGATTCTGGCAAGAGCAGTGTTGGTGTTTCTTTTAAAATGACAAATGGCTTGAACTGTTCTTTAAGACTTCATATTCTTAAAGTTAAATAAGTTACATTTAAATGTATCTATTATCCTTTCATAAATGGAAAACTATAACTGTAAAAACAAGTAAGAGAATACCAAGTTACCGGTATGTTCCATTGTCCTCCTGATCATAGTCCTCTGGTTCAAAGTCCTCAGGAAACCTCTAAAAACAATATATACTGAACAAATCTGTTATTATAAACTGGGTGGTTTGAGCCCTGAATGCTGATTGGCTGACAGCCGTGGTATGACAAAACATTTATTTTTACTTCTCTAATTATGTTGGTAACCAGTGTATAATAGCAGTAAGGCACCTCTGGGGTTTGTGGTATATGGCCAATATACCACGGCTGTTTACTTTGTATCGTGCCTAAGAACAGCCCTTAGCCATAGTATATTGGCCATATACCACATCCCCTCGGGCATTATTTGTTAAATAGTCAACTGGTCAATCGGTCATTCTGTCTGTCTTTCCAGTAAAGATCTTACCAGAAGAGGGTCAGTAGTACACAGGCCCTGGTCCACTGTTCTACATTCTGTGATGTTTAACTCCTACATGACATTAGGTCAGCTTTATAATCTCTGTGATGTTTAACTCCTACATGGCATTAGGTCAGCCTTATAATCTCTGTGATGTTTAACTTCACCATGACATTAGGTCAGCTTTATAATCTCTGTGATGTTTAACTTCACCATGACATTAGGTCAGCTTTATAATCTCTGTGAAGTTTAACTTCACCATGACATTAGGTCAGCTTTATAATCTCTGTGATGTTTAACTCCTACATGGCATTAGGTCAGCTTTATAATCTCTGTGAAGTTTAACTTCTCCATGACATTAGGTCAGCCTTATAATCTCTGTGATGTTTAACTTCTCCATGACATTAGGTCAGCCTTATAATCTCTGTGATGTTTAACTTCACCATGCCATTAGGTCAGCTTTATAATCTCTGTGAAGTTTAACTTCTCCATGACATTAGGTCAGCTTTATAATCTCTGTGATGTTTAACTTCACCATGACATTAGGTCAGCTTTATAATCTCTGTGAAGTTTAACTTCTCCATGACATTAGGTCAGCCTTATAATCTCTGTGATGTTTAACTTCTCCATGACATTAGGTCAGCCTTATAATCTCTGTGATGTTTAACTTCACCATGGCATTAGGTCAGCTTTATAATCTCTGTGAAGTTTAACTTCTCCATGACATTAGGTCAGCTTTATAATCTCTGTGATGTTTAACTTCACCATGGGAATTAAGCAAGCTGTCAGTACTCTGACTTGTTCCTCACTCCAATTGAACCCTTGCTAGATGAAAGCCAACTAGAAGAGGATTTCATTTGGTGACTCTCTTTCTGTTGGTCATTGTTCGTCAGCTTGTCTCCATGTCTTTTAGCAGGTATTGTTGTTGTGAACCCAAACATCCCCTCTCCTCCTCACCTCTCTCTCTATCTTCTTTGACAGATCATCCCAGTTCATATTCTTCAGGAACTCCGGTGTGATCTCCACAGCTTCCTCAGGGCCGGAGGGTTCTCATTGGGTGAAGTAAAGATGCACTCAATCAATGTAGCTATAAACAACTAATGGAACTTTTAAAGAACAGATTCATGTTGTTTTACCTGTGTGATCACTCTGTAACTTCTCAGTGAGATCATGGTCATTCATCCACCTCAGGATCCTCAGTGTGATCTTCACAGCTCTCTCAGGGTCGTATATCTTCATCATCAGATCCACTGTGACCTGTCTGTCAGTGTTCTCCAGCTGGCTCTTTGGGATGGGAGGAAAGCCAAGCAGCTTGCAACTAGTCAGGTAGTTTTGAAATGTCTTCAGCTCGTTTATGTTCAGCTCCTCCAGAGAGTTCAGCAGCCAAGCTGGAAAAGATAGAGAGAGAGATGTCCTACATGTCAGATAGAGAGAGAGAGAGAGAGATGTCCTACATGTCAGATAGAGAGAGAGAGAGAGAGATGTCCTACATGTCAGATAGAGAGAGAGAGAGATGTCCTACATGTCAGATAGAGAGAGATATGTCCTACATGTCAGATAGAGAGAGAGATGTCCTACATGTCAGATAGAGAGAGAGATGTCCTACATGTCAGATAGAGAGAGAGAGAGAGATGTCCTACATGTCAGATAGAGAGAGAGAGATGTCCTACATGTCAGATAGAGAGAGAGAGAGAGATGTCCTACATGTCAGATAGAGAGAGATGTCCTACATGTCAGATAGAGAGATGTCCTACATGTCAGAGAGAGAGATGTCCTACATGTCAGACAGAGAGAGAGAGAGATGTCCTACATGTCAGATAGAGAGAGAGATGTCCTACATGTCAGATAGAGAGAGAGAGATGTCCTACATGTCAGATAGAGAGAGAGAGAGATGTCCTACATGTCAGATAGAGAGATAGATGTCCTACATGTCAGATAGAGAGAGAGATGTCCTACATGTCAGATAGAGAGAGAGAGAGATGTCCTACATGTCAGATAGAGAGAGAGAGATGTCCTACATGTCAGATAGAGAGAGAGAGAGAGATGTCCTACATGTCAGATAGAGAGAGAGATGTCCTACATGTCAGATAGAGAGAGAGAGAGATGTCCTACATGTCAGATAGAGAGAGAGAGATGTCCTACATGTCAGAGAGAGAGAGAGATGTCCTACATGTCAGATAGAGAGAGAGAGATGTCCTACATGTCAGATAGAGAGAGAGAGAGAGAGATGTCCTACATGTCAGATAGAGAGAGAGAGATGTCCTACATGTCAGATAGAGAGAGAGAGGTGTCCTACATGTCAGATAGAGAGAGAGAAATGTCCTACATGTCAGATAGAGAGAGAGAGAGATGTCCTACATGTCAGATAGAGAGAGAGAGATGTCCTACATGTCAGATAGAGAGAGAGAGATGTCCTACATGTCAGAGAGAGAGAGAGAGATGTCCTACATGTCAGATAGAGAGAGAGAGAGATGTCCTACATGTCAGATAGAGAGAGAGATGTCCTACATGTCAGATAGAGAGAGAGATGTCCTACATGTCAGATAGAGAGAGAGATGTCCTACATGTCAGATAGAGAGAGAGAGAGAGAGAGATGTCCTACATGTCAGATAGAGAGAGAGAGAGAGATGTCCTACATGTCAGATAGAGAGAGAGAGATGTCCTACATGTCAGATAGAGAGAGAGAGAGAGAGATGTCCTACATGTCAGATAGCGAGAGATGTCCTACATGTCAGATAGAGAGATGTCCTACATGTCAGAGAGAGAGATGTCCTACATGTCAGATAGAGAGATGTCCTACATGTCAGAGAGAGAGAGAGAGATGTCCTACATGTCAGATAGAGAGAGAGATGTCCTACATGTCAGATAGAGAGAGAGAGATGTCCTACATGTCAGATAGAGAGAGAGAGAGATGTCCTACATGTCAGAGAGAGAGAGAGAGAGATGTCCTACATGTCAGATAGAGAGAGAGATATGTCCTACATGTCAGATAGAGAGAGAGATGTCCTACATGTCAGATAGAGAGAGAGATGTCCTACATGTCAGATAGAGAGAGAGATGTCCTACATGTCAGATAGAGAGAGAGAGAGAGAGAGATGTCCTACATGTCAGATAGAGAGAGAGAGAGATGTCCTACATGTCAGATAGAGAGAGAGAGATGTCCTACATGTCAGATAGAGAGAGAGAGAGAGAGATGTCCTACATGTCAGATAGCGAGAGATGTCCTACATGTCAGATAGAGAGATGTCCTACATGTCAGAGAGAGAGATGTCCTACATGTCAGATAGAGAGATGTCCTACATGTCAGAGAGAGAGAGAGAGATGTCCTACATGTCAGATAGAGAGAGAGATGTCCTACATGTCAGATAGAGAGAGAGAGATGTCCTACATGTCAGATAGAGAGAGAGAGAGATGTCCTACATGTCAGATAGAGAGAGAGATGTCCTACATGTCAGATAGAGAGAGAGATGTCCTACATGTCAGATAGAGAGAGAGAGAGATGTCCTACATGTCAGATAGAGAGAGAGAGATGTCCTACATGTCAGATAGAGAGAGAGAGAGAGAGATGTCCTACATGTCAGATAGAGAGAGAGATGTCCTACATGTCAGATAGAGAGAGAGAGAGAGATGTCCTACATGTCAGATAGAGAGAGAGAGAGATGTCCTACATGTCAGATAGAGAGAGAGAGGTGTCCTACATGTCAGATAGAGAGAGAGAAATGTCCTACATGTCAGATAGAGAGAGAGAGAGATGTCCTACATGTCAGATAGAGAGAGAGAGATGTCCTACATGTCAGAGAGAGAGAGAGAGATGTCCTACATGTCAGATAGAGAGAGAGAGATGTCCTACATGTCAGATAGAGAGAGAGAGAGAGAGATGTCCTACATGTCAGATAGAGAGAGAGAGATGTCCTACATGTCAGATAGAGAGAGAGAGAGATGTCCTACATGTCAGATAGAGAGAGAGAGATGTCCTACATGTCAGATAGAGAGAGAGAGAGATGTCCTACATGTCAGATAGAGAGAGAGAGATGTCCTACATGTCAGATAGAGAGAGAGAGAGAGATGTCCTACATGTCAGATAGAGAGAGAGAGAGATGTCCTACATGTCAGATAGAGAGAGAGATGTCCTACATGTCAGATAGAGAGAGAGAGATGTCCTACATGTCAGATAGAGAGAGAGAGAGATGTCCTACATGTCAGATAGAGAGAGAGAGAGAGATGTCCTACATGTCAGATAGAGAGAGAGAGAGAGAGAGATGTCCTACATGTCAGATAGAGAGAGAGAGAGAGATGTCCTACATGTCAGATAGAGAGAGAGAGAGAGAGATGTCCTACATGTCAGAGAGAGAGAGAGAGAGATGTCCTACATGTCAGATAGAGAGAGAGAGATGTCCTACATGTCAGATAGAGAGAGAGAGATGTCCTACATGTCAGATAGAGAGAGAGAGAGAGATGTCCTACATGTCAGATAGAGAGAGAGAGAGAGAGATGTCCTACATGTCAGATAAAGAGAGAGAGATGTCCTACATGTCAGATAGAGAGAGAGAGAGAGATGTCCTACATGTCAGATAGAGAGAGAGAGAGAGAGATGTCCTACATGTCAGATAGAGAGAGAGAGAGATGTCCTACATGTCAGATAGAGAGAGAGAGAGATGTCCTACATGTCAGATAGAGAGAGAGAGAGATGTCCTACATGTCAGATAGAGAGAGAGAGATGTCCTACATGTCAGATAGAGAGAGAGAGAGATGTCCTACATGTCAGATAGAGAGAGAGAGATGTCCTACATGTCAGATAGAGAGAGAGAGAGAGATGTCCTACATGTCAGATAGAGAGAGAGAGAGATGTCCTACATGTCAGATAGAGAGAGAGATGTCCTACATGTCAGATAGAGAGAGAGATATCCTACATGTCAGATAGAGAGAGAGATGTCCTACATGTCAGATAGAGAGAGAGAGAGAGAGAGATGTCCTACATGTCAGATAGAGAGAGAGAGAGAGATGTCCTACATGTCAGATAGAGAGAGAGAGATGTCCTACATGTCAGATAGAGAGAGAGAGAGATGTCCTACATGTCAGATAGAGAGAGATGTCCTACATGTCAGATAGAGAGATGTCCTACATGTCAGAGAGAGAGATGTCCTACATGTCAGATAGAGAGATGTCCTACATGTCAGAGAGAGAGAGAGAGATGTCCTACATGTCAGATAGAGAGAGAGATGTCCTACATGTCAGATAGAGAGAGAGAGATGTCCTACATGTCAGATAGAGAGAGAGAGAGATGTCCTACATGTCAGATAGAGAGAGAGAGATGTCCTACATGTCAGATAGAGAGAGAGAGAGAGATGTCCTACATGTCAGATAGAGAGAGAGAGAGATGTCCTACATGTCAGATAGAGAGAGAGATGTCCTACATGTCAGATAGAGAGAGAGAGATGTCCTACATGTCAGATAGAGAGAGAGAGAGATGTCCTACATGTCAGATAGAGAGAGAGAGAGAGATGTCCTACATGTCAGATAGAGAGAGAGAGAGAGAGAGATGTCCTACATGTCAGATAGAGAGAGAGAGAGAGATGTCCTACATGTCAGATAGAGAGAGAGAGAGAGAGATGTCCTACATGTCAGAGAGAGAGAGAGAGAGATGTCCTACATGTCAGATAGAGAGAGAGAGATGTCCTACATGTCAGATAGAGAGAGAGAGATGTCCTACATGTCAGATAGAGAGAGAGAGAGAGATGTCCTACATGTCAGATAGAGAGAGAGAGAGAGAGATGTCCTACATGTCAGATAAAGAGAGAGAGAGATGTCCTACATGTCAGATAGAGAGAGAGAGAGAGATGTCCTACATGTCAGATAGAGAGAGAGAGAGAGAGATGTCCTACATGTCAGATAGAGAGAGAGAGAGATGTCCTACATGTCAGATAGAGAGAGAGAGAGATGTCCTACATGTCAGATAGAGAGAGAGAGAGATGTCCTACATGTCAGATAGAGAGAGAGAGATGTCCTACATGTCAGATAGAGAGAGAGAGAGATGTCCTACATGTCAGATAGAGAGAGAGAGATGTCCTACATGTCAGATAGAGAGAGAGAGAGAGATGTCCTACATGTCAGATAGAGAGAGAGAGAGATGTCCTACATGTCAGATAGAGAGAGAGATGTCCTACATGTCAGATAGAGAGAGAGATATCCTACATGTCAGATAGAGAGAGAGATGTCCTACATGTCAGATAGAGAGAGAGAGAGAGAGAGATGTCCTACATGTCAGATAGAGAGAGAGAGAGAGATGTCCTACATGTCAGATAGAGAGAGAGAGATGTCCTACATGTCAGATAGAGAGAGAGAGAGAGATGTCCTACATGTCAGATAGAGAGAGATGTCCTACATGTCAGATAGAGAGATGTCCTACATGTCAGAGAGAGAGATGTCCTACATGTCAGATAGAGAGATGTCCTACATGTCAGAGAGAGAGAGAGAGATGTCCTACATGTCAGATAGAGAGAGAGATGTCCTACATGTCAGATAGAGAGAGAGAGATGTCCTACATGTCAGATAGAGAGAGAGAGAGATGTCCTACATGTCAGATAGAGAGAGAGATGTCCTACATGTCAGATAGAGAGAGATGTCCTACATGTCAGATAGAGAGAGAGAGAGATGTCCTACATGTCAGATAGAGAGAGAGAGATGTCCTACATGTCAGATAGAGAGAGAGAGAGAGAGATGTCCTACATGTCAGATAGAGAGAGAGATGTCCTACATGTCAGATAGAGAGAGAGAGAGAGATGTCCTACATGTCAGATAGAGAGAGAGAGAGATGTCCTACATGTCAGATAGAGAGAGAGAGGTGTCCTACATGTCAGATAGAGAGAGAGAAATGTCCTACATGTCAGATAGAGAGAGAGAGAAATGTCCTACATGTCAGATAGAGAGAGAGAGAGATGTCCTACATGTCAGATAGAGAGAGAGAGATGTCCTACATGTCAGAGAGAGAGAGAGAGAGAGAGATGTCCTACATGTCAGATAGAGAGAGAGAGATGTCCTACATGTCAGATAGAGAGAGAGAGAGAGAGATGTCCTACATGTCAGATAGAGAGAGAGAGATGTCCTACATGTCAGATAGAGAGAGAGAGAGATGTCCTACATGTCAGATAGAGAGATAGATGTCCTACATGTCAGATAGAGAGAGAGATGTCCTACATGTCAGATAGAGAGAGAGAGATGTCCTACATGTCAGATAGAGAGAGAGAGATGTCCTACATGTCAGATAGAGAGAGAGAGAGAGAGATGTCCTACATGTCAGATAGAGAGAGAGATGTCCTACATGTCAGATAGAGAGAGAGAGAGAGATGTCCTACATGTCAGATAGAGAGAGAGAGAGATGTCCTACATGTCAGATAGAGAGAGAGAGGTGTCCTACATGTCAGATAGAGAGAGAGAAATGTCCTACATGTCAGATAGAGAGAGAGAGAGATGTCCTACATGTCAGATAGAGAGAGAGAGAGATGTCCTACATGTCAGATAGAGAGAGAGAGATGTCCTACATGTCAGAGAGAGAGAGAGAGAGATGTCCTACATGTCAGATAGAGAGAGAGAGATGTCCTACATGTCAGATAGAGAGAGAGAGAGAGAGATGTCCTACATGTCAGATAGAGAGAGAGAGAGAGATGTCCTACATGTCAGATAGAGAGAGAGAGAGATGTCCTACATGTCAGATAGAGAGAGAGAGATGTCCTACATGTCAGATAGAGAGAGAGAGAGAGATGTCCTACATGTCAGATAGAGAGAGAGAGAGATGTCCTACATGTCAGATAGAGAGAGAGAGATGTCCTACATGTCAGATAGAGAGAGAGAGAGATGTCCTACATGTCAGATAGAGAGAGAGAGATGTCCTACATGTCAGATAGAGAGAGAGAGAGAGAGAGAGAGAGAGGCAGAGCAGAGGTCAGGATCAGAGCTCCTGCATTTTTCAGCATTTTCTTTAAAAAAGATAGGTTAGGAGTTAGATAAACTTGGATTTTTTGTCAGGAACACATACTGGATTCTACCCTCTTCAACATAACCCCTACTTCAAATCAAAACTTAAAACCTACAACCTCATTTTGGACGGAATTACGGAATCACCTGGAAAGTTCACAACAACCAAGGATTTTTTACCCTATACAGCAAATTCTCTGGAAAACAACAGAAACCTGAAAACACCATCCAACCTGGAACTGAGTGAGTAATGTTTAGTCTGAAACAATATTTTATTTCCAAAAGCCAAGAAGAAAAATACACAACATTACTTTATAAGGACTGAATTCTAACATAATTCTGCCAAGCTTGATACAGCTTCAACTAGCACTGACGTGTCAAGTGAGAGGTGTCAAAGCCCATTAGCCCAACAATGGCAGGAGAGTCACACAGTCTACCCCAACCAAATGGAGAGGCCTTAGAAGCTCCCTCCCGCTGTTCAGAGGTAATTAAAATACAGTACCCTTTGCATGTAAAGAATGATAAGGCAAGAAAAGACCACAAGAAGAAGCTCCTTATGGAAAATCAAGAGACACTTTTTGCTGACTATTACAAAAATGGGAACATCAGCAACCTCATCTTCCACACAAACCATCCCCTGGCATGGCACAGTGCTATATTAGCACACTACCCCTTTGTTACGAGAGGGGGGATTAACGAGGGGTGGAAACTCAGAATACTTGATAACGAGGACTCTGAGTTAAGTAATATAAATATCTATAAATCCGGATCAGTAATGGTACAGAATAACCACAAACAGTTTCAGCTGGACTTTCACCTAATCAAAGAATTAGCCCAGCAGGAGAAGCTCTGCCTTGATAATGATACCCCCACACAGAGCGGGTCAGACCAGACCTCTTCATTATGTAACCCCACAGATGAGCAACCCCCAGTGGAGAGTCAACCTCCCAGCACAGATTACCACTCCCTCATTGAAATGAAGGACAAATTCACCCAGCTGGAGGTAAGACAGGTGGAGCTGGAACAGCAGGTGATTACACTTCAGTCAGCGCAGACCCAGACAACAGTCCAGCACAACAACAGCCCCTTAACCAGACCCGGAGAGCTGGAGGTGGACAGAGACATATCTGCACAGTGGACAGTGGACAGTGGACAGTGGTGAGACAAATACAACAGGAGAAAGAGGAGCAGAACAGAGCACTAGAGGAGAGTATCAGACTGCTGGTGGAGGAGAGGTTGAGGGGGATGGAGGAGAAGTTGATGGGGACGGCGTGTGACAGAGAACAACCCACTAGAGAGGTGGCCACCCCCACAGAGAAGCCAGCAGAACAGCCCACTTCAGCACCCAACAAAAGTCTCGACACCACAGCAGAACAGTCCACACCAGACCCTGAACATAGAGTCGACACCACAGCAGAACAGTCCACACCAGACCCTGACCATAGAGTCGAAATCACAGCAGAACAGACAAATGAAGAACCCCAAGCCCAGAGGCTCTCACCCCCTCTGAGCACCCCCCCTGTCAGCCACCCTGATAGCCCTTTTGACAACCCCCCCACACCCACTGAGGACAAACACAAGACACAGATTGTACTACTTATGGACTCAAATGGGAAATATATAGAAGAAAAAAAACTTTTTCCCAAACACAGTGTGTCTAAACTCTGGTGTCCAAACACCCAGCGTGCCCTCGACCTTCTGTCTGAGGCCAAACTAGGCTCACCCAGCCACATAATAATACACACAGGCACAAACGACCTGAGAGCACTGCAGGAAAGAGTGGCCACAGCACTGAAGAGAGTGATTGAAAAGGCTTCTTCTACTTTCCCCAACGCACAAGTGGTTATCTCCACCCTGCTACCACGAAAAGACTTCCACCCTGCCACAATACAGCGGGTAAATGCAAGTATTTCCCGTGACTGTGCCTCAAAACCAAACGTTTTCCTGGCCCACCACTCCACCCTGGACTTGAACAGCCTCTATGACCAGGTCCACCTCTACAAGGCAGCAGTGCCCACCTTTGCCCGAACTCTAAAGGACATCGCTCTCAAACGTATCCCCAACACTTCACACAGGAGCAACAGATCAATAGACACCCCATCCAGACCAGCGAGACACCCTCCCAGATCTGCAGGACCCCCCCCTGGACCTACACATAGAGGACCCACGCCAAGAGGAATTACATCCAGACCACAGTACACCCAGACACATCCACACCCCCACCCCAACCAATCAACACCCCCCCACGTCAACCATGCCCACACCCCATTTAGGCCCACCCAGGTCAGACCTATGCCACTCCTGCCCACCCCATGCACCCCACCCCCGCAAAGAGGGCCTCAACATGGAAGCCACACATACGCCCAGGTAGTGAGCGGGCAAACAGTCCCAACCCCCACTCTCACACTCGCCGAAGCCAATGGCATGTACCAGATGCTCAGCAGGCTCTGCTCACACTTACTGGCCTGAGGCCAAACCACGACCAACAACATTGGACACTCTATGGAACAAAAAGCCTTCACTATATTATCATGGAATATCCAAGGCCTGAGGTCATCTGCCTTTGGCCTAAAGAGCAGAAACCCGGACTTCACCAAAGAAATCGGTAATACAGACATTGTCATCCTGCAAGAAACCTGGTATAGAGGAGACGGACCCACTGGTTGCCCTCTAGGTTACAGAGAGCTGGTAGTCCCATCCACCAAACTACCAGGTGTGAAACAGGGAAGGGACTCAGGGGGTATGCTAATTTGGTATAGAGCAGACCTAACTCACTCCATTAAATTAATCAAAACAGGAACATTTTACATTTGGCTAGAAATTCAAAAGGAAATTATCCTAACAGAGAAAAATGTCCTCCTGTGTGCTACCTATATCCCCCCACTAGAATCCCCATATTTTAATGAAGACAGCTTCTCCATCCTGGAGGGGGAAATCAATCATTTCCAGGCCCAGGGACATGTACTAGTCTGTGGCGACCTAAATGCCAGAACCGGACAAGAACCTGACACCCTAAGCACACAGGGGGACAAACACCTGCCTGGAGGTGACAGCATTCCCTCCCACATATGCCCCCCTAGGCACAACTATGACAACATAACCAACAAAAACGGGTCACAACTCCTGCAGCTCTGTCGCACGCTGGGTATGTACATAGTCAACGGTAGGCTTCGAGGGGACTCCTATGGTAGGTACACCTATAGCTCATCTCTTGGCAGTAGTACTGTAGACTACTTTATCACCGACCTCAACCCAGAGTCTCTCAGAGCGTTCACAGTCAGCCCACTGACACCCCTATCAGACCACAGCAAAATCACAGTCTACTTAAACAGAGCAATAATCAATCATGAGGCATCAAAGCCAAAGGAACTGAGTAACATTAAGAAATGCTATAGATGGAAGGAATGCAGTTTGGAAACCTACCAAAAAACAATTAGGCAACAACAAATTCAATCCCTTTTAGACAATTTCCTGGGTAAAACGTTCCGCTGTAATAGTGAAGGTGTAAACTTGGCAGTAGAAAATCTTAACAGTATATTTGACCTCTCAGCTTCCCTATCAAATCTAAAAATCTCAAATAGAAAACCGAAGAAAATTAACAATAATGACAAATGGTTTGATGAAGAATGCAAAAATCTAAGAAAGAAATTGAGAAACCTGTCCAACCAAAAACATAGAGACCCGGTAAACCTGAGTCTACGCCTTCACTATGGTGAATCACTAAAACAATACAGAAATACACTACGGAAAAAGAAGGAACAGCACGTCAGAAATCAGCTCAATGCAATTGAAGAATCCATAGACTCTAACCACTTCTGGGAAAATTGGAAAACACTAAACAAACAACAACAAGAAGAATTATCTATCCAAAATGGAGATGTATGGGTAAACCACTTCTCCAATCTTTTTGGCTCTATAACAAAGAATAAAGAGCAAAAACATATACATGATCAAATACAGATCTTAGAATCATCTATTAAAGACTACCAGAACCCACTGGATTATCCAATTACATTGAATGAGTTACAGGACAAAATAAAAACCCTCCAACCCAAAAAGGCCTGTGGTGTTGATGGTATCCTCAATGAAATGATCAAATATACAGACAACAAATTCCAATTGGCTATACTAAAACTCTTTAACATCATACTTAGCTCTGGCATCTTCCCCAATATTTGGAACCAAGGACTGATCACCCCAATCCACAAAAGTGGAGACAAATTTGACCCCAATAACTACCGTGGAATATGTGTCAACAGTAACCTTGGGAAAATCCTCTGCATTATTATTAACAGCAGACTCGTACATTTCCTCAATGAAAACAATGTACTGAGCAAATGTCAAATTGGCTTTTTACCAAATTACCGTACAACAGACCATGTATTCACCCTGCACACCCTAATTGACAACCAAACAAACCAAAACAAAGGCAAAGTCTTCTCATGCTTTGTTGATTTCAAAAAAGCCTTCGACTCAATCTGGCATGAGGGTCTGCTATACAAACTGATGGAAAGTGGTGTTGGGGGTAAAACATACGACATTATAAAATCCATGTACACAAACAACAAGTGTGCGGTTAAAATTGGCAAAAAACACACACATTTCTTCACACAGGGTCGTGGGGTTAGACAGGGATGCAGTTTAAGCCCCACCCTCTTCAACATATATATCAACGAATTGGCGCGGGCACTAGAAAAGTCTGCAGCACCCGGCCTCCCCCTGCTAGAATCCGAAGTCAAATGTCTGCTGTTTGCCGATGATCTGGTGCTTCTGTCACCAACCAAGGAGGGCCTACAGCAGCACCTAGATCTTATGCACAGATTCTGTCAGACCTGGGCCCTGACAGTAAATCTCAGTAAGACCAAAATAATGGTGTTCCAAAAAAGGTCCAGTCACCAGGACCACAAATACAAATTCAATCTAGACACTGTTGCCCTAGAGCACACAAAAAACTATACATACCTTGGCCTAAACATCAGCGCCACAGGTAACTTCCACAAAGCTGTGAACGATCTGAGAGACAAGGCAAGAAGGGCATTCTATGCCATCAAAAGAAACATTCAACATACCATTTCAACATTTCAACATTTCAACATACCAATTAGGATTTGGCTAAAAATACTTGAATCAGTCATAGAGCCCATTGCCCTTTATGGTTGTGAGGTCTGGGGTCCGCTCACCAACCAAGACTTCACAAAATGGGACAAACACCAAATTGAGACTCTGCACGCAGAATTCTGCAAAAATATCCTCTGTGTACAACGTAGAACACCAAATAATGCATGCAGAGCAGAATTAGGCCGATACCCACTAATTATCAAAATCCAGAAAAGAGCCGTTAAATTCTACAACCACCTAAAAGGAAGTGATTCACAAACCTTCCATAACAAAGCCATCACCTACAGAGAGATGAACCTGGAGAAGAGTCCCCTAAGCAAGCTGGTCCTGGGGCTCTGTTCACAAACACAAACACACCCTACAGAGCCCCAGGACAACAGCACAATTAGACCCAACCAAATCATGAGAAAACAAAAAGATAATTACTTGACACATTGGAAAGAATTAACAAAAAAACAGAGCAAACTAGAATGCTATTTGGCCCTAAACAGAGAGTACACAGCGGCAGAATACCTGACCACTGTGACTGACCCAAAATTAAGGAAAGCTTTGACTATGTACAGACTCAGTGAGCATAGCCTTGCTATTGAGAAAGGCCGCCGTAGGCAGACATGGCTCTCAAGAGAAGACAGGCTATGTGCTCACTGCCCACAAAATGAGGTGGAAACTGAGCTGCACTTCCTAACCTCCTGCCCAATGTATGACCATATTAGAGAGACATATTTCCCTCAGATTACACAGATCCACAAAGAATTCGAAAACAAATCCAAATTTGAAAAACTCCCATATCTACTGGGTGAAATTCCACAGTGTGCCATCACAGCAGCAAGATTTGTGACCTGTTGCCACGAGAAAAGGGCAACCAGTGAAGAACACACACCATTGTAAATACAACCCATATTTATGCTTATTTATTTTATCTTGTGTCCTTTAACCATTTGTACATTGTTAAAACACTGTATATATATATATAATATGACATTTGTAATGTCTTTACTGTTTTGAAACCTCTGTATGTGTAATGTTTACTGTTAATTTTTGTTGTTTTTCACTTTATATTTTCACTTTGTATGTTGTCTACCTCACTTGCTTTGGCAATGTTAACACATGTTTCCCATGCCAATAAAGCCCTTGAATTGAATTGAATTGAATTGAATTGAGAGATGTCCTACATGTCAGATAGAGAGAGAGAGAGATGTCCTACATGTCAGATAGAGAGAGAGATGTCCTACATGTCAGATAGAGAGAGAGATGTCCTACATGTCAGATAGAGAGAGAGATGTCCTACATGTCAGATAGAGAGAGAGAGAGAGAGAGATGTCCTACATGTCAGATAGAGAGAGAGAGAGAGATGTCCTACATGTCAGATAGAGAGAGAGAGATGTCCTACATGTCAGATAGAGAGAGAGAGAGAGATGTCCTACATGTCAGATAGAGAGAGATGTCCTACATGTCAGATAGAGAGATGTCCTACATGTCAGAGAGAGAGATGTCCTACATGTCAGATAGAGAGATGTCCTACATGTCAGAGAGAGAGATAGAGATGTCCTACATGTCAGATAGAGAGAGAGATGTCCTACATGTCAGATAGAGAGAGAGAGATGTCCTACATGTCAGATAGAGAGAGAGAGAGATGTCCTACATGTCAGATAGAGAGAGAGATGTCCTACATGTCAGATAGAGAGAGAGATGTCCTACATGTCAGATAGAGAGAGAGAGAGATGTCCTACATGTCAGATAGAGAGAGAGAGATGTCCTACATGTCAGATAGAGAGAGAGAGAGAGAGAGATGTCCTACATGTCAGATAGAGAGAGAGATGTCCTACATGTCAGATAGAGAGAGAGAGAGAGATGTCCTACATGTCAGATAGAGAGAGAGAGAGATGTCCTACATGTCAGATAGAGAGAGAGAGGTGTCCTACATGTCAGATAGAGAGAGAGAAATGTCCTACATGTCAGATAGAGAGAGAGAGAGATGTCCTACATGTCAGATAGAGAGAGAGAGAGATGTCCTACATGTCAGATAGAGAGAGAGAGGTGTCCTACATGTCAGATAGAGAGAGAGAAATGTCCTACATGTCAGATAGAGAGAGAGAGAAATGTCCTACATGTCAGATAGAGAGAGAGAGAGATGTCCTACATGTCAGATAGAGAGAGAGAGATGTCCTACATGTCAGAGAGAGAGAGAGAGAGATGTCCTACATGTCAGATAGAGAGAGAGAGATGTCCTACATGTCAGATAGAGAGAGAGAGAGAGAGATGTCCTACATGTCAGATAGAGAGAGAGAGATGTCCTACATGTCAGATAGAGAGAGAGAGAGATGTCCTACATGTCAGATAGAGAGATAGCTGTCCTACATGTCAGATAGAGAGAGAGATGTCCTACATGTCAGATAGAGAGAGAGAGAGATGTCCTACATGTCAGATAGAGAGAGAGAGATGTCCTACATGTCAGATAGAGAGAGAGAGAGAGAGATGTCCTACATGTCAGATAGAGAGAGAGATGTCCTACATGTCAGATAGAGAGAGAGAGAGAGATGTCCTACATGTCAGATAGAGAGAGAGAGAGATGTCCTACATGTCAGATAGAGAGAGAGAGGTGTCCTACATGTCAGATAGAGAGAGAGAAATGTCCTACATGTCAGATAGAGAGAGAGAGAGATGTCCTACATGTCAGATAGAGAGAGAGAGAGATGTCCTACATGTCAGATAGAGAGAGAGAGATGTCCTACATGTCAGAGAGAGAGAGAGAGAGATGTCCTACATGTCAGATAGAGAGAGAGAGATGTCCTACATGTCAGATAGAGAGAGAGAGAGAGAGATGTCCTACATGTCAGATAGAGAGAGAGAGATGTCCTACATGTCAGATAGAGAGAGAGAGAGATGTCCTACATGTCAGATAGAGAGAGAGAGATGTCCTACATGTCAGATAGAGAGAGAGAGAGATGTCCTACATGTCAGATAGAGAGAGAGAGAGATGTCCTACATGTCAGATAGAGAGAGAGAGATGTCCTACATGTCAGATAGAGAGAGAGAGAGATGTCCTACATGTCAGATAGAGAGAGAGAGATGTCCTACATGTCAGATAGAGAGAGAGAGAGAGAGATGTCCTACATGTCAGATAGAGAGAGAGAGAGATGTCCTACATGTCAGATAGAGAGAGAGATGTCCTACATGTCAGATAGAGAGAGAGATGTCCTACATGTCAGATAGAGAGAGAGATGTCCTACATGTCAGATAGAGAGAGAGAGAGAGAGAGAGAGATGTCCTACATGTCAGATAGAGAGAGAGAGAGAGATGTCCTACATGTCAGATAGAGAGAGAGAGATGTCCTACATGTCAGATAGAGAGAGAGAGAGAGATGTCCTACATGTCAGATAGAGAGAGATGTCCTACATGTCAGATAGAGAGATGTCCTACATGTCAGAGAGAGAGATGTCCTACATGTCAGATAGAGAGATGTCCTACATGTCAGAGAGAGAGAGAGAGATGTCCTACATGTCAGATAGAGAGAGAGATGTCCTACATGTCAGATAGAGAGAGAGAGATGTCCTACATGTCAGATAGAGAGAGAGAGAGATGTCCTACATGTCAGATAGAGAGAGAGATGTCCTACATGTCAGATAGAGAGAGAGATGTCCTACATGTCAGATAGAGAGAGAGAGAGATGTCCTACATGTCAGATAGAGAGAGAGAGATGTCCTACATGTCAGATAGAGAGAGAGAGAGAGATGTCCTACATGTCAGATAGAGAGAGAGATGTCCTACATGTCAGATAGAGAGAGAGAGAGAGATGTCCTACATGTCAGATAGATAGAGAGAGAGATGTCCTACATGTCAGATAGAGAGAGAGAGGTGTCCTACATGTCAGATAGAGAGAGAGAAATGTCCTACATGTCAGATAGAGAGAGAGAGAGATGTCCTACATGTCAGATAGAGAGAGAGAGAGATGTCCTACATGTCAGATAGAGAGAGAGAGATGTCCTACATGTCAGAGAGAGAGAGAGAGAGATGTCCTACATGTCAGATAGAGAGAGAGAGATGTCCTACATGTCAGATAGAGAGAGAGAGAGAGAGATGTCCTACATGTCAGATAGAGAGAGAGAGATGTCCTACATGTCAGATAGAGAGAGAGAGAGATGTCCTACATGTCAGATAGAGAGAGAGAGATGTCCTACATGTCAGATAGAGAGAGATGTCCTACATGTCAGATAGAGAGAGAGAGATGTCCTACATGTCAGATAGAGAGAGAGAGAGAGATGTCCTACATGTCAGATAGAGAGAGAGAGAGATGTCCTACATGTCAGATAGAGAGAGAGAGATGTCCTACATGTCAGATAGAGAGAGAGAGATGTCCTACATGTCAGATAGAGAGAGAGAGATGTCCTACATGTCAGATAGAGAGAGAGAGAGAGAGATGTCCTACATGTCAGATAGAGAGAGAGAGAGAGAGAGATGTCCTACATGTCAGATAGAGAGAGAGAGAGATGTCCTACATGTCAGAGAGAGAGAGAGAGAGATGTCCTACATGTCAGATAGAGAGAGAGAGATGTCCTACATGTCAGATAGAGAGAGAGAGATGTCCTACATGTCAGATAGAGAGAGAGAGAGATGTCCTACATGTCAGATAGAGAGAGAGAGAGAGAGAGAGAGATGTCCTACATGTCAGATAGAGAGAGAGAGAGATGTCCTACATGTCAGATAGAGAGAGAGAGAGAGATGTCCTACATGTCAGATAGAGAGAGAGAGATGTCCTACATGTCAGATAGAGAGAGAGAGAGATGTCCTACATGTCAGATAGAGAGAGAGAGATGTCCTACATGTCAGATAGAGAGAGAGAGAGATGTCCTACATGTCAGATAGAGAGAGAGAGATGTCCTACATGTCAGATAGAGAGAGAGAGAGAGATGTCCTACATGTCAGATAGAGAGAGAGAGATGTCCTACATGTCAGATAGAGAGAGAGAGAGAGAGATGTCTTACATGTCAGATAGAGAGAGAGAGAGATGTCCTACATGTCAGATAGAGAGAGAGATGTCCTACATGTCAGATAGAGAGAGAGATATCCTACATGTCAGATAGAGAGAGAGATGTCCTACATGTCAGATAGAGAGAGAGAGAGAGAGAGATGTCCTACATGTCAGATAGAGAGAGAGAGAGAGATGTCCTACATGTCAGATAGAGAGAGAGAGATGTCCTACATGTCAGATAGAGAGAGAGAGAGATGTCCTACATGTCAGATAGAGAGAGATGTCCTACATGTCAGATAGAGAGATGTCCTACATGTCAGAGAGAGAGATGTCCTACATGTCAGATAGAGAGATGTCCTACATGTCAGAGAGAGAGAGAGATGTCCTACATGTCAGATAGAGAGAGAGATGTCCTACATGTCAGATAGAGAGAGAGAGATGTCCTACATGTCAGATAGAGAGAGAGATGTCCTACATGTCAGATAGAGAGAGAGATGTCCTACATGTCAGATAGAGAGAGAGATGTCCTACATGTCAGATAGAGAGAGAGATGTCCTACATGTCAGATAGAGAGAGAGAGATGTCCTACATGTCAGATAGAGAGAGAGAGAGAGAGATGTCCTACATGTCAGATAGAGAGAGAGATGTCCTACATGTCAGATAGAGAGAGAGAGAGAGATGTCCTACATGTCAGATAGAGAGAGAGAGATGTCCTACATGTCAGATAGAGAGAGAGAGGTGTCCTACATGTCAGATAGAGAGAGAGAAATGTCCTACATGTCAGATAGAGAGAGAGAGAGATGTCCTACATGTCAGATAGAGAGAGAGAGAGATGTCCTACATGTCAGATAGAGAGAGAGAGATGTCCTACATGTCAGAGAGAGAGAGAGAGAGATGTCCTACATGTCAGATAGAGAGAGAGAGATGTCCTACATGTCAGATAGAGAGAGAGAGAGAGAGATGTCCTACATGTCAGATAGAGAGAGAGAGATGTCCTACATGTCAGATAGAGAGAGAGAGAGATGTCCTACATGTCAGATAGAGAGAGAGAGATGTCCTACATGTCAGATAGAGAGAGAGAGAGATGTCCTACATGTCAGATAGAGAGAGAGAGATGTCCTACATGTCAGATAGAGAGAGAGAGAGAGAGATGTCCTACATGTCAGATAGAGAGAGAGAGAGATGTCCTACATGTCAGATAGAGAGAGAGAGATGTCCTACATGTCAGATAGAGAGAGAGAGATGTCCTACATGTCAGATAGAGAGAGAGAGAGATGTCCTACATGTCAGATAGAGAGAGAGAGAGAGAGATGTCCTACATGTCAGATAGAGAGAGAGAGAGAGAGAGAGATGTCCTACATGTCAGATAGAGAGAGAGAGAGAGATGTCCTACATGTCAGATAGAGAGAGAGAGAGAGATGTCCTACATGTCAGAGAGAGAGAGAGAGAGATGTCCTACATGTCAGATAGAGAGAGAGAGATGTCCTACATGTCAGATAGAGAGAGAGAGATGTCCTACATGTCAGATAGAGAGAGAGAGAGATGTCCTACATGTCAGATAGAGAGAGAGAGAGAGAGATGTCCTACATGTCAGATAGAGAGAGAGAGATGTCCTACATGTCAGATAGAGAGAGAGAGAGAGATGTCCTACATGTCAGATAGAGAGAGAGAGAGAGAGATGTCCTACATGTCAGATAGAGAGAGAGAGAGATGTCCTACATGTCAGATAGAGAGAGAGAGAGATGTCCTACATGTCAGATAGAGAGAGAGAGAGATGTCCTACATGTCAGATAGAGAGAGAGAGAGATGTCCTACATGTCACATAGAGAGAGAGAGAGAGATGTCCTACATGTCAGATAGAGAGAGAGAGATGTCCTACATGTCAGATAGAGAGAGAGAGAGAGAGAGAGATGTCCTACATGTCAGATAGAGAGAGAGATGTCCTACATGTCAGATAGAGAGAGAGAGAGATGTCCTACATGTCAGATAGAGAGAGAGAGAGATGTCCTACATGTCAGATAGAGAGAGAGAGAGAGATGTCCTACATGTCAGATAGAGAGAGAGAGAGAGAGATGTCCTACATGTCAGATAGAGAGAGAGAGAGATGTCCTACATGTCAGATAGAGAGAGAGAGAGATGTCCTACATGTCAGATAGAGAGAGAGAGAGATGTCCTACATGTCAGATAGAGAGAGAGAGAGATGTCCTACATGTCACATAGAGAGAGAGAGAGAGATGTCCTACATGTCAGATAGAGAGAGAGAGATGTCCTACATGTCAGATAGAGAGAGAGAGAGAGAGAGAGATGTCCTACATGTCAGATAGAGAGAGAGATGTCCTACATGTCAGATAGAGAGAGAGAGAGATGTCCTACATGTCAGATAGAGAGAGAGAGAGAGAGATGTCCTACATGTCAGATAGAGAGAGAGAGAGAGAGAGATGTCCTACATGTCAGATAGAGAGAGAGATGTCCTACATGTCAGAGAGAGAGAGAGAGATGTCCTACATGTCAGATAGAGAGAGAGAGATGTCCTACATGTCAGATAGAGAGAGAGAGATGTCCTACATGTCAGATAGAGAGAGAGAGATGTCCTACATGTCAGATAGAGAGAGAGAGAGAGATGTCCTACATGTCAGAGAGAGAGAGAGATGTCCTACATGTCAGATAGAGAGAGAGAGAGATGTCCTACATGTCAGATAGAGAGAGAGAGAGATGTCCTACATGTCAGATAGAGAGAGAGAGAGATGTCCTACATGTCAGATAGAGAGAGAGAGAGAGATGTCCTACATGTCAGATAGAGAGAGAGAGAGATGTCCTACATGTCAGATAGAGAGAGAGAGAGATGTCCTACATGTCAGATAGAGAGAGAGAGAGCGATGTCCTACATGTCAGATAGAGAGAGAGATTTCCTACATGTCAGATAGAGAGAGAGAGAGAGATGTCCTACATGTCAGATAGAGAGAGAGAGAGATGTCCTACATGTCAGATAGAGAGAGAGAGATGTCCTACATGTCAGATAGAGAGAAAGAGATGTCCTACATGTCAGATAGAGAGAGAGATGTCCTACATGTCAGAGAGAGAGAGAGAGAGATGTCCTACATGTCAGAAAGAGAGAGAGAGATGTCCTACATGTCAGATAGAGAGAGAGAGATGTCCTACATGTCAGATAGAGAGAGAGAGAGATGTCCTACATGTCAGATAGAGAGAGAGAGAGAGATGTCCTACATGTCAGAGAGAGAGAGAGAGAGATGTCCTACATGTCAGATAGAGAGAGAGAGAGATGTCCTACATGTCAGATAGAGAGAGAGAGAGATGTCCTACATGTCAGATAGAGAGAGAGAGAGATGTCCTACATGTCAGATAGAGAGAGAGAGAGAGAGATGTCCTACATGTCAGATAGAGAGAGAGAGAGAGATGTCCTACATGTCAGATAGAGAGAGAGAGAGATGTCCTACATGTCAGATAGAGAGAGAGAGAGCGATGTCCTACATGTCAGATAGAGAGAGAGAGAGATTTCCTACATGTCAGATAGAGAGAGAGATGTCCTACATGTCAGATAGAGAGAGAGAGAGAGATGTCCTACATGTCAGATAGAGAGAGAGAGAGAGAGATGTCCTACATGTCAGATAGAGAGAAAGAGATGTCCTACATGTCAGATAGAGAGAGAGAGAGAGAGATGTAATACATGTCAGATAGAGAGAGAGATGTCCTACATGTCAGATAGAGAGAGAGAGAGATGTCCTACATGTCAGATAGAGAGAGAGAGAGAGATGTCCTACATGTCAGAGAGAGAGAGAGAGAGAGATGTCCTACATGTCAGATAGAGAGAGAGAGAGAGATGTCCTACATGTCAGATAGAGAGAGAGATGTCCTACATGTCAGAGAGAGAGAGAGAGATGTCCTACATGTCAGATAGAGAGAGAGATGTCCTACATGTCAGATAGAGAGAGAGAGATGTCCTACATGTCAGATAGAGAGAGAGTGAGATGTCCTACATGTCAGATAGAGAGAGAGAGAGATGTCCTACATGTCAGATAGAGAGAGAGAGAGATGTCCTACATGTCAGATAGAGAGAGAGAGAGATGTCCTACATGTCAGATAGAGAGAGAGATGTCCTACATGTCAGATTGAGAGAGAGAGAGATGTCCTACATGTCAGATAGAGAGAGATGTCCTACATGTGAGATAGAGAGAGAGAGAGATGTCCTACATGTCAGATAGAGAGAGAGAGAGAGATGTCCTACATGTCAGATAGAGAGAGAGAGATGTCCTACATGTCAGATAGAGAGAGAGAGAGAGAGATGTCCTACATGTCAGATAGAGAGAGAGATGTCCTACATGTCAGATAGAGAGAGAGAGATGTCCTACATGTCAGATAGAGAGAGAGAGATGTCCTACATGTCAGATAGAGAGAGAGAGATGTACTACATGTCAGATAGAGCGAGAGAGAGAGATGTCCTACATGTCAGATAGAGAGAGAGATGTCCTACATGTCAGATAGAGAGAGAGAGAGATGTCCTACATGTCAGATAGAGGGAGAGAGAGATGTCCTACATGTCAGATAGAGAGAGAGAGAGATGTCCTACATGTCAGATAGAGAGAGAGAGAGATGTCCTACATGTCAGATAGAGAGAGAGATGTCCTACATGTCAGAGAGAGAGAGAGAGAGATGTCCTACATGTCAGATAGAGAGAGAGAGATGTCCTACATGTCAGATAGAGAGAGAGAGATGTCCTACATGTCAGATAGAGAGAGAGAGATGTCCTACATGTCAGATAGAGAGAGAGAGAGATGTCCTACATGTCAGATAGAGAGAGAGAGAGAGATGTCCTACATGTCAGATAGAGAGAGAGAGAGAGATGTCCTACATGTCAGATAGAGAGAGAGAGAGATGTCCTACATGTCAGCTAGAGAGAGAGAGAGATGTCCTACATGTCAGATAGAGAGAGAGAGAGATGTCCTACATGTCAGATAGAGAGAGAGAGAGATGTCCTACATGTCAGATAGAGAGAGAGAGAGATGTCCTACATGTCAGATAGAGAGAGAGATGTCCTACATGTCAGATAGAGAGAGAGAGAGAGATGTCCTACATGTCAGATAGAGAGAGAGAGAGAGATGTCCTACATGTCAGATAGAGAGAGAGATGTCCTACATGTCAGATAGAGAGAGAGATGTCCTACATGTCAGATAGAGAGAGAGAGATGTCCTACATGTCAGATAGAGAGAGAGAGAGATGTCCTACATGTCAGAGAGAGAGAGAGAGAGAGAGAGATGTCCTACATATCAGATAGAGAGAGAGAGAGAGATGTCCTACATGTCAGATAGAGAGAGAGAGATGTCCTACATGTCAGATAGAGAGAGAGAGGTGTCCTACATGTCAGATAGAGAGAGAGAGAGATGTCCTACATGTCAGATAGAGAGAGATGTCCTACATGTCAGATAGAGAGAGAGAGAGATGTCCTACATGTCAGATAGAGAGAGAGAGATGTGCTACATGTCAGATAGAGAGAGAGAGATGTCCTACATGTCAGATAGATAGAGAGAGAGATGTCCTACATGTCAGATAGAGAGAGAGAGAGATGCCCTACATGTCAGATAGAGCGAGAGAGATGTCCTACATGTCAGATAGATAGAGAGAGAGATGTCCTACATGTCAGATTGAGAGAGAGAGAGATGTCCTACATGTCAGATAGATAGAGAGAGAGATGTCCTACATGTCAGAGAGAGAGAGAGATGTCCTACATGTCAGATAGAGAGAGAGAGAGATGTCCTACATGTTAGATAGAGAGAGAGATGTCCTACATGTCAGATAGAGAGAGAGAAAGAGAGTGATGTCCTACATGTCAGATAGAGAGAGAGAGAGAGAGGGATGTCCTACATGTCAGATAGAGAGAGAGAGATGTCCTACATGTCAGATAGAGAGAGAGAGAGATGTCCTACATGTCAGATAGATAGAGAGAGAGATGTCCTACATGTCAGAGAGAGAGAGAGAGAGAGATGTCCTACATGTCAGATAGAGAGAGAGATGTCCTACATGTCAGATAGAGAGAGATATGTCCTACATGTCAGATAGAGAGAGAGATGTCCTACATGTCAGATAGAGATAGAGAGAGAGATGTCCTACATGTCAGATATATTAATGTATTGTTTAGCCTCGCCTCCAGGCTTCTTTTTCTAATATCAGTATTGAATGTAGTGTCAATAAGCTTGTCCCCTACAAACATTACTCTTACTAACTGACTCTTTGATTGGTTAGAATTTAGGTAGCTCAAGAAGAGATGTACAGCCATGATTTGTAAGAACCAACGCTGGAGAAGAGAAGCAGGTACGGGGAGTTGAACATTAAATAAGGAACAGACGCCCTCAGAATCCGGTATGCAACGACAAACTAACATTATTCCTGAAGCAGGGAACAGATATTTGGAACAGACAGATATAGGGGAGGATATGGCACAGGTGATTGAGTCCAGGTGAGTCCAATAATCGCTGATGCGCGTGACGGGGGAAGGCAGGTGTGTGTAATGATGGTGGCAGGAGTGTTTAATGCTGGGGAGCCTGGTGCCTTCGAGGGCCAGAGGGGGGGAGCGGGAGCAGGCGTGGCATGATTAGACAGTGCAATCTGTAATATCTTGTAATATCTTACCTATGTCTACTGAGCCATTGTACTGTTGATTTTATGTATTATATGTAATGAATGATTGCTTTCTGTTAAATCTCAATGAGATCACCTGGATACACACAATAAATAAAAGAGGGGTCTGCTGAATGTTATTATGGAGTCAGTTGAATGTTCTTTCTGGTTAGACCTACACTGAACTGTGATGGTGATGTATAGATTGATAGACAGAATGTACATGTTACCTCTAGTGTGATCTCTCTCTAACTTCTCTGCCAGATCATCCAGATTCCTCCTCCTCAGGATCTTCAGTGTGTTCCTCACAGCTCTCTCAGGGCCGTAACTCTTCATCATCTGATCCACTGTGTCCTGTCTGTCAGTGTTCTCCAGCTGACTCTCTGGGATGAGAGGAAAGTCAGGCAGCTGGACCGTAGTCAGGTTAGACTGAAACGTCTTCAGCTGTTCTTCAGTGAGCTCCTTCAGAGTGGTCAGCAGCAGAGCTGGAACATCCAACATGGAGGGTCTCTAAAATAACAAAGATGATAAGATATAAGAGAATAGAAATACTGACTACTGATTTAAAGAACATGAACATCGCCACACACAACGTGGTACAGGAATATACTCCGATGTTTTGAAATGAACTGACTATGACAGTGAGTACAGGTGATGTAACATATGAGGTAGAACTGTAGAACTGACTATGACAGTGAGTACAGGTGATGTAACATATGAGGGTAGAACTGACTATGACAGTGAGTACAGGTGATGTAACATATGAGGGTAGAACTGTAGAACTGACTATGACAGTGAGTACAGGTGATGTAACATATGAGGGTAGAACTGACTATGACAGTGAGTACAGGTGATGTAACATATGAGGGTAGAACTGACTATGACAGTGAGTACAGGTGATGGAACATATGAGGTAGAACTGTAGAACTGTCTATGACAGTGAGTACAGGTGATGTAACATATGAGGGTAGAACTGTAGAACTGACTATGACAGTGAGTACAGGTGATGTAACATATGAGGGTAGAACTGACTATGACAGTGAGTACAGGTGATGTAACATATGAGGGTAGAACTGACTATGACAGTGAGTACAGGTGATGGAACATATGAGGTAGAACTGTAGAACTGACTATGACAGTGAGTACAGGTGATGTAACATATGAGGTAGAACTGTAGAACTGACTATGACAGTGAGTACAGGTGATGTAACATATGAGGTAGAACTGTAGAACTGACTATGACAGTGAGTACAGGTGATGTAACATATGAGGTAGAACTGACTATGACAGTGAGTACAGGTGATGTAACATATGAGGTAGAACTGACTATGACAGTGAGTACAGGTGTTTTAACATATGAGGTAGAACTGTAGAACTGACTATGACAGTGAGTACAGGTGTTTTAACATATGAGGTAGAACTGTAGAACTGACTATGACAGTGAGTACAGATGATGTAACATATGAGGTAGAACTGTAGAACTGACTATGACAATGAGTACAGGTGATGTAACATATGAGGGTAGAACTGACTATGACAGTGAGTACAGGTGATGTAACATATGAGGGTAGAACTGACTATGACAGTGAGTACAGGTGATGTAACATATGAGGGTAGAACTGACTATGACAGTGAGTACAGGTGATGTAACATATGAGGGTAGAACTGACTATGACAGTGAGTACAGGTGATGTAACATATGAGGGTAGAACTGACTATGACAGTGAGTACAGGTGATGTAACATATGAGGGTAGAACTGACTATGACAGTGAGTACAGGTGATGTAACATATGAGGGTAGAACTGTAGAACTGTCTATGACAGTGAGTACAGGTGATGTAACATATGAGGGTAGAACTGTAGAACTGACTATGACAGTGAGTACAGGTGATGTAACATATGAGGGTGGAACTGACTATGACAGTGAGTACAGGTGATGTAACATTGAGGGTAGAACTGACTATGACAGTGAGTACAGGTGATGTAACATATGATGGTAGAACTGTAGAACTGACTATGACAGTGAGTACAGGTGATGTAACATATGATGGTAGAACTGTAGAACTGACTATGACAGTGAGTACAGGTGATGTAACATATGATGGTAGAACTGTAGAACTGACTATGACAGTGAGTACAGGTGTTTTAACATATGAGGGTAGAACTGACTATGACAGTGAGTACAGGTGATGTAACATATGATGGTAGAACTGTAGAACTGACTATGACAGTGAGTACAGGTGATGTAACATATGAGGGTAGAACTGACTATGACAGTGAGTACAGGTGATGTAACATATGAGGGTAGAACTGACTATGACAGTGAGTACAGGTGATGTAACATATGAGGGTAGAACTGACTATGACAGTGAGTACAGGTGATGTAACATATGAGGGTAGAACTGACTATGACAGTGAGTACAGGTGATGTAACATATGAGGGTAGAACTGACTATGACAGTGAGTACAGGTGATGTAACATATGAGGGTAGAACTGTAGAACTGTCTATGACAGTGAGTACAGGTGATGTAACATATGAGGGTAGAACTGTAGAACTGACTATGACAGTGAGTACAGGTGATGTAACATATGAGGGTGGAACTGACTATGACAGTGAGTACAGGTGATGTAACATTGAGGGTAGAACTGACTATGACAGTGAGTACAGGTGATGTAACATATGATGGTAGAACTGTAGAACTGACTATGACAGTGAGTACAGGTGATGTAACATATGATGGTAGAACTGTAGAACTGACTATGACAGTGAGTACAGGTGTTTTAACATATGAGGGTAGAACTGACTATGACAGTGAGTACAGGTGATGTAACATATGATGGTAGAACTGTAGAACTGACTATGACAGTGAGTACAGGTGATGTAACATATGAGGGTAGAACTGACTATGACAGTGAGTACAGGTGATGTAACATATGAGGGTAGAACTGTAGAACTGACTATGACAGTGAGTACAGGTGATGTAACATATGAGGGTAGAACTGACTATGACAGTGAGTACAGGTGATGTAACATATGAGGGTAGAACTGTAGAACTGACTATGACAGTGAGTACAGGTGATGTAACATATGAGGGTAGAACTGACTATGACAGTGAGTACAGGTGATGTAACATATGAGGGTAGAACTGACTATGACAGTGAGTACAGGTGATGTAACATATGAGGGTAGAACTGTAGAACTCACTGTTAACTGTAGCACACACACATTTCAGACAGCATGTGGCTGTGATCTATATGTGGTTTGTCCGCAATGACATTTGACCTCTGACATGGCCACTGGTCTTACCCTCATTACTACATCCTTCTTCCTCCTTCTCCATTTATCACTGTCTGATGAGTCTCTCCGCCATGTTGTTGCTGTGGTAGATACAGGTATAGAAGAGAAGTGAAGAGAGGTAACGGTATATTTGTTGTATTACATGATCAATTATTCATTTAAATCATGTTGTCTTTTGTTTGAAGGAACGTTTGACACATTTTCTTAACAGTGTTACCTCTAGTGTGATCTCTCTCTAACTTCTCTGCTACATCATGTCGGCCTATCTCCCTCAGGATCCAGATTGTGATCACCACAGCTTCCTCAGCGTCGTCACTCTCCACCATCTGATCCACTGTGTCCTGTCTGTCAGTGTTATCCAGCTTGCTCTCTGGAATGTGAGGAATGCCAAATATCCTGCCACTAGACTGAAATTTCTTCAGCTGATCTTCAGTGAGCTCTTGCAGACTGGTCAGCAGTAGAACTGGAAAGAGAGAAACAGGGAAACAGAGGGGAAGACAGGAGGGGGATAGAGAGTTATTATGAAGTCAGTAGAATGTTATTCCTGGTTAGACCTACACTGAACTGTGATGGTGATGTATAGATTTATGTACATTGTTGTTATGTTACCTCTAGTGTAATCTCTCTCTAACTTCTCTGCCAGATCATCCAGATTCCTCCTCCTCAGGATCTTCAGTGTGTTCCTCACAGCTCTCTCAGGGCCGTATCTCTTCACCATCTGAACCACTGTGTCCTGTCTGTCAGTGTTCTCCAGCTGACTCTCTGGGATGAGAGGAAAGCCTAACATCCTGCCACTAGTCAGGTAAGACTGGAATCTCCTTAACTCATATGGGTTTATCTCCTCCAGAGTGGTCAGCAGCAGAGCTGGAACATCCAATGTTTTCTAAAACAACAAAGATAACGACAGTGAGGAAGGAATAGAAAACCTGACAACTGAAATAAAATAAAGAACCTGATTATATTCATATTGTTAAGACGTACTAGAATATTTATACTGGTCTCTCAATATCTCATATCATCATGAAATACATTACATTAGGAACTTACACACACACATGCACACACACGCACACACACGCACACATGCACACATGCACACACACTCACACACACGCACACATGCACACACACGCACACACACGCACACACGCACAAACGCACACACATTCACACACACACGCACTTACCTAGTAACCTACCTACCTTTCCCACATTCAGCATCTCCAGCCTAGAGATCACAGTCTCCAGACTACGACACTTCTCTCCAGACGGGGTCAACCTGGAAACAGGAAACAGTCACACACTGTTCTGTTCCCCTACACCACCACCACTACATGCTGTGGTCACTACACTGTTCTGTTACCCTACACCACCACCACATGCTGTGGTCACTACACTGTTCTGTTCCCCTACACCACCACTACATGCTGTGGTCACTACACTGTTCTGTTTCCCTACACCACCACTATATGCTGTGGTCACTACACTGTTCTGTTCCCCTACACCACCACTACATGCTGTGGTCACTACCCTGTTCTGTTCCCCTACACCACCACTACATGCTGTGGTCACTACACTGTTCTGTTCCCCTATACTCCTAAATAATTACAGCATCTAAACAGTGGACTGCATGTATACTGACACCATCTAAACAGTGGACAGCATGTACACTGACACCATCTAAACAGTGGACTGCATGTACACTGACACCATCTAAACAGTGGACTGCATGTACACTGACACCATCTAAACAGTGGACTGCATGTACACTGACACCATCTAAACAGTGGACTGCATGTATACTGACACCATCTAAACACTGGACAGCATGTACACTGACACCATCTAAACAGTGGACTGCATGTACACTGACACCATCTAAACAGTGGACTGCATGTACACTGACACCATCTAAACAGTGGACTGCATGTACACTGACACCATCTAAACAGTGGACTGCATGTATACTGACACCATCTAAACAGTGGACAGCATGTACACTGACACCATCTAAACAGTGGACTGCATGTACACTGACACCATCTAAACAGTGGACTGCATGTACACTGACACCATCTAAACAGTGGACTGCATGTATACTGACACCATCTAAACAGTGGACTGCATGTATACTGACACCATCTAAACAGTGGACTGCATGTACACTGACACCATCTAAACAGTGGACAGCATGTATACTGACACCATCTAAACAGTGGACTGCATGTATACTGACACCATCTAAACAGTGGACTGCATGTATACTGACACCATCTAAACAGTGGACTGCATGTACACTGACACCATCTAAACAGTGGACTGCATGTACACTGACACCATCTAAACAGTGGACTGCATGTACACTGACACCATCTAAACAGTGGACTGCATGTATACTGACACCATCTAAACAGTGGACTGCATGTACACTGACACCATCTAAACAGTGGACTGCATGTACACTGACACCATCTAAACAGTGGACTGCATGTACACTGAAACCATCTAAACAGTGGACTGCATGTACACTGACACCATCTAAACAGTGGACTGCATGTACAGTGACACCATCTAAACAGGGGACTGCATGTACACTGACACCATCTAAACAGTGGACTGCATGTACACTGACACCATCTAAACAGTGGACTGCATGTACACTGACACCATCTAAACAGTGGACTGCATGTACACTGACACCATCTAAACAGTGGACTGCATGTACACTGACACCATCTAAACAGTGGACTGCATGTACACTGACACCATCTAAACAGTGGACTGCATGTACACTGACACCATCTAAACAGTGGACTGCATGTACACTGACACCATCTAAACAGTGGACTGCATGTACAGTGACACCATCTAAACAGGGGACTGCATGTACACTGACACCATCTAAACAGTGGACTGCATGTACACTGACACCATCTAAACAGTGGACTGCATGTATACTGACACCATCTAAACAGTGGACTGCATGTACACTGACACCATCTAAACAGTGGACTGCATGTACAGTGACACCATCTAAACAGGGGACTGCATGTACACTGACACCATCTAAACAGTGGACTGCATGTACACTGACACCATCTAAACAGTGGACTGCATGTATACTGACACCATCTAAACAGGGGACTGCATGTACACTGACACCATGTGATGAATAGAAATAGACATCTGTTACAAAACACCATTAAGACTGAATAATGACATGCAGCGACTGCCATTGATTAGAGCTACATTAGTTGATGCTTCTTGATGACAAATTGACACCTGAAATGGGACTGAAACTGTCCCAGGAACATCTGGATGGTCAATTTACTAGACTAGACTACAATGTGTATTGCCATGAACTTCTGATAGGCTGAACCAGTGACCAGTGGTTTAAGCTGAAAAAATGCGCTCCTGCAACAGCTGCATAGTGTGGATCCCAGCCTATGGAATAACAGCTGCATAGTGAGGATCCCAGCCTATAGAATAACAGCTGCATAGTGTGGATCCCAGCCTATAGAATAACAGCTGCATAGTGTGGATCCCAGCCTATAGAATAACAGCTGCATAGTGAGGATCTCAGCCTATGGAATAACAGCTGCATAGTGAGGATCCCAGCCTATAGAATAACAGCTGCATAGTGTGGATCCCAGCCTATAGAATAACAGCTGCATAGTGTGGATCCCAGCCTATAGAATAACAGCTGCATAGTGAGGATCTCAGCCTATAGAATAACAGCTGCATAGTGAGGATCCCAGCCTTTAGAATAACAGCTGCATAGTGTGGATCCCAGCCTATAGAATAACAGCTGCATAGTGTGGATCCCAGCCTATAGAATAACAGCTGCATAGTGTGGATCCCAGCCTATAGAATAACAGCTGCATAGTGAGGATCCCAGCCTATGGAATAACAGCTGCATAGTGTGGATCTCAGCCTATAGAATAACAGCTGCATAGTGTGGATCCCAACCTATAGAATAACAGCTGCATAGTGTGGATCCCAGCCTATGGAATAACAGCTGCATAGTGAGGATCCCAGCCTATAGAATAACAGCTGCATAGTGAGGATCCCAGCCTTTAGAATAACAGCTGCATAGTGAGGATCCCAGCCTATAGAATAACAGCTGCATAGTGTGGATCCCAGCCTATAGAATAACAGCTGCATAGTGCGGATCCCAACCTATAGAATAAAATTGAGGCTTTTTTTCCTAAAACTTTTGATAGGCTTAAAGGGCCAATCTGTAGTTGCTACATCCATTTTTGGACTTATAAATTATAAATACAGTACCAGTCAAAAGTTTGGGCACTCCTCATTCAAGGGTTTTTCTTTATTTGTACTATTTTCTACATTGTAGAATAATAGTGAAGACATCAAAACTATGAAATAACACATATGGAATCATGTAGTAACCAAACAAAGTGTTGAACAAATCAAAATATTTGTTGTATTTGAGATTCTTCAAGTAGCGACCCTTCAAGTAGCGACCCTTTGCCCTTTGCCTTGATGACAGCCTTAACAGAGTAGACTGGCTAACTCCGTAGTTTTGGGGTCATGCTCAGGTTAAACACTTTGGCTAATCTATACTTCCATATTTCCAAGTCCTATTCTTGAAGATCAAGGGGTATAAACATTATTGGAATGCCTGGAATTCTGATAGACTTTGGTTTTTAATGTAAAGATATAATTTAATCGTATTATTTATTATATGAAGTGGAAAGCGATGGGTCAGAAGAAGCCTACATAACCACCACAAAGTCAAATGTAACATCCATATATGACCAGCTATGTAAACATTAACATTGATTTATCCTGCAATAGATGTCGTTCAAATGTTAACATACATTATTATCTTCTTCTAATGGCTCTTCAGGGGAAAGTAATCTAAAAGTAACGGAACGTAATCAGATTACATTACTGAGTTTGGGGGTAATCCAAAAGTTACGTTACCGACAGATAATTTGTAACTGTAACGGATCACATTTAGAAAGTAACCTTCCCAACCCTGACGGTTTATTTGAGCCAACCCATAATTCGCACCCTGGACTAATATCCTCTATATTCACTCACATTCCATAAGAGGTGATGGACGGTTCGCTGGACGTCTCTTCACTCTCCTTCCCTGCTGGCTTCTGTTCCTTCTCAGAGGCAGCTACCACCTACACACACACACACACACACACACAGTCTGTCTTGTCTGAAGTCTTCTTTTTACTGAGGACCACACCAGGTTAGGGTCTAGGCGTGTAATAAAACTTAATGGATGAGAGAGTCATTGTTGAGAACACTAGTTCTTGACAACATCACTTGATTGTAAATCGCAACAGTTTACCAGTTAATTAACGTTGCAAAGTAAATTATAAACGAGTTCTGCTTTCTTCACTCGTTCGAATGACGTGCCAAGTACTAGCTATGAATTAATATGATATTACTGCGTTATGAATTCATAGCAAGATTAGAATATATAGTTCGTAGGCCTACATTAATGTCTATTACATCACATGTTATTGCATTTCATCATGTAAATCACTATTTCCGTTACTTTGATCGAGTCAATCTCGCACTTCCATGTTGCTGTAAATCAAATATGAAACGGATACAATGTAGCCTACTTAACTGTATCAACAACCTTTTTCAGGGACGTTTACAGATAAAATAGTAACATACTAAGTTTTCCTTTCCGAACTATATTGTCTTACTTTTGATGAGTCCATTTTCAGACACTCCAGGCGCAGCCAGCCGAATGGAAAATAATGAAGCCCGATGGCAGAGCGCTACAGTTTCCTTTCGTTTTGAGCAGCCCAGCTCATCCCATGACACATCCTACCAAAGGTCTCTAGTAGTGCGTCGCCCTCTTGTGGACAAACTGACAACAAACCAAAATAGGTCTGAGAGAAAGTCAAGAGACCATGGTTAAACCATTCTAATCTAGCTGCGAAGTCGATATAACATCTCTGATTATACCCTCCTGATTCAGGGAATCCTCCAACAGTGATTTTGGGAAAACTAGGGAATTTATTAAAATATTCAGCAATTTTGCAACCCTATCTCTAGGGCCCCCTGGTGGTTCAGCAGGACATTACACTGTAATGTGGGTGAAGAGGAAGAGGAGGAGCCATGGGCATGTGATGCTGTGAGGGAGGAATGCGAGAGAGATAATAGACACAATATGACATTTGAAATGTCTTTATTCTTTTGGAACTTCTGTGAGTGTAATGTTTTCTCTGAATTTTTATTCTTTATCTACTTAACATGTGTTTCCAATGCTGAGAGAGTATATATGTATATTCATACCTGTTGTCGTGTTATCATCAGACAGGTCAATTCATATCTGTTGTCATTAATATTATTATCATCGGACAGGGCAATTGTAGAAATTTATGATAGTATAAATGTAAATGAATGAATGATGCATTTGTAGCATTTGTAGCATGAAGTGAGTTGATGACCATGTTTCTGGGGTGGATATGAATTTTGACGTGAAAATACACTGAACAGAAACATAAATGCAACATGTAAAGTGTTGCTCCCATGTTTCATGAACTGAAATAAAAGATCCCAGAAATGATCCAAACTCAGGAGTATTTCTGTCTGTAATAAAGCCCTTTTGTGGTGAAAAACTCATTCTGATTGGCTTGGCCTGGCTCCCAAGTGGGTGGGCCTATGCCCTCCCATGGCTGCGCCCCTGCCCAATTGTGAAATCCATAGATTAGAGTCTAATTTATTTATTTAAATTGACCGATTCCCTAATATGAACTGTGACTCAGTAAATTTGTTGAAATTGTTGCATGTTGCGTTTATATTTTTGTTCAGTATAGAATAATGCAATCGAAAAAACTATATGATATTTTATACACCAGGGTTGTGCTCAAATCTGAACTTTAGAATAGACTCCCATTCAACTCATGAGTTGAAATTATAATTAAATTGGCAACACTGCACAGGATGTAGAATAAGAATTTAAGTGACAGAAGTATAATTTAATTCAGTGCAATTCAAAAGTCACTTTGTCACAGAACATGAGTTTAATTGAATCTGACAGGTCACACTTCCAGATACCAAAGAATATATCACTTTTCTCTGGAAACAATGTTCATTATACTCTATTAACCTTACTGCTTAGAATAGACCAGGGTTTCCCAAACTCGGTCCTGGGCTGAGAATATGTACATATAAGTATATGGATGAGCAATGGCCGAGTGGCACAGGCAAGGTGCAGTAGATGGTATAAAACACAGTATATACAGTCAGCCACCAATTGTGTAAGTTCTCCCACTTAAAAAGGGGAGAGAGGCCTGTAATTTTCATCATAGGTACACTTCAACTATGACAGACAAAATGAGAAAAAAAAATCCAGAAAATCACATTGTAGGATTTTTAATTAATTTATTTGCAAAATATGACGTGGAGGAGTATATTAAAATGAATAAAGCTGGTGATACTTCAGTAGACAATATCACAACCCTTTGGACTGATTACATACACGCTTCTCTGTTGTATTCTTCTTCATCATCATCTTCCTCTTTTCCTTCTTCTTCTCTGCATATTTCTGCCATTTTCAGGATCTCATCTGGACAGCGGGTGGCCTGAACATAGAGACAGAATTAGTACTAAAGGCTCAGCAGTAAATGTCCCCAAGTTGATTTATAGTGGACTGTCTGACTAGTCTCTTATCTCTTACACTCCTCTGCAGGGTTCTTTCTCACCAACACCCTGTTTTCACTGCCATAACTCACACATCTCACATCTTTAATTGTGCTGACCATTTGGAACAATGTAAACATCACTAAATAAAGTGTCAGGATACCAGAGAGTCTGCTGTTACGTTTTTATTGCAGCCAAGACTAAAGACAGTCGCATTCATTCGTGAATGCAATTTCCGAAAATGAACTTTATTTATTTTTTACCTAATTATTCGATGTTTGCTTTATTTTATTTTAAAACTTTAAATGATTAATTGCATTTCAAGTCATAAATGACTTGTATGCTGTGTGATGACATGAGCGAATTGATTGATACAGTAGCCTATATAAGTATTGAAATATAGGTAAGTTATGGTATTAAGACTAAACAGGATGAGCTCTTAGGCCTACAGCTCGATGGTGGTTATACAAGACTGCTATACTAAGCCTTCTAATGATAATGACATTACCTATTATTATAATGATGATAACAATAATAATTATAATAATAACAATAAGAAAGAGATCAAGATAAAGTAACATTATTATTATCTCTCCTCTATCTCCCTATCTTATCCTTCCTCTCTCCTCTCTACCTTCTCTTCTTCTGTATCCACTGCTAAAGCCATTTTCTATCCCTATAAATGTCAAGCTTCTGCCTCGAACCCTGGGAAACTCTTCTCCCACTTTCTCCTCCCTCCTTAATCCTCCATCTCCTCCTGCTCTCTCCTCCCTCCTTAATCCTCCATCTCCTCCTGCTCTCTCCTCCCTCCTTAATCCTCCATCTCCTCCTGCTCTCTCCTCCCTCTCTGCGGATGACTTTGTCAATCACTTTGTAAAAAAAGTTGATGATATCCGCTCCTCTTTCACTCAGCCCACTGAGTCCACTGGTCCTACTCAGACCCTACACATTGACTTCTTTCTTCCCTCTCTCTCCAGATGAAATCCTGCGACTAGTGATGTCCGGCCGCCCGAGAACCTGGCCACTTGACCATATCCCCTCCTCCCGTCTGGAGACATTCTCCCATTCCTCACTTCCCTCATCAACTCCATTTTGAGACGATGTAGCCAGTATACACTAACTGAAAATATAATTAATATAAGATAACTCAAGAAATCTGTCATTCATTTACAAGTTTTTGCAGAGGAGATCATAATTGCGCAATTTTGCATCTGACTAGGATGTTTGGTGGCATGAATATACGGGACAAGGGCGGTCCCGCATGGGACAAACCTATTTAGCCCAATATAAAGGACATCCCGCCTAATTCGGGACAGTTGGCAACCCTATTACAGATATAATATATTTATCCATGAAATAACAGCATACTCAGTTTTCCTTCAACTCAATTTCTTACCATGGACGGGTCCGTTTTCAGACACTCCAGACGAGCGAGCAAGCCGAAGAAGAGCGCTACAGTTTACTTTCGTTTCCAACCGCCCAGCCCATCCTTTTTCTTCGTTGTGGTTTAACCGCGGCTGGCATCCAATAAATGTTGCGTGAGATGAGAGAACTCGATCTGGTGACCACTCTGCTACGGTTCTCCCAGGAGTAGGACAAGAGAAAACACTAGGCAGAGCCCCGCCTGTTTTGAGCCCCACATGTTTTTCAAAAAATAAAAATAATACAATTACATGGGGCTTGCCAGTTTTGCAAACTATATATATATCATTGAGTTAATAAAGCATGCAAACATGGTCTCTTTTTTATATTCTTGAGCAAGGCAGCTCCAAAATGCAGGTGTTTCAGCCTAGCTCAGTGCTTTCTGTGGTGGTGGGTCAAGGTCATTGGACACAGATAACTGAAGTCAAATCACGTTATATCTACAGTAGCTTTGATTGGACTGATCATGTCAACATCTTACTTTCAAAGTTAGCTTGCAGTCATCATCATGAATCAAGTCGACAATCTACTGGCAAATCCTTTTTAATCCTTGTCATATGAAGATAAATAATGAAGAGAAGTTATAGCTAAAACGTATCTGTCCTCATCGGCCATTGGACATAAACATTACACAATAAGTTGGAAATTCAACAATGAGTGGTTTGGAAGGAATCAGTGTGGTAACTGCAAGCATTGCAAAGCAATCTTTAGACTGATATTCAGTGGAGTGGCTGTGTGCTCCCAAGTCTAAGATTAAGGGTCTATTTTCTTAGTTTAAAATTATAAACATTCAACATTTGCCATTCTGTCAATGAAGCATGATTTTTGCAGAACTGAAAACAAATGTTAACTCAGAATTGCAAAATCTGACTTTAGTGAGTTCGTGACAACTGGGATCTAAAAAAAAAAAAAGAGCTACAGCTGGGAAAATAGGTTTTCATCTTTCGTCCAACTCGGAATTGTAAATCGGGAACTCGGACCTCATTCTAGAGCTACGACCTGAAGATCACTGACGTCATCATGATTACATTTTTCCAGAGTTCCCAGTTGTCTTGAAAGCACCATACATCCAGAGAATACCAGACTTTGATGACAAAATTTGCCCATGAAGGATCGCCGCGCCACCTTCCTGTTCAAGTGGGCACAATAAGGTGAATCCAAAATAGTCTTGTATGCTGCTGCATAAATGATGTAATATGCCAGGGAGATGTGTATTCTGTTGGTAAGAAGGTAATACTAAATGCATGTTTTGTAGTAAGCTTGTAGTAGCCCATGTGCCTCACCCTAATAATTAGGTATATGTTTACCTCTTAATTTCGCCTACTGTTCTGACTTGGTGGTGCACATGTAGCCTATAACCTGTTTTTGAGAAATGTAATCATTGAATATTGTAAGAGCTTTCATTGTCTGCTTATATGCCCCCTTTATTTATCCTATGGTACTGACTTGGTGTACAGGGAGAACACTGTAAGAATGGCCCATGTTCTGAATTCTGTCGCTGTACATTACAAAAGTGCGGAACAAATAGCTCATTAATGTCTGAATCGGAATTACGGATGGCCTCTTATCCGCTTCTCGTCCCCTTATGCCATAGTTTGTACGTCTCATTTGTCATTAGAAAACACATTTGTTACATCAAGTCAGCCATGTTTTTTTTAAAGGCAGTAAATAAGTCTGAATGAACTGTTTCACTGCCAGACAAGGCTCCGCTGATAGCCAGGTGTAGCAGTGGTGCTGTTGGGACAGCTGTATGGAGGCCCTAACAGATTGTAGGCGTCGTTTGTCACCGTTATAGTGCAATTCATGTATTGTTTAGTGTTGTGTTGTGTAGTGGCTTTGCTGGCATGCATCCCACAATGACATTTTTTTATTAAATTAACGAAAACCGTCACTGTAGCTAAGGTTTAAACAGTCTTCTCCAAAGACTGAATATATTTTCTAGAGAAATAATTACTGTTGTAAATGTTTGTTCTCAATGCATCAGTCAGGTTTAGACTAAAATAAGTCAGTCCAATGATGATGGTTGTGTTGATGATGATGACTGCACTTTGTGACCTGTGACCACAATAATCTCATGATAACAGTTTTTCTTAATCCAATGAAATGAAGGATTTGATGAATGAATGGATCAGATAAATATGTTTATGTAGGGATAATGACGTGGAAATGTTAAACGGTTAAAAATATGCAGTATAGTCTACTATAAATCAAATCAAATGTTTATTCATCACGTGCACAGGATACAGCGGCTGTAAATGACACAGGGAAATGCTTGTAAGTTTCTATATACGAAGATGTAAAAAATATGTCCCTTATTTGACCTTTAAAAAGTAAAGTCCCCAAACTTTCCCTGAGCAGTGACTTCACCTGAGACATGAGGCTCATTCAAGACAGTTAAAGCGATTACGTTTTAGCTAGTAGATCTGACAGTGGTCCCCAGGGCCAAAAGCTGTTCCCAAAAGTGTCAGAATACATCACATATGTGCAGATACAGTTGAAGTCGTAAGTTTACATACACTTAGGTTGGAGTCATTGAAACACTTTTTTCAACCATTTCACAAATGTCTTGTTAACAAACTAGTTTTTGTAAGTCGGTTTGGACATCTACTTTGTGCATGACACAAGTAATTTTTCCAACAATTGTTTACAAACATATTATCTCACTTATAATTAATTCACTGTATCACAATTCCAGTGAGTCAGAAGTTTACATACACTAAGTTGACTGTGCCTTTAAACAGCTTGGAAAATTCCAGAAAATGATGTCATGGCTTTAGAAGCTTCTGATAGGCTAATTGACATAATTTGAGTCAATTGGAGGTGTACCTGTGGATGTATTTCATACGGCTCAGGAAGGAGACTCGTTCTGTCTACTTGAGATGAACGTACTTTGGTGCGAAAAGTGCAAATCAATCCCAGAAACAGCAAAGGACCTTGTGAAGATGCTGGAGGAAACAGGTACAAAAGTATCTATATACACAGTAAAACGAGTCCTATATCAACATAACCTGAAAGGCCGCTCAGCAAGGAAGAAGCCACTGCTCCAAAACCACCATAGAAAAGCCAGACTACGGTTTGCAACTGCACATGGGGACAAAGATCATACTTTTTGGAGAAATGTCCTCTGGTCTGATGAAACAAAAATAGAACTGTTTGGCCATAATGACCATCGTTATGTTTGGAGGAAAAAGGGGGAGGCTTGCAAGCATAAGAACACCATCCCAACCATGAAGAACCGGGGTGGCATCATCATGTTGTGGGGGTGCTTTGCTGCAGGAGGGACTGGTGCACTTCACAAAATAGATGGCACCATGAGGAGGGAAAATTATGTGGATATTTTGAAGCAACATCTCAACACATCAGTTAAACCTTGGTCGCAAATGGGTCTTCCAAATGGAGTCAAATTTGGTTGGAGTCAAATTACATTTGTTTACTGTGCAATTTATCTCCCCTGTTGTAAATTGCAGGTAGGCTGGCTGACACGAACCCCGTGGTATACTGTACAACGAGGAAGAGCGGTAACTCACTGGTCTGGACAAGAAGCCTTTGCAATATTCTCTCCGATACTTAGCGGATGCATTGATTGATTCTGTCTCATGTTTTTTTTTCTCTGAGGTTGAGACCTCTCATTGTTTGGATTTGAAAATACAACAGTTGTAATGGAAGGTGGCGGCGCTCGAGGCTGTGTGTGGCCGTGTGTGGCAACAACCGAAGGTTGCGTGCCAAGTCATTGACTGTGTCATCAACTGGAAAATTTCTGTAACATATGATGTGGTTAGCTGATACTTAAAATACCTATCCAGGCGTCATAAGATATGTCAGGCGTCAGCAGTGTCTAAACATAGGAATGAGACAAAGAGGAGAGACAACCAGTAAAAACACAGCCCTCTTCATTATCAACACATCATGTCGCCAACATCAAAAGAGCCTTTCAAGACTGAAGTCAGCAGGACTGTGAGTTAGTATCAGCCAGACGTGTTGCTGAGTTACAGGGTTAAATAGCCATTCAACCAGTTTGGAAAAGAGAAAACAGAACGTTCTGCTCCATTGTTACACTCCCATTGTAAAGTGGAAGGGTTCCATTATATTAGAATGCAACTGTACTTTAGAACCAGAAGAGACTCCAATATCAAAATTAGAAATTTATGGTCAACTTTATAGGCACACACAGGCTGGGATTCAATCCAATACTGTACAGACACACAGGCTGGGATACAATCCAATACTGTACAGACACACAGACTGGGATTCAATCCAACACTGTACAGACACACAGGCTGGGATACAATCCAATACTGTACAGACACACAGACTGGGATTCAATCCAACACTGTACAGACACACAGACTGCGATTCAATACAAGACATGGTCTAGAGCACTAGACAGCTGACAATGCAACTTCAGCAGACATTCATATGTATTTACCATAAATGAGATCTCTGTGAATGGGGAAATTGCCTTGCGGGCATCATCAGCTGTCTAGTGCACTGCTCTATAACACACCTTAGTGTTGTTCTGTACGGCAACCTGAGGTCAGAGCATTGGGCCAGTAACCGAAAGGTCGCTGGTTCAACTCCAGGAGCAGACAAGGTGAAACATTTGCAAGAAACACTTGTCCAACTCACACCTGTACAAGTGTGAAATAGGACAAATGACAGCAGCTACTATAGTCACCATGCTAGTGAACCTGACCTGAAATAACCCTCATGACTGTTTTTAATCATGGCAGTTACAGTGGGGCAAAAAAGTATTTAGTCAGCCACCAATTGTGCAAGTTCTCCCACTTAAAAAGATGAGAGAGGCCTGTAATTTTCATCATAGGTACACTTCAACTATGACAGACAAAATGAGAAAAAAAAATCCAGAAAATCACATTGTAGGATTTTTAATGAATTTATTTGCAAATGATGGTGGAAAATAAGTATTTGGTCACCTACAAACAAGCAAGATTTCTGGCTCTCACAGACCTGTAACTTCTTCTTTAAGAGGCTCCTCTGTCCTCCACTCGTTACCTGTATTAATGGCACCTGTTTGAACTTGTTATCAGTATAAAAGACACCTGTCCACAACCTCAAACAGTCACACTCCAAACTCCACTATGGCCAAGACCAAAGAGCTGTCAAAGGACACCAGAAACAAAATTGTAGGCCTTCACCAGGCTGGGAAGACTGAATCTGCAATAGGTAAGCAGCTTGGTTTGAAGAAATCAACTGTGGGAGCAATTATTAGGAAATAGAAGACATACAAGACCACTGATAATCTCCCTCGATCTGGGGCTCCACGCAAGATCTCAACCCGTGGGGTCAAAATGATCACAAGAACGGTGAGCAAAAATCCCAGAACCACACAGGGGGACCTAGTGAATGACCTGCAGAGAGCTGGGACCAAAGTAACAAAGCCTTCCATCAGTAACACACTATGCCGCCTGGCTTAAGCCAGTACATGTCCAGACCCGTCTGAAGTTTGCTAGAGAGCATTTGGATGATCCAGAAGAAGATTGGGAGAATGTCATATGGTCAGATGAAACCAAAATATAACTTTTTGGTAAAAACTCAACTCGTCCTGTTTGGAGGACAAAGAATGCTGAGTTGCATCCAAAGAACACCATACCTACTGTGAAGCATAGGGGTGGAAACATCATGCTTTGTGGCTGTTTTTCTGCAAAGGGACCAGGACGACTGATCCGTGTAAAGGAAAGAATGAATGGGGCCATGTATCGTGAGATTTTGAGTGAAAACCTCCTTTCATCAGCAAGGGTATTGAAGATGAAACGTGGCTGGGTCTTTCAGCATGACAATGATCCCAAACACACCGCCCAGGCAACGAAGGAGTGGCTTCGTAAGAAGCATTTCAAGGTCCTGGAGTGGCCTAGCCAGTCTCCAGATCTCAACCCCATAGAAAATCTTTGGAGGGAGTTGAAAGTCTGTGTTGCCCAGCAACAGCCCCAAAGCATCACTGCTCTAGAGGAGATCTGCATGGAGGAATGGGCTAAAATACCAGCAACAGTGTGTGAAAACCTTGTGAAGACTTACAGAAAACGGGGCCTCCCGGGTGGCGCAGTGGTTAAGGGCGCTGTACTGCAGTGCCAGCTGTGCCATCAGAGACTCTGGGTTAGCGCCCAGGCTCTGTCGTAACCGGCCGCGACCGGGAGGTCCATGGGGCGACGCACAATTGGCCTAGCGTCGTCCGGGTTAGGGAGGGCTTGGTCGGTAGGGATGTCTTTGTCTCATCGTGCACCAGCGACTCCTGTGGCGGGCCGGGTGCAGTGCGCGCTAAACAAGGTTGCCAGGTGCACGGTGTTTCCCCCGACACATTGGTGCGGCTGGCTTCCGGGTTGGATGCGCGCTGTGTTAAGAAGCAGTGCGGCTAGGTTGGGTTGTGTATCGGAGGACGCATGACTTTCAATCTTCGTCTCTCCCGAGCCCGTACGGGAGTTGTAGCGATGAGACAAGATAGTAGCTACTACAACAATTGGACACCAAAAAATTGGGGAGAAAAAGGGGTAAAAATTTTAAAAAACTTTAACCTTTGTCATTGCCAACAAAGGGTATATAACAAAGTATTGAGAAACTTTTGTTACTGACCAAATACTTATTTTCTACCATAATTTGCAAATAAATTCATTAAAAATGAATGGATTTTTTTCTAATTTTGTCTGTCATAGTTGAAGTGTACCTATGATGAAAATTACAGGCCTCTCTCATCTTTTTAAGTGGGAGAACTTGCACAATTGGTGGCTGACTAAATACTTTTTTGCCCCACTGTACCTACAGTTTATATTTGCCTGTTTAGAAACATACAGAAATAGTTCATCATTGTTCCATTGGATAATAATGGTCATGTGGTAAAAGATAAGACAGGTATCTAAAGAGACATCGGCACATGTAGGATGCGTCACATATAGCACCAGATTCCCTTAATAGTGCATTACTTTCTACCAGTACCCTAGTGCCATATAAAGGGAATAGGCTGCCATTTTGTAAAAACCCACATGTACCCCCACAACACAAACATCCTTCTTAAATGCAAGAGAGTAAAGCATTTAGCATAAACTTCACCTTTTTGTTCAACAGATCACGTTGGTGTCCGGTAGCTAAGCAAATGTTTTGTAAGTTAACCTGACTGGTACACAGGTAAATAGAATCCAGCTACACAGCCTACATTGATCAACCATACTGGAAATGCACCTCCTGAGGAGAAGGACTGTGAGTCTAGAGGGAGTCATTCCATCAACACCAGCTACAGTGTTTAGTCTACTCCAGGTCACACCTGTAGTCAAATCCGGGAAGAGATAAAACCGTGTCTCTGCCCTGTTCAACTTTTATATGGTCTAGATGTTATCTACAAAGCTGTGTCTCTGCCCTGTTCAACTTGTATATGGTCTAGATGTTATCTACAAAGCTGTGTCTCTGCCCTGTTCAACTTGTATATGGTCTAGTGGTTATCTACAATGCTGTGTCTGTAGGGGCGTGCAACTGGTAAAAAGAAGTCAGGTGCAGGAGAGTAGAGATGGGTTATCTCTCGCACAGGAAAAGCGATAAAGCCCACAGTTCACCACCGGTACAATAAACAAAAGTAAACACATACCCGGCGCAAACCAGCCTCATGCGACACACACGTAACAACAAACAATATCACACAAAGACATGAGGGGGAACAGAGGAATGAATCCATGCAGTGTGATTGGGGAATGAAAAGACATGAGGGGGAACAGAGGAATGAATCCATGCAGTGTGATTGGGGAATGAAAAGACATGAGGGGGAACAGAGGAATGAATCCATGCAGTGTGATTGGGGAATGAAAAGACATGAGGGGGAACAGAGGAATGAATCCATGCAGTGTGATTGGGGAATGAAAAGCAGGTGGGCAGGGAACAAGACAAAACAAATGGATACATGAGAAGTTGAGCGGCGATGGCTAGAAAGACGGTGACGTCGACCGCTGAACGCCGCCCGAACAAGGAGAGGAGCCGACTTCGTGACAGTGTCTCTACCCTGTTCAACTTGTATATGGTCTAGTTGTTATCTACAATGCTGTGTCTCTATCCTGTTCAACTTGTATATGGTCTAGTTGTTATCTACAAAGCCGTGACTCTGCCCTGTTCAACTTGTATATGGTCTAGTTGTTATCTACAAAGCTGTGTCTCTACCCTGTTCAACTTGTATATGGTCTAGATGTTATCTACAAAGCCTCTCTAAGCTGACATATGGAATTGTTTTAAGACGTCATACTATGGATCAATTAGCTATTTGATTTAGATTTTTTTTGTCTGACCCTGTCTAAAGACCCCAGCTCTCTGTGGGTGTTGATAATGTCTGACCCTGTCTAAAGACTCCAGCTCTCTGTGGGTGTTGGGATATGTGAGAAACATCTGGACAAGTGTGAAACAGGACAAATAACAGCAGCTACTATAGTCACCATCTAGTGAGTCTGACCTGAAATAACCCCTGAACATCTCATGACTGTTTTAATCATGGCAGTTATCTACGGTTTCTCTTTCCCTGTTTGGAAACATGCAAAACTAATTAATCATCGTTCCATTGGATAATAATGGACATGTGGTAACATGCTGAACTAGTTCATCATCGTTCCATTGGATAAAAATGGACATGTGGTAAAAGATAAGATATGTATCTAAAGAGGAAAGACATCGGCACATGTAGGATGCGTCACAAATGATGAGGGTTGAGGCAAAAGGAATGGCAAATAAGTCTGGCTGTGCAACCGATTGGTAAACGTCTTGCAAATTGAGAAATCACGTGACTAAACTGAATAAAAATAAGAAGATACTACACTGAAACAAAGATAAATTACATAAAGAATGATAGTAAAAAGCTATGGAGCACCTTAAGTGACATTTTTGGAATCATCATTGAATCAGATTTATCACAAAACCGATTGACATTGCCAACTACTTTAATGATTTTTTCATTGGCAAGAGTAGCCAACTTAGGCATGACATTCCAGCAACAAACGCTGACACTACACATCTAAGTATATCTGATCAAATTATGAAAGACAAGCATTTTAATTTTGAATTCCGTAAAGGGAATGTGGAAGAGGTGAAAAATTGATTGCTGTCTATCAACAATGACAAGCCACCGGGGTCTGACAACTTAGATTGAAAATGACTGAGGATAATAGCGGACGATATTGCCACTCCTATTTGTAACGGTTCTCTTGGGGTGAAGTAGAGGCGGACCAAAATGCAGCGTGGTGGTTATTCATGTTTCTTTAATATAGACTCTATACATGAATAAACTAACAAAACAATAAATGTGCGAAAACCTAAACAGTCCTATCTGGTGCAATCACAGAGACAGGAACAATCACCCACAAACCCCAACACCAAACAGGCTACCTAAATATGGTTCCCAATCAGAGACAATGACTAACACCTGCCTCTGATTGAGAACCATATCAGGCCAGACATAGAAATAGACAAACAAGACATCCAACATAGAATGCCCACTCAGATAACACCCTGACCAACCAAAACATAGAAACATACAAAGCAAACTATGGTCAGGGTGTGACACTATTTGCCATATTTTCAATTTAAGCCTACTAGAAAGTGTGTTCCCTCAGGCCTGGAGGGAAGCAAAAGTAATTATGCTAACTAAGAATAGTAAAGCCCCCTTTACTGGCTCAAACAGCCGACCAATCAGCCTGTTACCAACCCTTAGTATACTTTTGGAAATAATTGTGTTTGACCAGATACAATGCTATTTTACAGTAAACAAATTGACAACAGAATTTCAGCACGCTTACAAGGAAGGACATACAACAAGCACAGCACCTACACAAATGACAAATGACAGCACCTACACAAATTGATGATAAAAATATTGTGGGGGCTGTTTTTTAGACTTCAGTTTGGCTTTTAACATTATCAATTATAGTCTTCTGCTGAAAAAATTTAGGTGTTATGGCTTTACAGCCCCCGTTACATTGTGGATAAAGAGTCTAACAGAACATAGAGGGTGTTCTTTATGGGAAGTCTCTCTAACATAATCCAGGTAGAATCAGGAATTCCCCAGGGCAGCTGTCTAGGTCCCTTACTTTATTCAATATTTACTAATGAAATGCCACTGACTTTGCGTAAAGCCAGTATGTCTATGTATGCGGATAACACTATACACATCAGCTACTACAGTGACTGAAATGACTGCAACACTTAACAAAGAGCTGCAGTTAGTTTCAGAGTGGGTGGCAAGGAATAAGTTAGTCCTAAATATTATATATATGTACACAGAGAGCTAACACTAATAATATTCATGTCAATCTCTCCTTTTTTTTTTTTCACCTTTATTTAACCAGGTAGGCTAGTTGAGAACAAGTTCTCATTTGCAACTGCGACCTGGCCAAGATAAGGCATAGCAGTGTGAACAGACAACACAGAGTTACACATGGAGTAAACAATTAACAAGTCAATAACACAGTAGAAAAAAGGGGAGTCTATATATACATTGTGTGCAAAAGGCATGAGAAGGTAGGCAAATAATTACAATTATGCAGATTAACACTGGAGTGATAAATGATCAGATGGTTATGTACAGGTAGAGATATTGGTGTGCAAAAGAGCAGAAAAATAAATAAATAAAAACAGGGTGGGCTATTTACCAATAGACTATGTACAGCTGCAGCGATCGGTTAGCTGCTCAGATAGCAGATGTTTGAAGTTGGTGAGGGAGATAAAAGTCTCCAACTTCAGCGATTTTTGCAATTCGTTCCAGTCACAGGCAGCAGAGAACTGGAACGAAAGGCGGCCAAATGAGGTGTTGGCTTTAGGGATGATCAGTGAGATACACCTGCTGGAGCGCGTGCTACGGATGGGTGTTGCCATCGTAACCAGTGAACTGAGATAAGGCGGAGCTTTACCTAGCATGGACTTGTAGATGACCTGGAGCCAGTGGGTCTGGCGACGAATATGTAGCGAGGGCCAGCCGACTAGAGCATACAAGTCGCAGTGGTGGGTGGTATAAGGTGCTTTAGTGACAAAACGGATGGCACTGTGATAAACTGCATCCAGTTTGCTGAGTAGAGTGTTGGAAGCAATTTTGTAGATGACATCGCCGAAGTCGAGGATCGGTAGGATAGTCAGTTTTACTAGGGTAAGTTTGGCGGCGTGAGTGAAGGAGGCTTTGTTGCGGAATAGAAAGCCGACTCTTGATTTGATTTTCGATTGGAGATGTTTGATATGGGTCTGGAAGGAGAGTTTAGAGTCTAGCCAGACACCTAGGTACTTATAGATGTCCACATATTCAAGGTCGGAACCATCCAGGGTGGTGATGCTGGTCAGGCGTGCGGGTGCAGGCAGCGAACGGTTGAAAAGCATGCATTTGGTTTTACTAGCGTTTAAGAGCAGTTGGAGGCCACGGAAGGAGTGCTGTATGGCATTGAAGCTCGTTTGGAGGTTAGATAGCACAGTGTCCAAGGACGGGCCGGAAGTATATAGAATGGTGTCGTCTGCGTAGAGGTGGATCAGGGAATCGCCCGCAGCATGAGAAACATCATTGATATATACAGAGAAAAGAGTCGGCCCGAGAATTGAACCCTGTGGCACCCCCATAGAGACTGCCAGAGGACCGGACAGCATGCCCTCCGATTTGACACACTGAACTCTGTCTGCAAAGTAATTGGTGAACCAGGCAAGGCAGTCATCCGAAAAACCGAGTCCTGGCTTAAAGTAGAGGAGCGATTGACGTCATCACTATTTGTATTTGTAAGAGGAGTTGACATGTTGATAGCACCAAGCTGTCTGTTCAAATGACATGCACACAGCTCAGACACCCATGCATACCCCACAAGACATGCCACCAGAGGTCTCATCACAGTCCCCAAGTCCAGAACAGACTATGAGAGGCCCACAGTACCACATAGAGCAATGACAACATGTAACTCTAGCCAACATCAAGTCACTGATGCAAGCAGTAAAATTAGATTAAAAAAACAGATAAAAATTGCCTACCCCTTACCCCTCTCGGTGAGGGGGTAAGGAGTAGGCTACTGGTGTTCTCTGTGTGAGGGGGTAGGGGGTGGCCTACTGGTGTTCTCTGTGCGGGGGTAGGCTACTGGTGTTCTCTGTGTGGGTAGGCTACTGGTGTTCTCTGTGTGGGGGTAGGCTACTGGTGTCATCTGTGTGGGTAGGCTACTAGTGTTCTCTGTGGGTGGTTAGGCTACTGGTGTTCTGAGTGAGGTGGTATGTGGTAGGCTACTGGTGTTCTCTGTGTGAGGGGGTAGGGGGTGGCCTACTGGTGTTCTCTGTGCGGGGGTAGGCTACTGGTGTTCTCTGTGCGGGGGTAGGCTACTGGTGTTCTCTGTGTGGGTAGCCTACTGGTGTTCTGTGTGCGGAAGTAGGCTACTGGTGTTCTCTGTGTGGGGGTAGGCTACTGGTGTCATCTGTGTGGGTAGGCTACTGGTGTTCTCTGTGTGTGGGTAGGCTACTGGAGTTCTCTGTGAGAGGGTAGGCTACTGGTGTTCTGTGTGAGGGGGTAGGGGGTAGGTTACTGTTGTTCTCTGTGTGAGGGTAGGCTAATGGTGTTCTCTGTGCGGGGGTAGGCTACAGGTGTTCTCTGTGTGAGGGTAGGCTACTGGTGTTCTCTGTGAGGGGATAGGCTACTGGTGTTCTCTGTGTGAGGGTAGGCTACTGGTGTTCTCTGTGAGGGGATAGGCTACTGGTGTTCTCTGTGAGGGGATAGGCTACTGGTGTACTCTGTGTGAGGGTAGGCTACTGGTGTTCTCTGTGTGAGGGTAGGCTACTGGTGTTCTCTGTGTGAGGGTAGGCTACTGGTGTTCTCTGTGTGAGGGTAGGCTACTGGTGTTCTCTGTGAGGGGATAGGCTACTGGTGTTCTCTGTGAGGGTAGGCTACTGGTGTTCTCTGTGAGGGGGTAGGCTACTGGTGTTCTCTGTGAGGGGATAGGCTACTGGTGTTCTCTGTGAGGGTAGGCTACTGGTGTTCTCTGTGAGGGGGTAGGCTACTGGTGTTCTCTGTGTGAGGGTAGGCTACTGGTGTTCTCTGTGAGGGGGTAGGCTACTGGTGTTCTCTGTGTGAGGGTAGGCTACTGGTGTTCTCTGAGGGGATAGGCTACTGGTGTTCTCTGTGAGGGGGTAGGCTACTGGTGTTCTCTGTGTGAGGGTAGGCTACTGGTGTTCTCTGTGAGGCTAGGCTACTGGTGTTCTCTGTGAGGGTAGGCTACTGGTGTTCTCTGTGAGGGTAGGCTACTGGTGTTCTCTGTGATGGGGTTCATTGTTTGTTTTGGTTTGCTGAAGTTTCACTTTAAAAATAAAGATGTGGAACTCTACTCGCGCTGCACCTTGGTTCTATTGTTCCTATGACGAACGTAACACTATATTACTAATAAATTATATGAGAGAGACAGACAGACTGAGAGGTAGTCATGGATACAACAACATCAGGAGATATATCACTATATTACTAATAAATTATATGAGAGAGACAGACAGACTGAGAGGTAGTCATGGATACAACAACATCAGGAGATATATCACTATATTACTAATAAATTATATGAGAGAGACAGACAGACTGAGAGGTAGCCATGGATACCACCTCACAAACTCAGAAGATATCAAAACATTTATCAGAGACAGAGAGCAGCACTTTGAGAAGGAGCCATCCTGACCAGAGGTGGTTGGTGTGTAACGTGAATGGACACCATTCTCACCAGCACTCCCATCAGTCTGTAGTTTATTATACAAGCCCCAGGACTCAGGCAAGGTGACATCACTGTGAAGCTACTGTCTACCAGACAACCTACCTGTGTTACTCTGGTACACTGGCTACAGACTACAAGATCAGGACTACTGTCTACCAGACAACCTATCTGTGTTACTCTGGTACACTGGCTACAGACTACAAGATCAGGACTACTGTCTACCAGACAACCTACATGTGTTACTCTGGTACACTGGCTACAGACTACAAGATCAGGGCTACTGTCTACCAGACAACCTACCTGTGTTACTCTGGTACACTGGCTACAGACTACAAGATCAGGACTACTGTCTACCAGACAACCTACCTGTGTTACTCTGGTACACTGGCTACAGACTACAAGATCAGGGCTACTGTCTACCAGACAACCTACCTGTGTTACTCTGGTACACTGGCTACAGACTACAAGATCAGGGCTACTGTCTACCAGACAACCTACCTGTGTTACTCTGGTACACTGGCTACAGACTACAAGATCAGGGCTACTGTCTACCAGACAACCTACCTGTGTTACTCTGGTACACTGGCTACAGACTATAAGATCAGGACTACTGTCTACCAGACAACCTACCTGTGTTACTCTGGTACACTGGCTACAGACTATAAGATCAGGACTACTGTCTACCAGACAACCTACCTGTGTTACTCTGGTACACTGGCTATAGACAACAAGATGAATGAATTTCAATCTGGAACATGGTGAATGTTGAATAATCTTGGACAGGTCTCAGACTTGTACTGAACACAAGATCAAGATATATCTCTGTTTAGATATAGTGTATATGTTTACATAATGGTATTTTTAAGAATGCATATTTTAAAATGTGGCATCATTATTTTCCATCAAGATGGACTTGTGGTCTCCTTTTGTGATTGATAAGGAGAAATAGATGTAACGTTGATGTTGTGAGTGGAGAAGCAGGTGAAACGTTAAATAAAACAACATGAAACGAGCCAGAGTAACAGTGGCGATATAGCACGAACACAGGAACAATACCGACTGAGGAATGAACGTAAGTGTCACGCCCTGACCGTAGAGAGCTTTTTATGTCTCTATTTTTGGTTTGGTCAGGGTGTGATTTGTTCTTTATTGTTCTCTATGTTCTTTATTTCTAGGTTTTGTGTTTCTATGTTTTGGCCGGGTATGGTTCTCAATCAGGGACAGCTGTCTATCGTTGTCTCTGATTGGGAATTATACTTAGGCAGCCTGATTTGCCACCTTAGGTTGTGGGATGTTGTCTTCTGTTTTTGTGTCTGCACCAGACAGAACTGTTTCGGTTTTGTTCGTTCCTTTGTTGTTTTTATTATTCAGTGTTCAGATCTATTCAATATTCATGAACACTTACCACGCTGCACTTTGGTCCTCACCTTCTTCCACAGAAAGCCGTTACAGTAAGGGAGGGGTGGACAAAGGGGAGGTAATGAGGAAGGTAATGTAGTCCAGGTGGGAATCATAATGATGATTGGCAGGTGTGCGTAATGATGAGTGCCAGGTGTGCGTAATGATGAGTGCCAGGTGTGCGTAATGATGATTGCCAGGTGTGCGTAATGATGATTGCCAGGTGTGCGTAATGATGAGTGCCAGGTGTGCGTAATGATGATTGCCAGGTGTGCGTAATGATGATTGCCAGGTGTGCGTAATGATGATTGCCAGGTGTGCGTAATGATGAATCCCAGGACCGATGGTTACTATTTTGGCGATGTCAAACACTGGAGGGGAGGAGTAAGAGTAGACTTGACAATAGGTGCAACTCTCGCTCTTGAGATTAAAAATATATCCTTTATCCCAAAATGAATTATATGGTATGACGTTTCTGCCATATTGGCCTTAATCAGGCTGAATCTCTGGGACTCATTTAGCTCTCAGAGAAATGTTATATTTTGTATTGTATAAATATCTGGTATAGTGTTTTGTAATTGCAATAATCCATTTAACCTCTCTCAATTCAATTCAATTGAGATTACAAAATATATCCTTTATCCCAAAATCTATTTTATGGTAACTATGATGTTTCGGCCATGTTGGAATCAGCAGATGGGGGAAGCAGCACCTCCCCACCACCTTTGTTATTGTTTTTGTCAGGGACTCATTTCACTCTCAGGGAAAGATGTTAGATTTTCTAGTGTATAGTAGTAATTTCAGAATTAATTGAAAATTGAAAAATAATCCTATTAAATTATTTAATTTGAAATACATTTTAATTAAAGTAGTAAACAGCATACAGATTTGCAGTTTAAATTGGAACTAAAGCAAATACAATTGAATTCTGTGAAATGAAAATGCCTCTTCTATTCAATAGGTGTAGTCTAGCTGACGTGTTCTAGCTGATTACTTGCCACCCATTCTAAAACTGTCTGCAGCTCTTTGTTAAGTGTTGCAGAGATTTCACTTCCTATGGTAGCTGACGTGTATAATGTTGAGTCATCACCACACAGGCTTTACTCAACGCCAGTGGCAGGTCATTAGTAAAGTGAAAAAAACAATGGGCCTAAACAACTGCCCTGGGAAACGCCCGACTCTGCCTGGATTATGTTGGAGAGGCTTCCATTAAAGAACACCCTCTGTGATCTGTTAGATGGGTAACTTTTGATCCTGAAGTCTAACAAAACCACTCCCACAAGCTTCTTCATAACAATTTATTTCAGCCAATCATCAGTCATCAGTGTAAGTGCTGTACATGTTGAGTGTCCCTCCCTATTAGCACACTGAAAGTCAGTTGTTAATTAGTTTACTCTGAAATACAATTGTATCTGGTCAAACACCATTATTTTCCAAAAGTTTACAGAGGGTTGGTTGTAGGCTGATTGATCGGCTGTTTGAGCCATCAACGGGTGCTTTGCTATTCTCGGGCAGATTCATGACTTTTGCTTCCCTCCAGGTCTGAGGGCACACTCTTTACTGTAACTTAGATTAAAGAGATGGCAAATAAGTAGTAGAGCTAGTTAGAGATAAAGTGGAGTTAGAGGATCAGAGAGTAGAGAGTAGATACAATAGGTAGTAGAGCTAGTTATAGATAAAGAGGAGATATAGAATCAGAGAGTAGAGAGTACAGTCATGTCCAAAAGTTTTGAGAATGACACAAATATTAATTTCCACAAAGTTTGCTGCTTCAGTGTCTTTAGATATTTTTGTCAGATGTTACTACGGAATACTGAAATATACAGTGCCTTGTGAAAGTATTCGGCCCCCTTGAACTTTGCGACCTTTTGCCACATTTCAGGCTTCAAACATAAAGATATAAAACTGTATTTTTTTGTGAATAATCAACAACAAGTGGGACACAATCATGAAGTGGAACGACATTTATTGGATATTTCAAACTTTTTTAACAAATCAAAAACTGAAAAATTGGGCGTGCAAAATTATTCAGCCCCTTTACTTTCAGTGCAGCAAACTCTCTCCAGAAGTTCAGTGAGGATCTCTGAATGATCCAATGTTGACCTAAATGACTAATGATGATAAATACAATCCACCTGTGTGTAATCAAGTCTCCGTATAAATGCACCTGCACAGTGATAGTCTCAGAGGTCCGTTAAAAGCGCAGAGAGCATCATGAAGAACAAGGAACACACCAGGCAGGTCCGAGATACTGTTGTGAAGAAGTTTAAAGCCGGATTTGGATACAAAAAGATTTCCCAAGCTTTAAACATCCCAAGGAGCACTGTGCAAGCGATAATATTGAAATGGAAGGAGTATCAGACCACTGCAAATCTACCAAGACCTGGCCGTCCCTCTAAACTTTCAGCTCATACAAGGAGAAGACTGATCAGAGATGCAGCCAAGAGGCCCATGATCACTCTGGATGAACTGCAGAGATCTACAGCTGAGGTGGGAGACTCTGTCCATAGGACAACAATCAGTCGTATATTGCACAAATCTGGCCTTTATGGAAGAGTGGCAAGAAGAAAGCCATTTCTTAAAGATATCCATAAAAAGTGTCGTTTAAAGTTTGCCACAAGCCACCTGGGAGACACACCAAACATGTGGAAGAAGGTGCTCTGGTCAGATGAAACCAAAATGTAACTTTTTGGCAACAATGCAAAATGTTATGTTTGGCGTAAAAGCAACACAGCTCATCACCCTGAACACACCATCCCCACTGTCAAACATGGTGGTGGCAGCATCATGGTTTGGGCCTGCTTTTCTTCAGCAGGGACAGGGAAGATGGTTCAAATTGATGGGAAGATGGATGGAGCCAAATACAGGACCATTCTGGAAGAAAACCTGATGGAGTCTGCAAAAGACCTGAGACTGGGACGGAGATTTGTCTTCCAACAAGACAATGATCCAAAACATAAAGCAAAATCTACAATGGAATGGTTCAAAAATAAACATATCCAGGTGTTAGAATGGCCAAGTCAAAGTCCAGACCTGAATCCAATCGAGAATCTGTGGAAAGAACTGAAAACTGCTGTTCACAAATGCTCTCCATCCAACCTCACTGAGCTCGAGCTGTTTTGCAAGGAGGAATGGGAAAAAATGTCAGTCTTTCGATGTGCAAAACTGATAGAGACATACCCCAAGCGACTTACAGCTGTAATCGCAGCAAAAGGTGGCGCTACAAAGTATTAACTTAAGGGGGCTGAATAATTTTGCACGCACAATTTTTCATTTTTTGAAATGTTTAAAAAAGTTTGAAATATCCAATAAATGTCGTTCCACTTCATGATTGTGTCCCACTTGTTGTTGATTCTTCACAAAAAAATACAGTTTTATATCTTTATGTTTGAAGCCTGAAATGTGGCAAAAGGTCGCAAAGTTCAAGGGGGCCGAATACTTTCGCAAGGCACTGTAATTACAAGCATTTCATAAGTGTCAAACGCTTTTATTGACAATTACATGAAATTGATGCAAAGAGTCAATATTTGCAGTGTTGACCCTTCTTTTTCAAGACCTCTTCAATCCGCCCTGGCATGCTGTCAATTAACTTATGGGCCACATCCTGACTGATGGCTGCCCATTCTTGCATAATCAATGCTTGGAGTTTGTAAGAATTGGTGGAATTTTGTTTGTCCACCCGCCTTTTGAAGATTGACCACAAGTTCTCAATGGGATTAAGGTCTGGGGAGTTTCCTGGCCATGGACCCAAAATATCAATGTTTTGTTCCCCGAGCCACTTAGTTATCACTTTTGCCTTATGGCAAGGTGCTCCATCGTGCTGGAAAAGGCATTGTTCGTCACCAAACTGTTCCTGGATGGTTGGTAGAAGTTGCTTTCGGAGGATGTATTGGTACCATTCTTTATTCATTGCTATGTTTTTAGGCAAATTGTGAGTGAGCCCACTCCCTTGGCTGAGAAGCAACCCCACACATGAATGGTCTCAGGATGCTTTACTGTTGGCATGACACAGGACTGATGGTTGCGCTCACCTTGTCTTCTCCGGACAAGCTTTTTTCCAGATGCCCCAAACAATCAGAAACCCATAAGTAGCCTGTAAAGATTCCAATTTGTCTCTTACCTCCTGGTACATTTCCCCAAAAGTATTTTGGGTTACGACACACATGGCCTGGGGCACAAAGCAAGATTTACAACCATGGAAGAAACAACCGTTGTACTCAAACACGGTCTCAACCCCGTCAATCTGTGTGTATCCATCTATGTGATACGGCCCAATAGCCATCTCCCCACTATTCAAAGCACGTTGAATATAAATGTTTTTATCCTGGGCCATGTACTCCAACCATTGAATGGACCCGCTGGAGTATGACTTGAATTGTCGTCGGGAGTTGTCAGGCGAGGGAATTGCTATAGATGATGTAGGCAGAAAGTGTGTACGATAGGTTTTCATACATGCCGATGCAATAGTTGTACAACTCCAGGGGTCAATGCCTGCATCTTTTGATTACCTCTTCTCTGAATCTGAGGCATCCTTCACGAAGTATAACCACATCATTGTCACAGTATGATTCCATCTCTTTATGGAAATCAAAGTTATTATGACATACTGTCTCGTACCATGTCATGAATCTCTCTCGCTCTTTGGGAGACATTTGATCACACCTGTACATTTTGGAGGTGGGATAAGATCCAATATAATGTAGATTCTCCTCAGATGTGAAGAAATGAGGAAACCAACCTTTCACAGAGTTTTCAAAACCCAAGGCCTCTGGCATTTGAGCCAATCTCATGGGTAAGAAACTTAAACTGTCAATGTATCTCTGGTTGAAGGCGGGGTCTACAAAACGCAAGATTTTACTACCTTGTGCTATGACACTGGGTCCACACACATGAGGTTTAGGGCTGCCTATTTTAAGGTTGTAATTGCAATGGCATTTTGGACATTTCTTGTTAATGTCACAACTGCTTACAGATTTACATGCCTTGTGTTTTTCATAGCAGTAGGCCGTAGGCCGAACGGTTGACAATCCGCACAGGGTGTTGCATGAACAGTTATAAGCCATTTTCGGGTGTAGCCTGTATGACATGCCGGACACACATATGGTGCTCCTAAAAACTCTGTGATGTTGGTAAGAGTATAATAATGGTTGTTTTGCACATAAAAGTACAGAATCTGAAGATGAGGTTGTGGAATGTTCTGGAACTTCAAGAGAGCTGAATTAGCCATACTGTGGTACAATACCACAATCTTGTTGTTCAGAAAATGTGCAAGTTTGACCATGTCAGAGAAAGTCACAGCATCCTGTATACATAGACTCCCTAGCCTTTTGTAAAGCCTCTAGATCAGTACATCCAGGGTTGAGTAAATGTTCTAGGCCTATTGCAAAGCATAACTGATTACCAGGATTGTGAACGTTTATGAGATATGCACTTTTATTGTTTATGATTTCTGATTGCATGAGACTATCAAGTTTCCTTCTCTGACCCCCTCCGCCTCGGGGTCGACATATGATTTGTACTACAAGCTCTAGGGTCCTATCAGCTGTGATGGATAAATTAGATTGAACAAGTCGTTCAAGCAGGGCTATAAATTGTTCAAGATCTGCTGCGCCATTGGGTAAAACAAGAGATACAGTGTTTTGCATACTATCTCCACAAATTTCACGCTGTAAGACATCACATGGTTCGGCATAAACTGTTGCCCTCTCTAACAGTTTGCTCAGAGTATCCAATATCATCACATAAAAAACAGTATAATCAAGGTTCTCATTCATCCATGTGAAATTAAAATAACTGTCGAATCTCTGTATTGCTGAATTTATTTCGGTACACAACACGAACACTTCTATCAATACCATCGCCGTTCTGATTTTATTACACAAGTTTCCAATTCCTCAAAAACATTGTATTGTTGCTCAGACTCTTCGGACATGGGAGTTAAAGGAGGTGTGTGTGTGTTCAAGATGTTGCCCTTGTCTAATTCATTTGGTTAATTAAGGCTATGAGTTCGGCTGGGATCTGTGATAACAGATCCCAACCGTGTGTTGAATTATGGGCGTTGTCGCCCCCGTCTCATCCATGTTAGATACAGTTTTTGGTGCTTGTTTTTGGGTTTTTGAATCAGATTGTTGTTTAACAAGCGGGGCATTGTTCTATGTCAGAAGGATCTTGACTGTATTGATATCTTAGTAAAACAAACATATTTGTGTAGCTGAGCCTTTCTGGCTTTTAGAGCCCTGTAAAAGGCTGTGAGAAACCTATCATGATCTATTTCAGGCTCTGGGTCCTGATAGAAACAATATTCAATCAAGATAGTCTCAATCTCAGAATTGGCTGTATCGAGTTGTCTGGCAGCCTCATACAACAGCAAATCATCTACCTCAGAATTGGCTGTATCAAGTTGTCTGGCAGCCTCATACCACAGCAAATCATCTACCTCAGAATTGGCTGTATCAAGTTGTCTGGCAGCCTCATACAACAGCAAATCATCTACCTCAGAATTGGCTGTATCAAGTTGTCTGGCAGCCTCATACAACAGCAAATCATCTACCTCAGAATTGTCATTTAAAGCGTTGAAATGATCAGACTTCAATGCTTTACTGTGTATGTCCTGGGCGCCCCCTTCCTCCTCGAACTCTTCCGATCGACGTGTTGTGCCTTCTGTGTCTGTATACGCCTGGGAGGGGTCTGAAAGAAAAAATGTACACAAAACAGGGCATTTAAAATAAATATATATTAGATAAAAATTTCAATTACATTTCAGATATAATAATATATTAACATTAAAATATATATTAGATAACAATTTCAAATACATTTCAGATATAATAATATATTAACATTTTATATATTTATATATATATATATATATATATATATATATATATAGTTAAATTACCTCTGTTTTTTTATGCCGGCTGTTCTGAAGAATCGTGGATCCCGCGGGCTTTGTAGATTCTGCAGGGTTTATATCTTTGGAGTCTGAAAAAAACATTACTTGACATTGTTTTAATACATTCTATCCCCCCAAAATGTATAACTAATATATATATTTTTTTTATAGCTAATAACATATGTATAATGGGGTCATACCATATCCATAGAGAGGCTGTTTTTGAATCCAAGCATTTTCAGACCAGGCGCCCTTCTCGGGCCTTGCTGATTCTGCACTTGAGCAACAGTTCTGTGGAGCCGGGAAGGATTGTGATGCTCTTGACTTGCGTTTCCCGGGGGTGTGTACTTACAGAGCGGCTGTTTGTTTGGAGTAAAGTTGTTTGGTAAAGCCGTTCGTACAGAACGGCAGAATAGCGTCTGTTTCATCTGCTCCTCCGAAGTCGTTCAGAGGCCATAACACATCATGGATTCTTGTTGTGAGGCTGTCTGCTGTAAACACAAAATTAGCTTTTAAAATAGTGTACACACTTTTTGTTTTTAAATGTATAAATATTATTGTGGATTTTATTTTTGGACTTACGTGGGAAATAGCGTGATGGGGACGGGCTTCGTAAAGAAGACGCTGTTTGCTCCTCAAATTTCTCATCTAATTTTGGCTGATACAAATCAATTATTCCCGGTAGCAACTGGGTAAATGTCGGGTATCCTATAGACGTTAAATAATATTAACATATATTTATACGAAATATATACATTTGAACTTATAAAAATACGTGCAATTGACATAAATACATACCTGAAAAATCGATGCCCACCCGTTTTAGAATATCTGTAAGAAGCCATATATAACACTGGTTTAATATTAGAGAGAGAGAGAGTACCAAACAGTGCATTCATTTCGTAATATCATACATTTCCCCCCCAAAACTACCTAATGTATCCAAAATCAAATATATTGTTTTCACATCCTCACCCCATGCGTATAGGCTTGCAGAAAGGCAGGAAAGAGTTTTCCGGGGAGCAGCTGGGACCTGACTGAGACAATGTACGAAATGAATTTACAGAACTGTCTGTGTAAATGAAACCCCCTGATGTTGTTTAAAAAACATTGTTTTTAAACCTGAGGGGGTTGTCAAGACCTGTTCTGTTCTGGATGGGGTGACAGACTTTTGAGACCCACAGCCCAGGAAATAACACCTGTGTCCAATTTAACCTATAGTGTAGGTATTGTTCAAATCTACACATGGTTAGCAGATGTTAATGCGAGTGTAGCGAAATGCTTGTGCTTCTAGTTCCGACAATGCAGTAATAACCAACAAGTAATTTAACTAACAATTCCAAAACTACTACCTTATACACACAAGTGTAAAGGGATAAAGAATATGTACATAAAGATATATGAATGAGTGATGGTACAGAACGGCATAGGCAAGATGCAGTAGATGGTATCGAGTACAGTATATACATATGAGATGAGTAATGTAGGGTATGTAAACAAAGTGGCATAGTTTAAAGTGGCTAGTGATACATGTATTACATAAAGATGCAGTAGATGATAGAGTACAGTATATACATATACATATGAGATGAATAATGTAGGGTATGTAAACATTATATTAAGTAGCATTGTTTAAAGTGGCTAGTGATATATTTTACATCAATTTCCATCAATTCCCATTATTAAAGTGGCTGGAGTTGAGTCAGTGTGTTGGCAGCAGCCACTCAATGTTAGTGGTGGCTGTTTAACAGTCTGATGGCCTTGAGATAGAAGCTGTTTTTCAGTCTCTCGGTCCCAGCTTTGATGCACCTGTCACCGGTCTACTAGCTGCCACCGATTCCCTTTGCCTTTTCTGTTGGTTATGTCTGTATTGGTTTCACCTGTTTCTCGTTTGGGGTTTGGTTCAGGGCTATTTAAGCCTGTTATGCCCACCTGCTTTTGTGCGGGCTTGTTTCTCTGTTCTGTTTGTGGATGGTAGCGTTTGTTATTTTTCCGAACTGTTTGGTGTCCTGTTTTGGGCCGGTCATTATTGCGCCTGTTGTTTTTGGCATGACCTTTCTGACCGGAATAAATACAAAGTTCCCTAAACCTCTGCTCTCTGCGCCTGACTCTGCACCCACCACTCCTAGCTACGTAACAGAAGCCCGCACCATAACATGGAGTCAGCAGGAGCAGCTGCAACCCCTCTCCCATCTATGGAGAAGCGTGACCTCCATCACACGGCCATCCTTCATAGAATCGGGTCAGCGATGGAGCAGATGATGGAGAGAATGGACCGATGGGAGAGGAGTGATCTCCCTACCTCGCCGCTCCTCCTTCATCTACTCAACCTACTCCTCCGGCGGGGTCCGCATCCAGCGCTCTTCGTCTCGCACCCCCAAGGGAGTACGATGGAGCGGTGGCTGGGTGCAAGGGATTCTTGCTCCAGCTCGAGCTATACCTGGCTACTGTTCGCCCGACTCCCTCTGGTGAGGAGAGCATGAGCGTCCTCGTCTCCTGTCTGACGGGCAGAGCCCTGGAGTGGGCCAACGCGGTTTGGAATAGCCCAGACTCTGCAAGGGACCACTACCCAGAGTTCACCCGCCGGTTCCAGGCCGTGTTCGACCACCCTCCAGAGGGCCGAGCGGTGGGTGAATGGCTGTTCCCCCTTAGGCAGGAGACGAGGAGCGCGCAGGACTTCGCGCTGGAGTTTCGGACCTTGGCCCCTGGAGCGGGATGGAACGACATGGCCCTGATGGACCACTACCGGTGTAGCCTCCGGTAGGACGTCCGCAGGGAGCTATCTTTTCGGGACGCCACCCTCTCCCTCGACGAGCTCATAGACATGTCGTTCCGACTGTACAACCTGCTAGCTGCTCGCGGGCGTCTAGAACGGGCCCTGTTAGCTCCACCTCCCGGCCCTCCCGCTCCAATACCTATGGAGTTAGGGGGGCCGCATCGAGGGGAACCGGAGGAGGAGGCTCCTCCTGCACCAGCTGTGGTCGGAGAGGACACACTGCCGACCGGTGCTGGAGGAGCTCGTCTGGGAGTCGAGAGGGCAGGCAGAGCACTTCCCGATCACCCCAGATGAGTCAGCACCAGACTCACCCAGAGCTCCCTGTTGGTCACATGTTTTTACTAATCTCTTTTCTCCCTCTCTCCAGCATAAGGTGCTAGTCGATTCAGGCGCAGCTGGGAACTTTATGAATCGCGGACTCGCTCTTAGGTTAGGGATTCTGCTGGTGCTGATAGATCAACACTTCCCCGTGCTCTCCCTAGATGGCCGACCGTTAGGGTCAGGGCTGGTCAGGGAGGCCACGGTTCCACTGGACATGGTAACGCAGGGGGATCATGGGGAGCAGATTAGTCTCTTCCTTATTGATTCACCGCGTTTCCAGTGGTGCTGGGGATTCCCTGGCTGGCTAGTCACAATCCTAGGATTTCATGGAAACAGGGGGCTCTCCGAGGGTGGTCAGAGGAGTGTTCAGGGAGGTGTATAGGAGTTTCTATCGGTGTCACGACGGTAGAGAGTCCAGACCGGGTTTCCACTGTGCGCATTCCTTCAGAATATGCTGATTTGGCTATCGCCTTCTGTTAGAAGAGGGCGACCCAATTACCACCAAATCGATGAGGGGATTGCGCGATAAACCTCCAGGTAAACGCAGCACTTCCCAGGAGTAACGTGTACCCATTGTCACAGGAGGAGACAGTGGCTATGGAGACAAATGTCACTGAATCTCTGGGACAGGGGTACATTCGGCCCTCCACGTTACCCGTCTCCTCGAGTTTCTTTTTTGTGAAAAAGAAGGATGGAGGTCTGTGTCCGTGCATTGATTATAGAGGTCTAAATTCCATCACAGTGGGGTTTAGCTACCTCTCATCACCACGGCAGTGGAATCATTTCACGGAGCATGCTTTTTCACAAAACTGTACCTCAGGAGCGCGTATAATTTGGTGCGTATCCGGGAGGGAGATGAGTGGAAAACCGGGTTTAGTACCACATCTGGCCATTATGAGTACCTCGTGATGCCATATGGGTTGAAGAATGCTTTCAATCGTCTGAAGGAGCTGTTTCCTAGCTATGTAACAGCACAGTACATGTTTTTGTCATTGTGTTCTTGACACGTGGCACAAAGTACACCAACAATTGGCCTAGGAGACATGTTTAATTTCCTGTTTAATGTTCTGGGTTTATTTTAATTTCTTATTTAGCAGGTTTATTTTAGGGGGGTTTATTTTAATTTCTTATTTAGGGGGTTTATTTTAGGGGGGTTTATTTTAATTAATTTCTTATTTAGTTGCTTGTGGGGTTCAGCGCTTATTTATAATGCGGCTGGGCTGTCCAATAAACCCCAGACATTTATTTTTCATAGACAACAGCCCTAAGGTGACTACAACAGGGGTGGGGGCCATACTCTTTGAAATGTTCAAACACATTTCCTAGTTCAACGAGGTCCCTACACAACAATCATCATGACAGCTTCAAAGGAACAGATGCACTATCTGGTTATATAAACACTCAGTCTAAGGCGTGATAACTTCCCGCCAGGATGTCCTGCAGGAAGCCCATATATGGGCATACACACGTGACCTTGACATAGGTTCATAAATCACACGTTTGACGTGTGCCATCTACTGTATTCTCTCTTAGGATGTGTCACATTCTGTGGTTTCACACAGTCTCATGACTAGAACAGACAAGGATGATCTGTATCAGTATAGAAACACAAAATAGACAGTTCTCTAAGGTTAGAACAGACTAGACAGAGCCTAGTTTGTCATGTTCACCTCTGTAGAGAGGAGATACAATAGATAGTAGAGCAGGTGAGAGATAAATGTGTGTGTGTGCAGTTCTTGTATTTTGCTTCATAAATGGCACCCTATTCACTTATAAATGGCACCATATTCTCTTATAAATGGCACCCTATTCCCTTATAAATGGCACCATATTCTCTTATAAATGGCACCCTATTCCCTTATAAATGGCACCATATTCTCTTATAAATGGCACCCTATTCCCTTATAAATGGCACCCTATTCCTTTATAAATGGCACCGTATTCCCTTATGAATGGCACCCTATTCTATTATAAATGGCACCCTATTCTATTATAAATGGCACCCTATTCTATTATAAATGGCACCCTATTCTATTATAAATGGCACCCTATTCTATTATAAATGGCACCCTATTCACTTTGTAGTACACTATTTTTGACCAGAGGACATAAGGAAACATTAGTGAACTATGTAGGAGGTGCCATTTGAGACATACACACCTGTGTCTCCTGTTTCATCAAAGCATTGTTGACAGTCACTCTGTTGTCATTGACAGTGTAGCAGAGTTGAAGATCACTAGTCCAACATAGACTCTGAGAACAACAAGGTTAACTTCTGTTATTAGAAAGGTAAGAATCTTTATATTCATATGCACCTCACTAAAGTTAAGTAATGAGCTAAAGTACAATGTCAAGAATGCTATGTATTTAAAACATTGAGTTATTATTTAAAACGTTTTTGTTTTTATTTGTACATTATTTTTATTAGAATATTCAAAGTTATTCAGAACTAATACCCACCTCAGAAATATCTGTTAGATACAACAGGTAAAATTTGTATTTGTTCTTGATCCACATTAGTTCCTTTCAAGGCAGCAGCTACTCTTCCTGGGGTCCAGTCATGATTACCCAATTATATACAATAAAACAGTACTTCGCACAACACATTATTACACACTACTCTACTACAACATATCTACAATACAACACATTATTACACACTACTCTACCACAACACATCTACAATACAACACATTATAACACACTACTCTACCACAACACATTATTACACACTACTCTACCACAACATATCTACAATACATTATTACACACTACTCTACCACAACATATCTACAATACAACACATTATGACACACTACTCTACCACAACACATCTACAATACAACACATTATTACACACTACTCTACCACAACATATCTACAATACAACACATTATAACACACTACTCTACCACAACATATCTACAATACAACACATTATTACACACTACTCTACCACAACACATCTACAATACATTATTACACACTACTCTACCACAACATATCTACAATACAACACATTATTACACACTACTCTACCACAACACATCTACAATACATTATTACACACTACTCTACTACAACATATCTACAATACATTATTACACACTACTCTACCACAACATATCTACAATACAACACATTATTACACACTACTCTACCATAACATATCTACAATACAACACATTATTACACACTACTCTACCATAACATATCTACAATACATTATTACACACTACTCTACCACAACATATCTACAACACATTATTACACACTACTCTACCCCAACATATCTACAATACATTATTACACACTACTCTACTACAACATATCTACAACACATTATTACACACTACTCTACTACAACATATCTACAATACAACACATTATTACACACTACTCTACCACAACATATCTACAATACATTATTACACACTACTCTACCACAACACATTATTACACACTACAATACTACAACATATCTACAATACATTATTACACACTACTCTACCACAACATATCTACAATACAACACATTATTACACACTACTCTACCACAACACATCTACAATACATTATTACACACTACTCTACTACAACATATCTACAATACAACACATTATTACACACTACTCTACTACAACATATCTACAATACATTATTACACACTACTCTACCACAACATATCTACAACACAACACATTATTACACACTACTCTACCATAACATATCTACAATACAACACATTATTACACACTACTCTACCACAACATATCTACAATACATTATAACACACTACTCTACCACAACATATCTACAATACATTATTACACACTACTCTACCACAACATATCTACAACACATTATTACACACTACTCTACTACAACATATCTACAATACATTATTACACACTACTCTACCACAACATATCTACAACACATTATTACACACTACTCTACCACAACATATCTACAACACAACACATTATTACACACTACTCTACCACAACACATCTACAATACATTATTACACACTACTCTACTACAACATATCTACAATACAACACATTATTACACACTACTCTACCACAACACATCTACAATACATTATTACACACTACTCTACTACAACATATCTACAATACAACACATTATTACACACTACTCTACTACAACATATCTACAATACATTATTACACACTACTCTACCACAACATATCTACAACACAACACATTATTACACACTACTCTACCATAACATATCTACAATACAACACATTATTACACACTACTCTACCACAACATATCTACAATACATTATTACACACTACTCTACCACAACATATCTACAATACATTATTACACACTACTCTACCACAACATATCTACAATACATTATTACACACTACTCTACCACAACACATTATTACACACTACTCTACCACAACATATCTACAATACATTATTACACACTACTCTACCACAACATATCTACAACACATTATTACACACTACTCTACTACAACATATCTACAATACATTATTACACACTACTCTACCACAACATATCTACAACACATTATTACACACTACTCTACTACAACACATTATTACACACTACTCTACCACAACATATCTACAACACAACACATTATTACACACTACTCTACCACAACATATCTACAACACATTATTACACACTACTCTACCACAACATATCTACAATACAACACATTATTACACACTACTCTACCACAACATATCTACAATACATTATTACACACTACTCTACCACAACACATCTACAATACAACACATTATTACACACTACTCTACCACAACATATCTACAATACAACACATTATTACACACTACTCTACCACAACACATCTACAATACAACACATTATTACACACTACTCTACCACAACACATTATTACACACTCCTCTACCACAACATATCTACAATACAACACATTATTACACACTACTCTACCACAACACATCTACAATACATTATTACACACTACTCTACTACAACACAATATTACACACTACTCTACCACAACATATCTACAACACATTATTACACACTACTCTACTACAACATATCTACAATACAACACATTATTACACACTACTCTACCACAACATATCTACAATACATTATTACACACTACTCTACTACAACACAATATTACACACTACTCTACCACAACATATCTACAATACATTATTACACACTACTCTACCACAACATATCTACAATACAACACATTATTACACACTACTCTACCACAACATATCTACAATACATTATTACACACTACTCTACTACAACACATTATTACACACTACTCTACCACAACATATCTACAATACATTATTACACACTACTCTACCACAACATATCTACAATACATTATTACACACTACTCTACCACAACACATTATTACACACTACTCTACCACAACATATCTACAATACAACACATTATTACACACTACAATACCACAACACATCTACAATACAATACATTATTACACACTACTCTACAACAACATATCTACAATACATTATTACACACTACTCTACCACAACACATTATTACACACTACTCTACCACAACACATTATTACACACTACTCTACCACAACATATCTACAATACATTATTACACACTACTCTACCACAACATATCTACAATACATTATTACACACTACTCTACCACAACACATTATTACACACTACTCTACCACAACACATTATTACACACTACTCTACCACAACACATTATTACACACTACTCTACCACAACATATCTACAATACAATACATTATTACACACTATTCTACCACAACATATCTACAACACATTATTACACACTACTCTACCACAACATATCTACAATACAACACATTATTACACACTACTCTACCACAACATATCTACAATACATTATTACACACTACTCTACTACAACATATCTACAATACAACACATTATTACACACTACTCTACTACAACACATTATTACACACTACTCTACCACAACATATCTACAATACATTATTACACACTACTCTACTACAATACATTATTACACACTACTCTACTACAACACATTATTACACACTACTCTACCACAACATATCTACAATACATTATTACACACTACTCTACTACAACATATCTACAATACATTATTACACACTACTCTACTACAACATATCTACAACACATTATTACACACTACTCTACCACAACATATCTACAATACATTATTACACACTACTCTACCACAACATATCTACAATACATTATTACACACTACTCTACCACAACATATCTACAATACAACACATTATTACACACTACTCTACCACAACACATTATTACACACTACTCTACCATAACATATCTACAACACATTATTACACACTACTCTACCACAACATATCTACAACACATTATTACACACTACTCTACCACAACATATCTACAATTCATTATTACACACTACTCTACTACAATACATTATTACACACTACTCTACTACAACACATTATTACACACTACTCTACCACAACATATCTACAACACATTATTACACACTACTCTACCACAACATATCTACAATACAACACATTATTACACACTACTCTACCACAACATATCTACAATACAACACATTATTACACACTACTCTACCACAACATATCTACAATACATTATTACACACTACTCTACTACAACATATCTACAATACATTATTACACACTACTCTACTACAACATATCTACAACACATTATTACACACTACTCTACCACAACATATCTACAATACATTATTACACACTACTCTACCACAACATATCTACAATACATTATTACACACTACTCTACCACAACATATCTACAATACAACACATTATTACACACTACTCTACCACAACACATTATTACACACTACTCTACCATAACATATCTACAACACATTATTACACACTACTCTACCACAACATATCTACAACACATTATTACACACTACTCTACCACAACATATCTACAATTCATTATTACACACTACTCTACTACAATGCATTATTACACACTACTCTACCACAACACATTATTACACACTACTCTACCACAACATATCTACAATACATTATTACACACTACTCTACCACAACACATTATTACACACTACTCTACCACAACATATCTACAATACATTATTACACACTACTCTACTACAACATATCTACAATACAACACATTATTACACACTACTCTACCACAACATATCTACAATACAACACATTATTACACACTACTCTACCACAACATATCTACAATACATTATTACACACTACTCTACCACAACATATCTACAACACATTATTACACACTACTCTACCACAACATATCTACAATACATTATTACACACTACTCTACCACAACACATTATTACACACTACTCTACCACAACATATCTACAATACATTATTACACACTACTCTACTACAACATATCTACAATACAACACATTATTACACACTACTCTACTACAACACATTATTACACACTACTCTACTACAACATATCTACAATACAACACATTATTACACACTACTCTACCACAACATATCTACAACACATTATTACACACTACTCTACCACAACATATCTACAACACATTATTACACACTACTCTACCACAACATATCTACAATACAACACATTATTACACACTACTCTACCACAACACATTATTACACACTACTCTACTACAACATATCTACAATACATTATTACACACTACTCTACCACAACATATCTACAATACAACACATTATTACACACTACTCTACCACAACATATCTACAATACATTATTACACACTACTCTACTACAACATATCTACAATACATTATTACACACTACTCTACTACAACATATCTACAATACATTATTACACACTACTCTACTACAACATATCTACAATACATTATTACACACTACTCTACTACAACATATCTACAATACATTATTACACACTACTCTACTACAACATATCTACAATACATTATTACACACTACTCTACTACAACATATCTACAATACATTATTACACACTACTCTACCACAACATATCTACAATACATTATTACACACTACTCTACTACAACATATCTACAATACAACACATTATTACACACTACTCTACCACAACACATCTACAATACATTATTACACACTACTCTACCACAACATATCTACAACACATTATTACACACTACTCTACTACAACATATATTTACACACTACTCTACCACAACACATTATTACACACTACTCTACCACAACATATCTACAATACATTATTACACACTACTCTACTACAACATATCTACAATACAACACATTATTACACACTACTCTACCACAACATATCTACAATACAACACATTATTACACACTACTCTACCACAACATATCTACAATACATTATTACACACTACTCTACCACAACACATTATTACACACTACTCTACCACAACATATCTACAATACATTATTACACACTACTCTACTACAACATATCTACAATACAACACATTATTACACACTACTCTACCACAACATATCTACAATACAACACATTATTACACACTACTCTACCACAACATATCTACAATACATTATTACACACTACTCTACTACAACATATCTACAATACAACACATTATTACACACTACTCTACTACAACATATCTACAATACAACACATTATTACACACTACTCTACCACAACACATCTACAATACATTATTACACACTACTCTACCACAACATATCTACAATACAACACATTATTACACACTACTCTACCACAACATATCTACAATACAACACATTATTACACACTACTCTACCACAACATATCTACAATACATTATTACACACTACTCTACCACAACATAGCTACAATACAACACATTATTACACACTACTCTACCACAACACATCTACAATACATTATTACACACTACTCTACCACAACACATTATTACACACTACTCTACTACAACATATCTACAATACATTATTACACACTACTCTACTACAACATATCTACAATACATTATTACACACTACTCTACCACAACATATCTACAATACAACACATTATTACACACTACTCTACCACAACATATCTACAATACATTATTACACACTACTCTACTACAACATATCTACAATACAACACATTATTACACACTACTCTACCACAACACATTATTACACACTACTCTACCACAACATATCTACAATACATTATTACACACTACTCTACTACAACATATCTACAATACATTATTACACACTACTCTACCACAACATATCTACAATACAACACATTATTACACACTACTCTACCACAACATATCTACAATACAATACATTATTACACACTACTCTACTACAACACATTATTACACACTACTCTACCACAACATATCTACAATACATTATTACACACTACTCTACTACAACACATTATTACACACTACTCTACTACAACATATCTACAATACATTATTACACACTACTCTACTACAACATATCTACAATACATTATTACACACTACTCTACTACAACATATCTACAATACATTATTACACACTACTCTACCACAACATATCTACAATACAACACATTATTACACACTACTCTACCACAACATATCTACAATACAACACATTATTACACACTACTCTACCACAACATATCTACAATACAACACATTATTACACACTACTCTACCACAACACATCTACAATACATTATTACACACTACTCTACCACAACATATCTACAATACATTATTACACACTACTCTACCACAACATATCTACAATACAACACATTATTACACACTACTCTACCACAACATATCTACAATACATTATTACACACTACTCTACCACAACATATCTACAACACATTATTACACACTACTCTACCACAACATATCTACAATACAACACATTATTACACACTACTCTACCACAACATATCTACAATACATTATTACACACTACTCTACCACAACACATTATTACACACTACTCTACCACAACATATCTACAATACATTATTACACACTACTCTACTACAACATATCTACAATACAACACATTATTACACACTACTCTACCACAACATATCTACAATACAACACATTATTACACACTACTCTACCACAACATATCTACAATACATTATTACACACTACTCTACCACAACATATCTACAATACAACACATTATTACACACTACTCTACCACAACACATCTACAATACATTATTACACACTACTCTACCACAACACATTATTACACACTACTCTACTACAACATATCTACAATACATTATTACACACTACTCTACTACAACATATCTACAATACATTATTACACACTACTCTACCACAACATATCTACAATACAACACATTATTACACACTACTCTACCACAACATATCTACAATACATTATTACACACTCCTCTACCACAACATATCTACAATACAACACATTATTACACACTACTCTACCACAACATATCTACAATACATTATTACACACTACTCTACTACAACATATCTACAATACAACACATTATTACACACTACTCTACCACAACACATTATTACACACTACTCTACCACAACATATCTACAATACATTATTACACACTACTCTACTACAACATATCTACAATACATTATTACACACTACTCTACCACAACATATCTACAATACAACACATTATTACACACTACTCTACCACAACATATCTACAATACAATACATTATTACACACTACTCTACTACAACACATTATTACACACTACTCTACCACAACATATCTACAATACATTATTACACACTACTCTACTACAACACATTATTACACACTACTCTACTACAACATATCTACAATACATTATTACACACTACTCTACTACAACATATCTACAATACATTATTACACACTACTCTACTACAACATATCTACAATACATTATTACACACTACTCTACCACAACATATCTACAATACAACACATTATTACACACTACTCTACCACAACATATCTACAATACAACACATTATTACACACTACTCTACCACAACATATCTACAATACAACACATTATTACACACTACTCTACCACAACACATCTACAATACATTATTACACACTACTCTACCACAACATATCTACAATACATTATTACACACTACTCTACCACAACATATCTACAATACAACACATTATTACACACTACTCTACCACAACATATCTACAATACATTATTACACACTACTCTACCACAACATATCTACAACACATTATTACACACTACTCTACCACAACATATCTACAATACAACACATTATTACACACTACTCTACCACAACATATCTACAATACATTATTACACACTACTCTACCACAACACATTATTACACACTACTCTACCACAACATATCTACAATACATTATTACACACTACTCTACTACAACATATCTACAATACAACACATTATTACACACTACTCTACCACAACATATCTACAATACAACACATTATTACACACTACTCTACCACAACATATCTACAATACATTATTACACACTACTCTACCACAACATATCTACAATACAACACATTATTACACACTACTCTACCACAACACATCTACAATACATTATTACACACTACTCTACCACAACACATTATTACACACTACTCTACTACAACATATCTACAATACATTATTACACACTACTCTACTACAACATATCTACAATACATTATTACACACTACTCTACCACAACATATCTACAATACAACACATTATTACACACTACTCTACCACAACATATCTACAATACATTATTACACACTCCTCTACCACAACATATCTACAATACAACACATTATTACACACTACTCTACCACAACATATCTACAATACAATACATTATTACACACTACTCTACCACAACATATCTACAATACAACACATTATTACACACTACTCTACCACAACATATCTACAATACAATACATTATTACACACTACTCTACTACAACATATCTACAATACATTATTACACACTACTCTACCACAACATATCTACAATACAACACATTATTACACACTACTCTACCACAACATATCTACAATACAATACATTATTACACACTACTCTACCACAACATATCTACAATACAACACATTATTACACACTACTCTACCACAACATATCTACAATACATTATTACACACTACTCTACCACAACATATCTACAATACAACACATTATTACACACTACTCTACCACAACATATCTACAATACATTATTACACACTACTCTACTACAACATATCTACAATACAACACATTATTACACACTACTCTACTACAACATATCTACAATACAACACATTATTACACACTACTCTACCACAACACATCTACAATACATTATTACACACTACTCTACCACAACATATCTACAATACAACACATTATTACACACTACTCTACCACAACATATCTACAATACAACACATTATTACACACTACTCTACCACAACATATCTACAATACATTATTACACACTACTCTACCACAACATATCTACAATACAACACATTATTACACACTACTCTACCACAACACATCTACAATACATTATTACACACTACTCTACCACAACACATCTACAATACATTATTACACACTACTCTACCACAACATATCTACAACACATTATTACACACTACTCTACTACAACATATCTACAATACATTATTACACACTACTCTACTACAACATATCTACAATACATTATTACACACTACTCTACCACAACATATCTACAATACAACACATTATTACACACTACTCTACCACAACATATCTACAATACATTATTACACACTACTCTACTACAACATATCTACAATACAACACATTATTACACACTACTCTACCACAACACATTATTACACACTACTCTACCACAACATATCTACAATACATTATTACACACTACTCTACTACAACATATCTACAATACATTATTACACACTACTCTACCACAACATATCTACAATACAACACATTATTACACACTACTCTACCACAACATATCTACAATACAATACATTATTACACACTACTCTACTACAACACATTATTACACACTACTCTACCACAACATATCTACAATACATTATTACACACTACTCTACTACAACACATTATTACACACTACTCTACTACAACATATCTACAATACATTATTACACACTACTCTACTACAACATATCTACAATACATTATTACACACTACTCTACTACAACATATCTACAATACATTATTACACACTACTCTACCACAACATATCTACAATACAACACATTATTACACACTACTCTACCACAACATATCTACAATACAACACATTATTACACACTACTCTACCACAACATATCTACAATACAACACATTATTACACACTACTCTACCACAACACATCTACAATACATTATTACACACTACTCTACCACAACATATCTACAATACATTATTACACACTACTCTACCACAACATATCTACAATACAACACATTATTACACACTACTCTACCACAACATATCTACAATACATTATTACACACTACTCTACCACAACATATCTACAACACATTATTACACACTACTCTACCACAACATATCTACAATACAACACATTATTACACACTACTCTACCACAACATATCTACAATACATTATTACACACTACTCTACCACAACACATTATTACACACTACTCTACCACAACATATCTACAATACATTATTACACACTACTCTACTACAACATATCTACAATACAACACATTATTACACACTACTCTACCACAACATATCTACAATACAACACATTATTACACACTACTCAACCACAACATATCTACAATACATTATTACACACTACTCTACCACAACATATCTACAATACAACACATTATTACACACTACTCTACCACAACACATCTACAATACATTATTACACACTACTCTACCACAACACATTATTACACACTACTCTACTACAACATATCTACAATACATTATTACACACTACTCTACTACAACATATCTACAATACATTATTACACACTACTCTACCACAACATATCTACAATACAACACATTATTACACACTACTCTACCACAACATATCTACAATACATTATTACACACTCCTCTACCACAACATATCTACAATACAACACATTATTACACACTACTCTACCACAACATATCTACAATACAATACATTATTACACACTACTCTACCACAACATATCTACAATACAACACATTATTACACACTACTCTACCACAACATATCTACAATACAATACATTATTACACACTACTCTACTACAACATATCTACAATACATTATTACACACTACTCTACCACAACATATCTACAATACAACACATTATTACACACTACTCTACCACAACATATCTACAATACAATACATTATTACACACTACTCTACCACAACATATCTACAATACAACACATTATTACACACTACTCTACCACAACATATCTACAATACATTATTACACACTACTCTACCACAACATATCTACAATACAACACATTATTACACACTACTCTACCACAACATATCTACAATACAACACATTATTACACACTACTCTACCACAACACATCTACAATACATTATTACACACTACTCTACCACAACACATTATTACACACTACTCTACCACAACATATCTACAATACATTATTACACACTACTCTACTACAACACATTATTACACACTACTCTACCACAACACATTATTACACACTACTCTACCACAACATATCTACAATACAATACATTATTACACACTACTCTACCACAACATATCTACAATACAACACATTATTACACACTACTCTACCACAACATATCTACAATACATTATTACACACTACTCTACCACAACACATTATTACACACTACTCTACCACAACACATTATTACACACTACTCTACCACAACATATCTACAATACAACACATTATTACACACTACTCTACCACAATATATCTACAATACATTATTACACACTACTCTACTACAACATATCTACAATACAACACATTATTACACACTACTCTACCACAACATATCTACAATACAATACATTATTACACACTACTCTACCACAACATATCTACAATACATTATTACACACTACTCTACCACAACACATTATTACACACTACTCTACCACAACATATCTACAATACAACACATTATTACACACTACTCTACCACAACATATCTACAATACATTATTACACACTACTCTACTACAACATATCTACAATACATTATTACACACTACTCTACCACAACATATCTACAATACAATACATTATTACACACTACTCTACCACAACATATCTACAACACATTATTACACACTACTCTACCACAACACATTATTACACACTACTCTACCACAACATATCTACAATACATTATTACACACTACTCTACCACAACACATTATTACACACTACTCTACCACAACACATTATTACACACTACTCTACCACAACATATCTACAATACATTATTACACACTACTCTACCACAACATATCTACAACACATTATTACACACTACTCTACCCCAACATATCTACAATACAACACATTATTACACACTACTCTACCACAACATATCTACAATACATTATTACACACTACTCTACCACAACATATCTACAACACATTATTACACACTACTCTACCCCAACATATCTACAATACAACACATTATTACACACTACTCTACCACAACATATCTACAACACATTATTACACACTACTCTACCACAACATATCTACAATACATTATTACACACTACTCTACCACAACATATCTACAATACAACACATTATTACACACTACTCTACCACAACATATCTACAATACATTATTACACACTACTCTACCACAACATATCTACAACACATTATTACACACTACTCTACCACAACACATTATGACACACTACTCTACCACAACATATCTACAATACATTATTACACACTACTCTACCACAACATATCTACAATACAACACATTATTACACACTACTCTACCACAACACATCTACAATACAACACATTATTACACACTACTCTACCACAACATATCTACAATACATTATTACACACTACTCTACCACAACATATCTACAACACATTATTACACACTACTCTACTACAACACATTATTACACACTACTCTACCACAACATATCTACAACACATTATTACACACTACTCTACCACAACATATCTACAACACATTATTACACACTACTCTACTACAACACATTATTACACACTACTCTACTACAACATATCTACAATACATTATTACACACTACTCTACTACAACACATTATTACACACTACTCTACCACAACACATTATTACACACTACTCTACCACAACATATCTACAATACAACACATTATTACACACTACTCTACCACAACATATCTACAATACAATATTACACACTACTCTACCACAACACATTATTACACACTACTCTACCACAACATATCTACAATACATTATTACACACTACTCTACCACAACATATCTACAATACATTATTACACACTACTCTACTACAACATATCTACAATACATTATTACACACTACTCTACCACAACATATCTACAATACATTATTACACACTACTCTACCACAACATATCTACAATACATTATTACACACTACTCTACTACAACATATCTACAATACATTATTACACACTACTCTACCACAACATATCTACAATACATTATTACACACTACTCTACCACAACATATCTACAATACAACACATTATGACACACTACTCTACCACAACATATCTACAATACATTATTACACACTACTCTACCACAACATATCTACAATACAACACATTATGACACATTACTCTACCACAACATATCTACAATACAATATTACACACTACTCTACCACAACATATCTACAATACATTATTACACACTACTCTACCACAACATATCTACAATACAACACATTATTACACACTACTCTACTACAACATATCTACAATACATTATTACACACTACTCTACTACAACACATTATTACACACTACTCTACTACAACATATCTACAATACATTATTACACACTACTCTACCACAACATATCTATAATACAACACATTATTACACACTACTCTACCACAACATATCTACAATACAACACATTATTACACACTACTCTACCATAACATATCTACAATACATTATTACACACTACTCTACCACAACATATCTACAACACATTATTACACACTCCTCTACCACAACATATCTACAATACATTATTACACACTACTCTACCACAACACATTATGACACACTACTCTACCACAACATATCTACAATACATTATTACACACTACTCTACCACAACATATCTACAATACATTATTACACACTACTCTACCACAACACATTATGACACACTACTCTACCACAACATATCTACAATACAACACATTATTACACACTACTCTACCACAACATATCTACAATACATTATTACACACTACTCTACTACAACATATCTACAATACATTATTACACACTACTCTACCACAACATATCTACAATACATTATTACACACTACTCTACTACAACACATTATTACACACTACTCTACCACAACATATCTACAATACATTATTACACACTACTCTACTACAACATATCTACAATACATTATTACACACTACTCTACTACAACACATTATTACACACTACTCTACCACAACATATCTACAATACAACACATTATTACACACTACTCTACCACAACATATCTACAATACATTATTACACACTACTCTACCACAACACATTATTACACACTACTCTACCACAACATATCTACAATACATTATTACACACTACTCTACCACAACATATCTACAATACAACACATTATTACACACTACTCTACCACAACATATCTACAATACATTATTACACACTACTCTACCACAACATATCTACAACACATTATTACACACTACTCTACTACAACACATTATTACACACTACTCTACCACAACATATCTACAATACATTATTACACACTACTCTACTACAACATAACTACAATACATTATTACACACTACTCTACTACATCACATTATTACACACTACTCTACCACAACATATCTACAATACAACACATTATTACACACTACTCTACCACAATATATCTACAATACAACACATTATTACACACTACTCTACCACAACATATCTACAATACATTATTACACACTACTCTACTACAACATATCTACAATACAACACATTATTACACACTACTCTACCACAACATATCTACAATACATTATTACACACTACTCTACTACAACATATCTACAATACAACACATTATTACACACTACTCTACCACAACATATCTACAATACAACACATTATTACACACTACTCTACCACAACATATCTACAATACATTATTACACACTACTCTACTACAACATATCTACAATACAACACATTATTACACACTACTCTACCACAACATATCTACAATACAACACATTATTACACACTACTCTACCACAACATATCTACAATACAACACATTATTACACACTACTCTACCACAACATATCTACAATACATTATTACACACTACTCTACTACAACATATCTACAATACAACACATTATTACACACTACTCTACCACAACATATCTACAATACAACACATTATTACACACTACTCTACCACAACATATCTACAATACAACACATTATTACACACTACTCTACCACAACATATCTACAATACATTATTACACACTACTCTACCACAACATATCTACAATACAACACATTATTACACACTACTCTACCACAACATATCTACAACACATTATTACACACTACTCTACCACAACACATTATTACACACTACTCTACCACAACATATCTACAATACATTATTACACACTACTCTACCACAACATATCTACAATACATTATTACACACTACTCTACCACAACATATCTACAATACATTATTACACACTACTCTACCACAACATATCTACAACACATTATGACACACTACTCTACTACAACACATTATTACACACTACTCTACCACAACATATCTACAATACAACACATTATTACACACTACTCTACTACAACATATCTACAATACATTATTACACACTACTCTACCACAACATATCTACAATACAACACATTATTACACACTACTCTACCACAACATATCTACAATACAATATTACACACTACTCTACCACAACACATTATTACACACTACTCTACTACAACATATCTACAATACATTATTACACACTACTCTACTACAACACATCTACAATACAACACATTATTACACACTACTCTACCACAACACATCTACAATACAACACATTATTACACACTACTCTACTACAACATATCTACAACACATTATTACACACTACTCTACCACAACACATCTACAATACAACACATTATTACACACTACTCTACTACAACATATCTACAACACATTATTACACACTACTCTACTACAACATATCTACAATACATTATTACACACTACTCTACCACATCATATCTACAATACATTATTACACACTACTCTACCACAACATATCTACAATACAATACATTATTACACACTACTCTACCACAACATATCTACAATACAATATTACACACTACTCTACTACAACACATCTACAATACAACACATTATTACACACTACTCTACCACAACATATCTACAATACAATATTACACACTACTCTACTACAACACATCTACAATACAATACATTATTACACACTACTCTACTACAACATATCTACAATACAACACATTATTACACACTACTCTACCACAACATATCTACAATACAACACATTATTACACACTACTCTACCACAACATATCTACAATACATTATTACACACTACTCTACCACAACATATCTACAATACAACACATTATTACACACTACTCTACCACAACATATCTACAATACATTATTACACACTACTCTACCACAACACATTATTACACACTACTCTACCACAACATATCTACAATACATTATTACACACTACTCTACCACAACATATCTACAATACAACACATTATAACACACTACTCTACTACAACATATCTACAATACATTATTACACACTACTCTACCACAACATATCTACAATACATTATTACACACTACTCTACTACAACACATTATTACACACTACTCTACCACAACATATCTACAACACATTATTACACACTACTCTACCACAACATATCTACAATACAACACATTATTACACACTACTCTACTACAACATATCTACAATACAACACATTATTACACACTACTCTACCACAACACATCTACAATACAACACATTATTACACACTACTCTACCACAACATATCTACAATACATTATTACACACTACTCTACTACAACACATTATTACACACTACTCTACCACAACATATCTACAATACATTATTACACACTACTCTACTACAACACATTATTACACACTACTCTACCACAACATATCTACAATACAACACATTATTACACACTACTCTACTACAACACATCTACAATACATTATTACACACTACTCTACCACAACACATTATTACACACTACTCTACCACAACACATTATTACACACTACTCTACCACAACATATCTACAATACATTATTACACACTACTCTACTACAACATATCTACAATACATTATTACACACTACTCTACTACAACACATTATTACACACTACTCTACCACAACATATCTACAACACAACACATTATTACACACTACTCTACTACAACATATCTACAATACATTATTACACACTACTCTACCACAACATATCTACAATACAACACATTATTACACACTACTCTACCACAACATATCTACAATACAACACATTATTACACACTACTCTACTACAACATATCTACAATACATTATTACACACTACTCTACTACAACACATTATTACACACTACTCTACCACAACATATCTACAATACATTATTACACACTACTCTACTACAACACATTATTACACACTACTCTACCACAACACATTATTACACACTACTCTACCACAACATATCTACAATACATTATTACACACTACTCTACTACAACATATCTACAATACATTATTACACACTACTCTACCACAACATATCTACAATACAACACATTATTACACACTACTCTACCACAACATATCTACAATACATTATTACACACTACTCTACCACAACATATCTACAACACATTATTACACACTACTCTACTACAACATATCTACAATACATTATTACACACTACTCTACTACAACATATCTACAATACATTATTACACACTACTCTACCACAACATATCTACAATACAACACATTATTACACACTACTCTACCACAACATATCTACAATACAACACATTATTACACACTCCTCTACCACAACATATCTACAATACAACACATTATTACACACTACTCTACCACAACATATCTACAATACAACACATTATTACACACTACTCTACCACAACATATCTACAATACATTATTACACACTACTCTACTACAACACATTATTACACACTACTCTACCACAACATATCTACAATACATTATTACACACTACTCTACTACAATACATTATTACACACTACTCTACCACAACATATCTACAATACATTATTACACACTACTCTACCACAACACATTATTACACACTACTCTACCACAACATATCTACAATACAACACATTATTACACACTACTCTACCATAACACATCTACAATACATTATTACACACTTCTCTACTACAACATATCTACAATACATTATTACACACTACTCTACCACAACATATCTACAATACAACACATTATTACACACTACTCTACCACAACACATCTACAATACATTATTACACACTACTCTACCACAACATATCTACAATACAACACATTATTACACACTACTCTACCACAACATATCTACAATACATTATTACACACTACTCTACCACAACACATTATTACACACTACTCTACCACAACATATCTACAATACATTATTACACACTACTCTACCACAACATATCTACAATACAACACATTATTACACACTACTCTACCACAACACATCTACAATACATTATTACACACTACTCTACCACAATACATTATTACACACTACTCTACCACAACACATTATTACACACTACTCTACCACAACATATCTACAATACATTATTACACACTACTCTACCACAACACATTATTACACACTACTCTACCACAACATATCTACAATACATTATTACACACTACTCTACCACAACATATCTACAATACAACACATTATTACACACTACTCTACTACAACATATCTACAATACATTATTACACACTACTCTACTACAACATATCTACAACACATTATTACACACTACTCTACCACAACACATTATTACACACTACTCTACCACAACATATCTACAATACATTATTACACACTACTCTACCACAACATATCTACAATACAACACATTATTACACACTACTCTACTACAACATATCTACAATACATTATTACACACTACTCTACTACAACATATCTACAACACATTATTACACACTACTCTACCACAACATATCTACAACACATTATTACACACTACTCTACCACATCATATCTACAATACATTATTACACACTACAATACTACAACATATCTACAATACAACACATTTTCCTTGATTATTTCCCCTAACCCTACCAACCTCCCCTAATTGGAGTAAACTAAAGGACAACAACACTTAGGCTCATACATACTTTATACATTCTATGGACACAATGTATTTTACAATAGTTATATTTTGTTTGTTTTTAGTCCCATCCTTCAGCTACCCTCAACCTTTACCATCTATCTCTGATCACCACCCAGTCCCATCCTTCAGCTAACCTCAACCTTAACCATCTATCTCTGATCACCACCCAGTCCCATCCTTCAGCTAACCTCAACCTTTACCATCTATCTCTGATCAACACCTAGTCCCATCCTTCAGCTACCCTCAACCTTTACCATCTATCTCTGATCACCACCTAGTCCCATCCTTCAGCTAACCTCAACCTTAACCATCTATCTCTGATCACCACCCAGTCCCATCCTTCAGCTAACCTCAAATTTAACCATCTATCTCTGATCACCACCCAGTCCCATCCTTCAGCTAACCTCAAATTTAACCATCTATCTCTGATCACCACCCAGTCCCATCCTTCAGCTCCCCTCAACCCCTCCCATCTATCTCTGATCACCACCCAGTCCCATCCTTCAGCTCCCCTCAACCCCTCCCATCTATCTCTGATCACCACCCAGTCCCATCCTTCAGCTCCCCTCAACCCCTCCCATCTATCTCTGATCACCACCCAGTCCCATTCTTCAGCTCCCCTCAACCCCTCCCATCTATTTCTGATCACCACCCAGTCCCATCCTTCAGCTCCCCTCAACCCCTCCCATCTATCTCTGATCACCACCCAGTCCCATCCTTCAGCTCCCCTCAACCCCTCCCATCTATCTCTGATCACCACCCAGTCCCATCCTTCAGCTCCCCTCAACCCCTCCCATCTATTTCTGATCACCACCCAGTCCCATCCTTCAGCTCCCCTCAACCCCTCCCATCTATCTCTGATCACCACCCAGTCCCATCCTTCAGCTCCCCTCAACCCCTCCCATCTATCTCTGATCACCACCCAGTCCCATCCTTCAGCTCCCCTCAACCCCTCCCATCTATCTCTGATCACCACCCAGTCCCATCCTTCAGCTCCCCTAAACCCCTCCCATCTATCTCTGATCACCACCCAGTCCCATCCTTCAGCTCCCCTCAACCCCTCCCATCTATCTCTGATCACCACCCAGTCCCATCCTTCAGCTCCCCTAAACCCCTCCCATCTATCTCTGATCACCACCCAGTCCCATCCTTCAGCTCCCCTCAACCCCTCCCATCTATCTCTGATCACCACCCAGTCCCATCCTTCAGCTCCCCTCAACCCCTCCCATCTATCTCTGATCACCACCCAGTCCCATCCTTCAGCTCCCCTCAACCCCTCCCATCTATCTCTGATCACCACCCAGTCCCATCCTTCAGCTCCCCTCAACCCCTCCCATCTATCTCTGATCACCACCCAGTCCCATCCTTCAGCTCCCCTCAACCCCTCCCATCTATCTCTGATCACCACCCAGTTTTGATTTCTCTTTGCTGTATATTTTTCAATTGTGATGTTTCACAAAAGTTCTGAACCTTTCTATTCTCATACATTCTACATATTGTAAATCAAAGATAAACATTTTTGCTAAGAGTATTATTATATCATTGATCGATTGACTATCACTTTTTAAATCACTCAGCAGTGCGATTTGCAGAGTTAGGTAATTCTGTAGCGGAATTACTTTGCTTCCGTCCAGGCCTGAGGGCACACATTTTCCTGTAGCTTATGGCAAATAGGTAGTGGAGCTAGTTAGAGATAAAGGTGTGTGTGTGTGTGTGTGTAACAATAAACTTTACAGTAAAATAACAACATGGAGGAGAATAAAAAACGTAAAATGACCGACAACATCCATATTACTGTATCTGGTAGTTACTGTATATCTTTCACTCTGCCCTCTGGTAGTTACTGTATATCGTTCATTCTGCCCTCTGGTAGTTACTGTACATCGTTCATTCTGCCCTCTGGAAGTTACTGTATATCTTTCACTCTGCCATCTGGTAGTTACTGTATATCTTTCACTCTGCCATCTGGTAGTTACTGTATATCTTTCACTCTGCTATCTGGTAGTTACTGTATATCTTTCACTCTGCTATCTGGTAGTTACTGTACATCTTTCACTCTGCTATCTGGTAGTTACTGTATATCATTCACTCTGCCCTCTGGTAGTTACTGTATATCTTTCACTCTGCCATCTGGTAGTTACTGTATATCTTTCACTCTGCCCTCTGGTAGTTACTGTATATCTTTCACTCTGCCATCTGGTAGTTACTGTATATCTTTTACTCTGCCCTCTGGTAGTTACTGTATATCTTTCACTCTGCCATCTGGTAGTTACTGTATATCTTTCACTCTGCTATCTGGTAGTTACTGTATATCTTTCACTCTGCCCTCTGGTAGTTACTGTATATCTTTCACTCTGCCATCTGGTAGTTACTGTATATCTTTCACTCTGCCCTCTGGTAGTTACTGTATATCTTTCACTCTGCCCTCTGGTAGTTACTGTATATCTTTCACTCTGCCACCTGGTTGTCTGAAAATTGACCCATCCATGGTAGGAAAATAGTTTGAAGGAAAACTTAGTATGTTGCTATTTTATCTGTAAACGTCCCTTAAAAAGGACTGGATCAAAGTAGCGGGAATAACGGGAAAAAGTGATTTACATTATGAAATGCAACAACATGTGATGTAATAGGCCCATCTAGAAGAAAAAGAAACGCACACCTATTTAGGCGAGGTGCTGGCTAGTGGAGTAGAAAACTTGAAAATAAAAGAGACACTCTAGGAGCTCAGATGCAAAAATGTAATTACCAACGTTTCGACAGCCAAGCAGTCTTCATCAGGGTATAATCACAAACACTGCGGGATGACTCGTTTATATAGTGTCAAAAGACACAGGTGTCTGGAATCATGGCCAAGAGTGGCCTAATATCATTGGTTCATTATCAAATATTAAAATGTCATACAAAGAACCGCATACAAACAACAAATGGATAGCATACGATCATAGATTAATTTGACTACACAAGCTTACAAACAATTACAATGGCAAAGTCACAATAAATACAAGAATGGCTTCAGATCAAAGTCTACGTTGAGACCGAAGGGAACAAGGGTCTTTAAGTTAAAGATCCAGGCAGCCTCTCGTTTTAACAATAAATGATCAAGGTCACCCCCTCTCCTAGGCCGACCTGAACATGTCTATGTTCTAATCTAGCTATGAATGTATAACACAGTAATATCCTATGAATTCATAACGCAGTAATATCCTATGAATTCATAACACAGAAATATCCTCTGAATTCATAACACAGTAATATCCTCTGAATTCATAACACAGTAATATCCTATGAATTCATAACACAGTAATATCCTATGAATTCATAACACAGTAATATCCTATGAATTCATAGCACAGTAATATCCTATGAATTCATAACACAGAAATATCCTCTGAATTCATAACACAGTAATATCCTCTGAATTCATAACACAGTAATATCCTATGAATTCATAACACAGTAATATCCTATGAATTCATAACACAGTAATATCCTATGAATTCATAACACAGTAATATCCTATGAATTCATAACACAGTAATATCCTCTGAATTCATAACACAGTAATATCCTATGACTTCATAGCACAGTAATATCCTATGACTTCATAGCACAGTAATATCCTATGAATTCATAACACAGTAATATCCTATGAATTCATAACACAGTAATATCCTATGACTTCATAGCACAGTAATATCCTATGACTTCATAGCACAGTAATATCCTATGAATTCATAGCACAGTAATATCCTATGACTTCATAGCACAGTAATATCCTATGAATTCATAACACAGTAATATCCTATGAATTCATAACACAGTAATATCCTATGAATTCATAGCTAGCACTTTGCACGTCATTCACAGGAGTGAAGAAGGCTGATATAATCTACATTTTAAATGGTGAATTTTAGTGATTTCAATCAAGAGATGTTGTCAAGAGATACAGTGACTGTCTCATCCATGAAGTTGTATCACAGGCCTAGACCCTAACCTGATTTGATATCAAGCAGTTAGTGTCATGAGTGTTTTGTGTGCAAAGTAGGCTTTTCAAGAGAAAATACTGCTGACAAGACTGTGTGTGTGTGTGTGTGTGTGTAGGAGCTGGTAGCTGCTTCTGAGAGGGAACAGATGCCAGCAGAGGCAGAGAGCGCCAAACTCCCCAGCACCTCTTCTGGAATGTAAGTGGACATTGAGTATATTTGCCAGGTATTAAAACCATGTATTCACTGGTGAAACTGATTATATGAGTCTACTGGTGTGGTGCTGGAGAGATAATCAACTGTAAAAGCAGTGGATTTCCCCTTTAACAACTCTATTAGAATGTAAAACATCTTTCTCATGAACTGGTGGTGTAGAGGAACAGAACAGTGTAGTGACCACAGCATGTAGTGGTGGTGTAGGGGAACAGAACAGTGTAGTGACCACAGCATGTAGTGGTGGTGTAGGGGAACAGAACAGTGTAGTGACCACAGCATGTAGTGGTGGTGTAGGGGAACAGAACAGTGTAGTGACCACAGCATGTAGTGGTGGTGTAGGGGAACAGAACAGTGTAGTGATCACAGCATGTAGTGGTGGTGTAGGGGAATAGAACAGTGTAGTGACCACAGCATGTAGTGGTGGTGTAGGGGAACAGAACAGTGTAGTGACCACAGCATGTAGTGGTGGTGTAGGGGAACAGAACAGTGTAGTGACCACAGCATGTAGTGGTGGTGTAGGGGAACAGAACAGTGTAGTGACCACAGCATGTAGTGGTGGTGTAGGGGAACAGAACAGTGTAGTGACCACAGCATGTAGTGGTGGTGTAGGGGAACAGAACAGTGTAGTGACCACAGCATGTAGTGGTGGTGTAGTAGGGGAACAGAACAGTGTAGTGACCACAGCATGTAGTGGTGGTGTAGGGTAACAGAACAGTGTAGTGACCACAGCATGTAGTGGTGGTGTAGTAGGGGAACAGAACAGTGTAGTGACCACAGCATGTAGTGGTGGTGTAGGGGAACAGAACAGTGTAGTGACCACAGCATGTAGTGGTGGTGTAGTAGGGGAACAGAACAGTGTAGGGACCACAGCATGTAGTGGTGGTGTAGGGGAACAGAACAGTGTAGTGACCACAGCATGTAGTGGTGGTGTAGGGGAACAGAACAGTGTAGTGACCACAGCATGTAGTGGTGGTGTAGGGGAACAGTGTAGTGACCACAGCATGTAGTGGTGGTGTAGGGGAACAGAACAGTGTAGTGACCACAGCATGTAGTGGTGGTGTAGGGGAACAGAACAGTGTAGTGACCACAGCATGTAGGGGAACAGAACAGTGTAGTGACCACAGCATGTAGTGGTGGTGTAGGGGAACAGAACAGTGTAGTGACCACAGCATGTAGTGGTGGTGTAGGGGAACAGAACAGTGTAGTGACCACAGCATGTAGTGGTGGTGGTGTAGGGGAACAGAACAGTGTAGTGACCACAGCATGTAGTGGTGGTGTAGGGGAGCAGAACAGTGTAGTGACCACAGCATGTGGTGGTGGTGTAGGGTAACAGAACAGTGTAGTGACCACAGCATGTAGTGGTGGTGTAGGGGAACAGAACAGTGTAGTGACCACAGCATGTAGTGGTGGTGTAGGGGAACAGAACAGTGTAGTGACCACAGCATGTAGTGGTGGTGTAGGGGAACAGAACAGTGTAGTGACCACAGCATGTAGTAGTGGTGGTGTAGGGGAACAGAACAGTGTAGTGACCACAGCATGTAGTGGTGGTGTAGGGGAACAGAACAGTGTAGTGACCACAGCATGTAGTGATGGTGTAGGGGAACAGAACGGTGTAGTGACCACAGCATGTGGTGGTGCTGTAGGGGAACAGAACAGTGTGTGACTGTTTCCTGTGTCCAGGTTGACCCGGTCTGGAGAGAAGCATCACCATCTGGAGAGGCAGAGGGAGGTGACTAGGGCACTGGTCATCAAGGTAAGACTAGTGGCATTTCCGAAGGGTCCAATGTTATTGTGAACTAACCACATACAGTGTGTGTGTGTGTGTATGAATATATATTCATGGTCTTTGTTTTATATTAGCAGGCAGTATGTCTATTCCTTCCTTATATCTTATCTTTGTTATTTTAGTGTGTGTGTGTGTGTGTGTGTGTGTGTGTTGTCGTGGAAATTTCCTCTATTTACCTAATCATGGGAGCAAACCACACACACACGTCAGAGTTAGTTATAAAAGTCCATCTTTAATTATATGAGCTCTTATCACAATCCTGTGACTCTCAGATAATCCAGTGTCTCCCAGTGAATCCTCTGAGAGTCCCCTTACAATGCAACTGAGGTCCTTTATAGTAAAGACACACACACAGGATAAGACAGCATAGACATAATAAATAATTCAGCTTTGTCTCCTTACTCAAACCCCAGAACCATAAACCAACCCTCCATATCACCAGGCATATATCAAATTGTCATTTAGATACAACCAACTATAAATACAACCAATCCTGGACAAGCTCACGAAGAGGAGAATGATTCCAGACACTGCAACCTTCCTTTCCCCACTATGGGAAAGGTAGAGAGTGAAAGATATGTTTACACATGATGACACTTTGACCTCTCCCCTCTCAGCGGCCCAGGCAACTTAGTTTTGACATAGAACAGATAACTGCAACCTCACCACAGAATTACACAAAAATACCATTCTGATGAGAATTAACTTACACACATTTGATGAATATAAAACATGTTACATATGTTACCAACAAATTCTGAATCTTCCCTAACATTCCCCTCTCAAGGGACTCAGTCCCTTTTGAAGAATCAGAATAGTAACATGCTCAATATTTTAAAATTCAAATCCCCTCAATGTCAAATACCTTAGCTTATATGTAAGCTTTCTCCCTTCTGAAACTAAGATTACAACAACCTTTATTCTACAAGACAACCTTGCACATGTTTAATAACACAGAATAATCCATTTGAGGAAAATAAAAACATAACATATTTATGCTCTTTCAATTACACGAGAACCAGTGTCTAAACACAGGCCTCCTCACAACATATAGGACAGACATCCCTCTAAGTACTCAATATACTCAGGAATAGAGAATAGGTCATTGAAATCATTCATATTCCAAATCATAAGTAACAACCCAACTATTTATCAAACCAATATTTAGAATATTTAGCACTCCTCAGTGATTCAAATTTGTCTTATCACTCAAAGTAAAAACCTCAATTTAACACACATCAAAATGAGCAGATTTACATACAGTATAATTATCCCATAATTCTACTATTAACTTTTTTAATCATGATTTTAATACAGATCAGTATCTCAATGCATTCTTAATCTAAATTACTACGATTTACATGGTGTAGACCTCTTCAATCAATCTGATACCACAAAAGTATAAACAATTTTAATGGCACAGTTAGATTAAACCCCCCCCCCCCCCCCCCCCCCTCTCAGGCACGGCATCTTCTGGCATCTTCGTTTTTCTTCAAATAGCTTTACAGTTCAAAATGGACGGCCCATGATAATGTCCCAATTTCAATGTCTCATCTTCACCACTCATGTCTTGTCCATTCGTCAACCAATATACCAGCATCATAAGAAAATGTTAGAACAGATCTTTCTCCATGATCACTCCAAGTGGATCCTCACAGTATGACAGAACCATGAAAGAAAAGCAGTTGATAGCTTAGATCTGATACTGTACACCAATTTCTGGCTTGGTTCTTTTCTCTCGGTAGAAGTGGTTTGGAAAGCCTCCTTCAATGCCTTTGTCTCTCTTCTTCAGCCAGTTAGAGGGGGTTTTGAGGTACACACACCAGTCGGTCCAAATGATCTCTTCCATGCATTAAGATACCGTCTGATGTCACCCTTCATGATAACCTCGAAAGAACAGATCAGAACAACAGTTTAGTTCAGTTCATTAACTACATGATAAATGATTACTTTTACCAATTATTCTTAACACACATATCTAAACATATTTCACAGAGAATATCAAAACATTCTATTGAAACTATTCTTTCAAACTGGTTTATACTCCCCATCTCACTGTCAACTCCATCGTAGAGCCCAGGATCAAGAAATTAGACCTATACCCCTCGGGAATAGAACAAAACAAACACAACTATACAATACACTCAACAATACAATACACTCATTCACATATCACTTAAGTTGTATAACTTCAATTCAAACCCTCAAAAAACTGAATCCTCCCCCATGTTTTACACACATCTCTCCGTATGAGAGTAATGTAAAACAAAATTTCAGCTAACCTAATCAAATTAAAATCACTAAACTAAAAAAATCACTCCACAAAGAAAAATGATTTAACCCCTATCATGGGAAAATAGACTTAAAGCAGCATACCCTTAGTTAAAAGCAATGCCCTCTTCACACTGGTCCAAATTACAAATATGGATTAAGAAACATATTTACCAATTACACAAATTATTTTGAAAGCAGTATTACAAATGACCATACATTTATTTTCCAAATGGCTTTCCAATGCGGGTGATCAAGCCACAACGGAAAGTCATCAGAAGGTCATAGGTCACACAAAACCCTTCAGAGCAGTGTTTTGCACTATATGAAACAATTTGCAAACAATAATCAACTAGTTCCAAACATTTTCGTAATTCCATGTTCCCAGAACATTCCGTTATCAAAAGAATTTGCGTGTGTAATGAAAAGTCATAAAATAAAATAAAAGTGCCCCTATAATACCTTTGCACAACAGCAAAAAACTTCCCGGCCCCCTCCAATGTGGTAGTTTATGGCCTCCCTTCACTCACTCTCCCCAAGAGTATATTCCCTGGAAACATTCCAGAGAGAGAGACAGTGAAATATCAATTTTCCCGGAGAAAACACAATAACACTTAGTATTCATTACACTACATGACTCAGAAACTCAAACTCAAACGTGAAACTATAAACCAAACCTAATGATAATTCCACTGTACCTCAAATCATTAATCATAATTTTAATCAAATCAAGGTATATGTATGAAACAATGTTTAATTAAGTTAAATCAACTCCTAAAAAAAAAACTCTTAATCAGCAACCTAATAATTTCAATCTGTTGATATAAATTTAATAAAAACTATCCTGATTTTTTAAAACAAAACTAAAATCCTTCAAAAGTCGGTGCTGTCTCATCATCTAAAAATACAAATAAACGTATTTTCTTCCCCCCACTAATATCCACAAAGGTCAATACTGTTCAGCACATCCATTAATGATCTTCCTTTAGTCTGTACAGGGTCTGAAGTTCCAATGTATGCAGATGATACAGTGATAAATTCATGCAAATAACAAACTACACAAAAACTCACTATTATAATGATTCAGATGACAAAATTGCTCAGAGACTCATGTTTACATCTCAATCAAATAAAACACAGTCTGCATGTTCCTCAAAAAACAAGTACTGATGGAAAAAGCTCCTGGTGGTATCTGATTTTAAGTGCCAAGGCATCATACTTGATTCCAACCTTTCTTTTAAAAAGCAAATAATAAAGGAACTCAAATACAAAATTCAACCTAGCTAATTCCCAAAACATATGAAATTGTTTTGACTACTGCGGTAACAACACTATAATTAAAATATATGATACTCCCCCACTTAACATACTATTTTACTAGTTTGGCCCAAGCTTGCTTTTCAACATTCATACCCATTCAGTCTTCTGGTGCATTGGTTGGCGTACTATTCAATCCAGCAATCACCTTTAATGACCTGACATTGTTCCACATAATGGAAACATACCATAACGTTAGAGTACATGAACTTTCCTGCTCAAATTAACTGGTGTTACTTAAACAATCAAAACAAGAATCAATAACCATCAGAATCTATTCTTACGATGTTTCATGATTCAGACATCCAGTCTCCCACAAATCTATGATGCCCACCTAGCGAATCAGCCTCTAGAAATACAGACAAACATGTACCTGAACAACGGTCAAAACAATTAGAGTAAGGTTATTGTATATTCAAACTAATAACGCAAATTTACGTTATTCTGCAACAATCTACCTGCCTCCAGAAACTTTCCCTGACAATCAGTAGCCAACTAACTCTCTTCCATACTTTCAACTCAACTTTCCTATTTCTTTTTCCCCCAGTGAGCAAAAATATAACCCCTATCATTTCAACGTTTTTCCTTACCTCTATCGTAAGATTAAAACCCCAACTTTATAACTTCCTCTTCTCTTTGCTCTCCACACTTATGAAATGTATCATATTTCTTTAAAAATAACACACACAGCGCAAAAATTATATTATTATAACATGCGTCAGTCAATCTATAAGAATGAAAAACATTTCGGTAACCAATTTCCTATCGCCATTCTCGCCCCGCTATCATTCAGAGTGTCTTTAACTTAGGTAACTGTTTTCTCTATTGATACAGTAATTTAAATACGACCCAATTCTCAATACATTATTCCAGCAGATAATTTAGTGAACAGACATCGTCTTGCATCAGAATTCGCTTCGTTATTATTTTAAATTGAATTAGCCTATCAATTTAACCTAAACAATCTATTGAAAACGTTAAATTTATCTCTTATACAAACACTAGCGACCATAATTTTCCAGGCAAAACATACAAATAGATTATTTACAATAAAAAACTCTGAATTCAGCCAGCGCCGTGACTGGGAATGAAACTCGGGCCTCCCGCGTTGCAGCCGAGAATTCTACCACTGAACCACCAAATGCTATTGCCAGTAACCAAAATTCTCCGGATATAAACCTCATCTACAAAGTAACATCAAAACACGTCACTATCGGTAATTCCCAGAAGAACAATAGCTCAATTTTAATAGTACAAACGTTACTCCAGCTATGATTCTCAAATTCCAGCTATGATTCTCAAATTCCAGCTATGATTCTCAAATTCCAAATTACACATATTAGCAATCAAAGAATAAAATCGACAGTTAATGACTAGGAAACAGTTATTGCTCATTTTAATAAAACTAGATTATGTTTACTTATGCAACGTCTTTCAATTACTTTACTACATCACAGTAATCACGCAAGGATAATTAGTTTGATGGAAAACCTTAGGCTTTGTACAACATTATAAATTACATCGAGCATCCCTCGAATTCTCTTTAACTTTATGGAAAACAGTTTATTCAATAAATCCCGCAACTTCTCTTATACTGGGAAGAAAAATTATAACATGTTCAAACCTTAAGGGCAGTTTAATTTCAAATGTTTCACCCAGACGGAGATAATCCAATATGCGTTCTATAGTTACATCGTTAGGGTAAAATAACCAAAAGTGGACACACTCTAATCAGTTTCTAGAGCTCAATTTCCAGATTTTGTAGATTATTTTAATAGTGCTTAAAAACTTCATCTTTATCAAATTATCCATTTAAGATATCAACTCAAAACCTACGTACGTCTACGAATGGGTGGTTTAAATTGTATCTAATGATTCTCAGCATTACTTTATACACACATACCATTTATCATAATTTCAAATAATTCACAGAATCCATATAAAACTTAAGAAATCTTAGTTACTCACACACTTTCAGGATCATCCACACAGGATTGGTCAGGTTTTTCACATAGAACGTTTCTGACGTCCACACAGAACATCAAAAGGTTTGCCCACACAGAGTAAACCCTACCCCGCTCACACAGAACGGTCCGACTAACACAGAGTAAACCTACCCCGCTCACACAGAACGGTCCGACTCACACAGAGTAACCCTAGGGCATACCTGGCTAGCACATTTAAAATAATTGGAATTCACCACATCTGAGGGTCACTTAGACAAATCACACAGACGCACAGAATGAGGTCCTTCTTCCAATAGGGCTTCACCAAGTGCCGTGTTTCACCTAGAACACACAGACCCCCTGGCCCCTCACCCCGACAGACTTCACCAAATCCCCACTGTGATCAATTCAGTGTCAGGAGGGCTCTTGGTCACTGGCAACTGGACAGCGCAGAGTATCTTTTGAGTCCACAAAACCCCCAGATTACTCTCCTCTGACTCGGCCCTGCTTACGCCGCCAAGGTGCCTTCCTTACAAAGGAATTCACGCTCAGAGTATACGTAACAGGCATAATAAAAAAAAACTCGACTTCAAATCTGTGTGTGGTTCGCTCACCTTTTTCTTAAAAAAAAACTCAGTTCGAGATGTGGTATCCACTCGGCTCGCTTCCTCTTAGATCAAAGGTTGGTCCATCTGCTTCGTTTCCCGAAGTGTGGTTCTCCCTGAGATCCCAAGTTTAGGGGATCCCTCGTGCACGATTTATTTACCTAGATCATAGGAACGGTCACCGAGTGAAGATTCACATCCCCTCCTCGGGGATATAAAACATGTTACATATGTTACCAACAAATTCTGAATCTTCCCTAACAGTGTGTGTGTGTGTGACAAATTGAGATGTACTCTTGGAATACGGAGGAGGAAGGGAGGGAAAAGGAGAGGCAGAGGAGGTTGAAGATGGTGGAAAAAAGGGATATGGTTTGTCGAAGAAGAATGGTAGAAAGTGTAAGCAGAGTGAGCTGTACACCGGATCGAGGTCTGGAGGTGAATTATGAGAGGTGGTAGGTGTGTTGAAGTCCTCAGAGCCCGAGGATTGCATCGATGGTCAGGATAAAGATGAGTCCGTGACAGCAGGAGTGACATTTTTGGAGAAAGTGGACCCCTGCAGACAGTGTGGCGTGAGTAGAGAAACAGGAGAGTGTAGTTAGGATATTTGAGATATTGATAGCTTTTGTGCCGAATACATTACGTTGTTACAGGTGTCAAGCTCATGGACAGAGTGTAGGAGGGAGGTTCCTAGGTGTGAGAAGTGTGCAGAAGGCCATGAGACAAAGGAATGTGTTGTGTTGGGGAAAGAAGTGGGATGTAAGGGTGCCCATGGGGCCGGGGATCAGAAATGTCTGGTGAGAGAGGCAGGATGGGGTTTCCAGGGTTAGAGTAGAGCAGAGGGTGTAGTGTAGTATGGTGAAAAAACCCAGATTCTTCACACTATCGGTTGAATTACACTATCTATTGTTTCTACATTTTAGAGTTCTCCAGATGAATTTACACCTGAAATTCATGATCAGGACAACAGGGGAGAGTACCGGTAACTTGACATAATTAATGTTATCGTTGGTAGTTTGTTTAAAAGAAGGACAATACCTTAAATCCAGGAAATCTCTCAAAATTAAATTCTTCATTTTTTTACTCCAGTTTCCAGTGCCCCCATGCAGGTCTGTTCCAGTGCAGTATAACAGGCCTGGTGTTTAGGATGGAGGGAGAGGCAGAGGTGCTCTATATGACAGTCCCCTGGGACAGGATGCTTCTATCCCAGAGAGGCAAGAGACCTGCAGGACCCCTGTTCAAGTTTACATGCCTTAAGGGGTCTGTCAGTCAACTACACCTTCCACACTGTGAGATTCATTCTGGTAAGTAATACATTTCCATGGAGGTAATCAGTGGTGGGAAAAGGACCCAATTTTCAAACTGAAGTAAAAGTAAAGATACCTTAATAGAAAATGACTCAAGTAAAAGTGAACGTCACTGTCACGATTTACTAGGAGTGGTGGGTGGAATCAGGCGCAGAGAGCAGGGTTCAGTAGATTGTCAATTTATTCTCCGGCGCACAAAAACGGTCACGCCAACACACAGGGCGCATACAATTGACCAGCCCAAACACAGGACCAAAATAGTCCGGAGAATAACCACACGAAAACCACCATACAACAGAGTAACAAAAACAATCCTGCACAAAACAAGGGCGGGACAACCTACTATATATAAGGACGCTAATTAAACTAAAATACACACAGGTGAAACTAATAAGACAAAACCAACAGACAAACGAAAAAGGGATCGGTAGTGGCTAGTAGGGCGGTGACGACGACCGCCGAGCACCGCCCGAACAGGCAGGGGAGCCAACTTCGGCGGAAGTCGTGACAGACACCCAGTAAAATACCACTTAAGTAAAAGTCTAAAAGTATTTGGCTTTAAATATACTTTAGTATCAAAACTAAATGTAATTGCTAAAATACTGCAAACTTAAGTATCAAAAGTAAAAGTACAAATTATTTCAAATTCCTTATATAAAGCAAACCAGACGGCACCATTTTCCAGTTTTTTAAATTTAGTTGGCCAGGGGTACACTTCAACACTCAGCCATCATTACAAATTAAGCATGAGTGTTTAGTGAGTCCACCAGATAAGAGGCAGTAGGGATGTTCTCTTAAATTAATATGTGTGTGAATTAGATCATTTTCCTGTCCTGCTAAGCATTCAAAATGTAATGAGTACTTTTGGGTGTCGGGGGAAAATAATTTTCTTTAGGAATGCAGTGAAGCAAAAGTAAAAGTTTTCAAAAATATAAATAGTAAAGTACAGGTCCCCCCAAAAACTACTTAAGTATTACTTAATAGCCTATGTATTCTTAATCACCATCAGTAGCATCACTACTCCACTACTGGGTTGTCATTGTCATCTGAACAGAAGACTAATGTTCTCTTTCTCTCCTAGAGGGTGGATGTGACTTCCTGTCTGTAGCCCATGTGACTGATGATGACAGTATGGAGTTTCTCCATCACCATGAGACAAGAGAAACTCATGTCATATTAAACATCACTCAATTCAGCAAATATGGCATCACCAAGGATAAGGAAGCTCCTGTCTCTCCTATCCGTGCTCTGGTGCTACTATTTTACAAACTCCCAGATGATAACAATAATTCCACCCTAAGTGTGTTGTTGCTGCCCAGAAATGTTGACATTGATGAGGTAAGTAGATCCGAGTTATCAAACTCGTCTTTGGTTGGAATTCAATCAAACTCGCACTGTTGAAGCATTTTTGGGGGATAATGTAACTGTAAACAGGGAATTGAAAACTGTGGGGGGTCTCGCTCGCAAACCCAAGAGGACATCCTCAAGGTCAGAAGGTGACATTTGGGCTTCCATATTTCAGGCAGTGCTACCTCATTATGACTGTGTGTTCCAAACCATTTTCAATCCACTCAAGGTGTGTAAGACAAGGAGGACAAGGAATGGAGACCGAGAAATCTACATTGAAATAAATCCTAACTGTAGACTAACCCGGGACCAAGAATACACCCTCTCCACCGATCTAACAGATGAACATCACATAGATCCAGAGGTAGGCTAATAAATATGACATGAGAGAGGAAATGTGTTAACACATGTCAATACTTTGTGATGCTACCTTGATAACATATAGAAATCACATACAATTCTGCTTGACTAGATACTTCTGCTTTTTTTTTTTAGAATGCAGAGTTTGTGGATTATGATTCCTATACAAACTACATGCCAACATTTCAGTTGCGTTTAAAAACTGTTGTTGAAGAAGTGAATCTTCTTCTGGAAGAACATGGCGGTCCTGAAAATGAACGTATATGGGACCGCCTTGTTTCACTACCAGGTAACTGAAATTCAGAGAGAGTAGGAGTTACAATAGAACTAGTAGTAATATTAGCATTTTACATTTAAGTTTTACATTAAATTAGTAACAGTCATCATAATGGCATGGTAGTAGTAGTAGCAGCAGTAAAGAAGTAGTAGGAGCAGCAGCAGTAGTAGTAGTAACAGTAGTAGTAACAGTAGTAGTAGTAGTAGTAACAGTAGTAGTAACAGTAGTAGTAGTAGTAGCAGCGGTAGTCGGAGCAGTAGTCGGAGCAGTAGTCAGAGTAGGAGTAGGAGTAGGAGCAGTAGTAGTAGGAGTAGGAACAGTAGGAGTACAGGCAGCAGTAGTAGGAGTAGTAGTAGTAGTAGTAAACTCAACAAAAAAAGAAATGTCCTCTCACTGTCAACGGCATTTATTTTCAGCAAACTTAACATGTGTAAGGGATCACCCCCCTGAAATGGGCAAAAGTGAATGGGATCATGTTGGTACCATATGAAACATATACACAATGTACAATACCACTCAATTGGACATTGTTTCATTCAAAGCTGATTGCAAATATCATATGGCAAATGCCAAGTGTAACACTGCAAAAAATCCAATAGATAGCGAGTACGCTCCACCGTAATTTTTCATATTGCAAATGTAACACAAGTCAAATTTTTAAAATTTGAAACATTTTTCAAAAACGTGTCACCACCTTAAAAAAGTGCATTCTGGACCGTTTTTCGAAATTCTTTCGATTTTTATTTCAATTACACATGTATAAGACCTGTATAAACATACTTTTGTCAAATTTTATTATTATTATTATTTATTTTTTTACTTGTCCATAAGGCACATGTTTTGTCCATTTGCAATATGATTTCATAGGAAGTCAAAAGTCGAAAATAACAAAAAAAAAAAAAAACTAACAAAATGACAAGTGGCACCCCCTATTGGATGGGCACGGGTGGGGGATGCTCCCTACCCAACTGTAGACCCCTTGCTCCCCCTAAAGGCATTAAACACCATTTTAAAATTGTGCTTCTGGTAACACATTCCAATCACCAGGTACACCGCTGTCCATTTGCAATATGTTTCAATGGGCATTTACCATCACGAATTTGACATGCTCAAAAATACTGCAGAAATACAACATTGACTGGCCTGATGAACTCTGGATGGCCGGGCAGTGATAGTGGTTCCTCTCCATCGCTCATTGTGTTGATTTCATCATATCCATTTGGTGATGTTTTTTCACTGTTGAATCATATTGAGTACAGACATCCATTTTTTAAAACCTCCAGAAATCACTCGGGCCGGCCCCCATTGATTTGGGGCCATGGTATAGTGCTCCCATATCGGGCATGGAAGTCTGGATGCCCCCTAAAAGCATTTAAAACTGTTTTGAAAATCGTACCTGGTAACCCAAAACATGAAACATAGCCTAAACTCCTGCAGAAATGCAAAATTGACTTGCCCGATGAATTCAGGATGGCCAGGCAGTGATAATGGTTCCTCTCCATCGCTCGATGGTGCCATGAGAGAAGTGGGACTCTGTCGTTTTTTAACGGTTTTTGAAAAATGTCCAAAATGACTAGGAGCACCCCCTATTGGATTGGGACGGATGGGGGGTGTTCCCTACCCAACCGTGGATCCCTTGCACACCCCCAAAGGCATTTAAAACCATTATAAAAATGTTATCCTGGTAACCCGTTCCAATCACCAGGCGCACGGCTGTCCATTTGAAATATGTTTTAATGGGCATTTACCATCACAAATTTGACATGCTCAAAAAAACTGCAGGAATGTGAAATTGACTGGATGGCCGGGCAGGGATTCTATGTCCTCTCCATCGCTCGTTGGTGTTGATTTCAGATTGTCATTTTGGTGATGGTACCTCACTGTTTAAACATATTGCAAATGTACAAAAGTCAACCAGCATGTCAGTGTCCATCAGTCAATTAGATATCTTTCTGACACCAAACTGATACAAACTGACACCCACTTTTTCCAACTCGTTTAGAAGCCAATTATCACATATTTCAGAGCAGGCCCAAAATTCACAGCGCCTTCTGTTTAAACCATAATAAAAACATATAACACGTAGTTACTATCTAGCTGCGGGTCCAGTTCTGACATTATGTGTAGGCCTAGCTGAGGCGACCTCGAATCCCAAGTTTCGGCTCGATAGGTCATTTGGAGCCTGAGCAGCGACCTTAATTGGTGCTGAAAATCCACTTTTTCTGGGCGTTGCTACAGGGTCCTTGAATGAGCTATCGGACAGAAACGTTGGGGTCCGTCTCTATGCACCTAGTCTTGCGACTCTGGGACCTTTCTAAATATCGTCATTTCCGTGATGGTCAAAATTAATTGAAGTTATTGAAAATGTACGAGGCTGTTTCTCAGTCTGAGAACCTTCTAGAGCCACAACTCACCGTGCACTATCAACCTGAGCTCTATAACAGGTTTCTAAAGTTTCAGAGCTCTAGGTCTAACGGTTCTTTGATAGTTTGAACAAAAGTAACTATTGCTTTTGTGTCTCTAAGCCCCACACTGTGTTACTCCATTCTTGCTGTGTGTGTGTGTGTGAGTTTTTCTTGGAAATCTGATGGGAGACATGACTGATTTACAGTTCATGAGGGTTGCCTAATCACACATATGAAGTTTTGGAAAGATGTGACTTTTTTAACCCTTCGAAACAGCCACTTTGACCCCAATTATGGCACTTCCGGTTGGCACAAGAAGCTAAAAGTAAACACATATCCTGATTGGGGTATGCTTTTATAGAATCCTGGGTTTTAAGTGTTTACGTTAAGAACTGACCGATTTACACAGGGTTCAATGCACTATTTATCACAAACTGCTGGTTGGGGAATGGAAAAACACTTTTAGGGTGATTTTAACCACTTCCGGTTGCTCCCAGCAGCTTAGAATTGACACAGGTAGACCTCATAGTGGCTTGATGGATTGTCATCGAAGACAGGTTCATATGGGCATTATTAACCCACATCAGCTTCAGATTGAATTTAGGGGAGCAGATAATGTATTCCTATGGGGAGAGATGTCATTGTAATCTGAGATGAAAAAACCCAGTTTTTACTGTAAAGGGTTAATGCCACATGGTCAAGGTTAGGCTTGCACAGATCGTCAGGACCTCAGGAACGTTCCTGAGGTAGAATTGTGCTTCTCACCCTAACGATTCTCCCACTGTCACCCAAAAGCACCTGACATTTTTTTCACGGTCGCTGCACTCAGACCGAGCGAGCTATAGTCAAGCGGGGCATCTCGTTGAACTCGTTGAACTCGGCACAGCCTAGAGATTATGGTAATGCCATTGCAGGCTCTGAGTGTCTTTAAGCACCGCACTTTGTCACTCCATCCTTGCTGTGTGTGTGTGTGTGTATGTGTGAGAGAGCGTTTCTTTGACATCTGTTGGGAGAAATGACTGATTTACAGTTCATGAGGGTTTCCTAATCACACATATGAAAAGATTGAAAAGATCTGACCTTTTTAACCCTTCAAAACAACCACTATGACACAATTTTAAGGTAAGGGACCGTACATTTGCAATATGGAGTTTCTCACCAACCATACTGCAAATGTTAAAATGTTCCCTTCATGTATGTAAATATTTTTATGAACATAACAAGATTGAGACATAAACTGAGACATAAACTGAACAAGTTCCACAGACATGTAACTGTCAGAAATTGAATAATGTGTCCCTGAACAAAGGGGGGGGAGTCAAAATCAAAAGTAACAGTCAGTATCTGGTGTGGCCACCAGCTGCATTAAGTACTGCAGTGCATCGCTTCCTCATGGACTGCACCAGATTTGCAGTTCTTGCTGTGAGATGTTACCCCATTCTTCCACCAAGGCACCTGCAAGTCCCCAGACATTTCAGGGGGGAATGGCCCTTGCCCTCACCCTCCAATACAACAGGTCCCAGACGTGCTCATTGGGATTGGGATTGAGGCTCTTCGCTGGCCATGGCAGAACACTGACATTCCTGTCTTGTAGGAAATCACACACAGAACGAGCAGTATGGCTGGTGGCATTGCCGTGCTGGAGGGTCATGTCAGGATGAGCCTGCAGGAAGGGTACCACATGAGGGAGGAGGATGTCAAGGGAGGAGGATGTCAACCCTGTAAATCGATCCCGCTCCAGAGTACAGGCCTTGGTGTAATGCTCATTCCTTCAACGATAAACGTGAATCCGACCATCACCCCTGGTGAGACAAAACCGCGACTCGTCAGTGAAGAGCACTTTTTTGCCAGTCCTGTCTGGTCCAGCGTAGGTGGGTTTGTGTGCATAGGCAACGTTGTTGCCGGTGATGTCTGGTGAGGACCTGCTTTACAACAGGCCTACAAGTTCTCAGTTCAGCCTAACTCAGCCTATTGCGGACAGTTTCAGCACTGATGGAGGGATTGTGCGTTCCTGGTGTAACTCGGGCAGTTGTGGTTGCCATCCTGTACCTGTCCCGCAGATGTGATGTTCGGATGTACCGATCCTGTGCAGGTGTTGTTACACGTGGTCTGCCACTGCGAGGACGATCAGCTGTCCGTCCTGTCTCCCTGTAGCGCTGTCTTAGGCGTCTCACAGTACGGACATTGCAATGTATTGCCCTGGCCACATCTGCAGTCCTCATGCCTCCTTGCTGCATGTATAAAGCACGTACATGCAGATATGCAGGGACCCTGGGGATCTTTCTTTTGGTGTTTTTTAGAGTCAGTAGAAAGACCTCTTTAGTGTCCTAAGCTTTCAAAACTGTGACCTTAATTGCCTACCATCTGTAAACTGTTAGTGTCTTAACAGTTCCACAGGTGCATGTTCATTCATTGTTTATGGTTCATTGAACAAGCATGAGAAACAGTGTTTAAACCCTTTACAATGAAGATCTGTGAAGTATTTTTGAATTATCTTTGAAAGAGGGTCCTGAAAAATGGACTTTTCTTTTTTTGCTGAGTTTAGTAGTAGCAGGATTAGCAGTAGTAAAATAAGTAGTAGTAGCAGCATTGGATCTTGCCTGCAGTGTAACCTAGCTCACTTTAAATACTACTGTATATGCCCACTTCTTAATGAAACGGGTGGTCTTTCAAGTGACAAAATGTCTCCAGGAGCATACGTAATCAAGGTATCTTTTCATCCACAGTTACACCTCCAGATGGCGCTAGAGCAGGTAAATATAATTTCCTGTCTTCTCACAAGAGATTTAATTGTGATAGAGGACAGAGTTCCCTAATAGCAGATTTTTGCAGTAAACACAATAATGCAGCTTTTTAGAATCCTATTGATAAGCGCAAGAAAACAGTCACTAATTAGTTACTTAATGCTGAGCGAGTGTTGCACCTTTGCCTTTTCAATTATGATTTAATTGTTCGGTCGACTCCTGTGGTTAAGTGCCGTCCACTTCTTTTCAAATTCAATTACAATCTCAGCAAGATGGCATCATCACAAACATTTTGCTACGTTACAGCCCCCCAAACAAATGAAATACCTTGTTTGCTTTGAGACTCGTGTGTGTCAGGTACGTCCTTGAGATGTCTCTGCTACTTGATTGGAGGCCACCTGTGGTATATTCAGTTGATTGGACATCATTTGGAAAGGCACACAACTGTCTATGTAAGGTCCCACAGTTGACAGTGCATGTCAGAGCAAAAACCAAGGTCAAAGGAATTGTCCGTAGAGCCCCGAGACAGGATTGTGTGGAGGCATTTCTGCAGCATTGAAGGTCCCCAAGAACACAGTGGCCTCAATCAGTAAATGGCACATGACAGCCTGCTTGGAGTTTGCTAAAAGGCACATAAAGGACTCTCAGACCATGATAAAGAAGATTCAATGGGTCTGATGAAATTAAGATTTAACTCCTTGGCCTGAATGCCAAGCGTCATGTCTGGAGGCAACCTGACACATTCCCTATGGTGAAGCATGGTGGTGGCGGCATCATGCTGTGGGGATATTTTTTTAGCGGCAGGAACTGGGAGACTAGTCAGGATCGAGGGAAAGATGAACGGAGCAAAGTACAGAGAGATCCTTGATGAAAACCTGCTCCAGAGCGCTCAGGACCTCAGACTGGGGTGAAGGTTCACCTTCCAACCGGACAACAACCCTAAACACACAGCCAAGACAATGCAGGAGTGGCTTCCCTGAATGTCCTTGAAACCGGACTTAAACCCGATCTAACATCTCTAGAGAGACCTGAAAATAGCTGTGCAGCGAAGCTTCCCATCCAACCTGACAGAGCTTGAGAGGATCTGCAGAGAAGAATGTGAGAAACTCCTCAAATACAGGTGTGCCAAGCTTGTAGCGTTATACCAAAGAAGACTCAATGCTGTAATCGCTGCCAAAGGTGCTTCAACAAAGTACTGAGTCATTGTCGGAATACTTATGCAAATGTGATATTTCATTTTAAATTAATTTGCAAGAATGTAAAAAAAATACTGTTTTTTGCTTTTTCATTATGGGTGTCACGCCCTGACCTTAGAGCCTTTTTATTCTCTATTTTGGTCAGGTCAGGGTGTGACTAGTGTGGGTACCCTATTTTTTGTATTTCTATGTTGGCCTGGTATGGTTCTCAATCACAGGCAACTGTCTATCGTTGTCTCTGATTGGGGATCATATTTAGGCAGCCTTTTCCCAACTGTTGTTTGTGGGATCTTGTTTTTGTGTAGCTGCCTGTGAGCAGCCCAGAACATCACATTTCGTTTTCTTCTCTATTGTTATTGGTGAGTTTCATGTTTATTAAACATGTGGAACTCTAAGTACGCTGCGCCTTGGTCCATCCATTCAGACGACCGTGACAGAAGATCCCACCACCCACGGACCAAGCAACGTGCCCAGGAGGAGCAGGGATCCTGGGCCTGGGTGGAAAGCCAGGAGTAGAGGACATCCTGGACGTGGGACGAAATCATGGCAGGAGACAAAAGCCTGCCATGGAAACAGGCGGAAGCAGCGAAGGAGGAACAACGACGACGCCAGGGTTCGCGGCCACGACGCGAGCCCAAAGGACAGCCTGAAAAAAACATTTTTTTTGGGGGGGGGGGGGGGGGGGAGGAAAACGGAGTGGTCGGCGGAGCCGAGGGGTGAACCAGAGCCAGTCAGGGAGTCGAGTGAGGAACTCGACAAAAGATTCCGGAGAGAGGTGTTGGCGTTGAGAGTGCTGCAGAGCGGGCGTGCTGAGGAGCGTGATATCAGTCCGGTGTCATATGCACCAGTTTCACACATCTGGCCTCCAGGGCGCCTCCCCAGTCCGGTACGTCCTGTGTCTCCTCCACGCACTTGCCCTGAGGTGTGTCACCGTTCCGGTACAATGTGTGCCAGTTCTACGCACCGTGTCTCCAGTGCGCCTCCACAGCCCAGGACGCCCTGTGCCAGCTCCCAACATTTACCGTGCGAAGGTTGTTATCTGTCCAGGACGCGTTGTGCCAGGCCTACGCTACAGACTTCCAGTGCGCCTCCACGGTCAAATATATCCTGTGCGTCTCCCCAGCCCGGTACATCCTGTGCCAGCTCCACGCACCCGAGCCTCCAGCGACGGCCTGCGGTCCGATTCCCCCGGCGATGGTCGGCGGTCCCGAGCCTCCGGCGACGGTCGGCGGTCCGATTCCCCCGGCGATGGTCGGCGCTCCGATTCCCCTGGCGACGATCCACGGTCTGGAGCCTCCGGCGACGGTCCACGGTCCGGTTCCACGGAAGCGGAGGGATCCGCGAGCGGAGCGGGGTTTACATCCCGAACCGGGGCAGCCACCGAGGCTAGAAGCCCACCGTGACCCTCCCCCATAGAGTCAGGTTTTGCGTCCGGAGTCCGCACCTTTGGGGGGGTACTGTCACGCCCTGACCTTAGAGAACCTTTTTATTCTCTATTTTGGTTAGGTCAGGGTGTGACTAGGGTGGGTACTCTAGTTTTTTTGTACTTCTATGTTGGCCTGATATGGTTCCAAATCAGAGGATGATTGGGGATCATATTTAGGCAGCCTTTTCCCAACTGTTGTTTGTGGGATCTTGTTTTTTTGTAGCTGCCTGTGAGCAGCCCAGAACGTCACATTTCGTTTTCTTCTGTATTGTTGTTGGTGAGTTTCATATTTATTAAACATGTGGAACTCTAAGTACGCTGCGCCTTGGTCCATTCATTCAGACGACAGTGACAATGGGGTATTGTGTGTAGATTATTGGGGTGGGGGGACAATTTAATCAATTTTAGAATAAGGCTGTGTAACGAGTTTCGTCTTCATACGAAGGAGAGTCGGACCAAAATGCAGCATGTGGTTTACGATCCATGTTTATTAATAATACGAATCACGAATCTCCAATACAATACTACAAAACAAAACGTAACGAAAACCTAAACAGCCTATCTGGTGAAAAAACACATAGACAGGAACAATCACCCACAAACACACAGTGAAACCCAGGCTACCCAGGCTACCGGGTTACCGTGACAGGCTGTAACGTAACAAAATGTGGAAAAAGTCAAGGCGTCTGAATATTTCCCGAATGCACTGTAATAATAACATGATTTGAACTGTAAAAATGAATGACATTTTAATGTAATTAGAATGAACACAATTAGTCATACGGAGCAAAGTACAGAGAGATCCTTGATGAAAACCTGCTGTTGTTCAAAAAGTAGACATGTTCTTGTCATGAGAATTTCCAATCCCAATAATAATAACTGACAATCAATAGCTCTGACCAATCCCCGAGGTTTGTAAGACCGTGGGTATAATAATAATTAGTCAAAGACTCAGCTTATGCAAAAGGTTAGTAGAGTTTATTCAAAGAACGTTCTATAGTCAAGAATACAAAGACATCCATTTTATAGCTGCGCACATACTTCCACACAACCAGGAGATATCCTACACACATACTTCCACACAACCAGTAGATATCCTACACACATACTTCCACACAACCAATAGATATCCTACACACATACTTCCACACAATCAGTAGATATCCTACACACATACTTCCACACAATCAGTAGATATCCTACACACATACTTCCACACAACCAATAGATATCCTACACACAACCAGTAGATATCCTACGCACATACTTCCACACAACCAGTAGATATCCTACACACATACTTCCACACAATCAGTAGATATCCTACACACATACTTCCACACAATCAGTAGGTATCCTACACACATACTTCCACACAACCAGTAGATATCCTACACACATACTTCCACACAATCAGTAGGTATCCTACACACATACTTCCACACAATCAGTAGGTATCCTACACACATACTTCCACACAACCAGTAGGTATCCTACACACATACTTCCACACAACCAGTAGATATTCTACACACATACTTCCACACAATCAGTAGATATCCTACACACATACTTCCACACAACCAATAGATATCCTACACACATACTTCCACACAATCAGTAGGTATCCTACACACATACTTCCACACAACCAGTAGGTTTCCTACACACATACTTCCAAACAACCAGTAGATATCCTACACACATACTTCCAAACAACCGGTAGATATCCTACACACATACTTCCACACAACCAGTAGATATCCTACACACATACTTCCACACAACCAGTAGATATCCTACGCACATACTTCCACACAACCAGTAGATATCCTACGCACATACTTCCACACAACCAGTAGATATCCTACACACATACTTCCACACAACCAGTAGATATCCTACACACATACTTCCAAACAACCAGTAGGTATCCTACACACATACTTCCACACAACCAATAGATATCCTACACACATACTTCCACACAAACAGAAGGTATCCTACACACATACTTCCACACAATCAGTAGATATCCTACACACATACTTCCAAACAACCAGTAGATATCCTACACACATACTTCCACACAACCAGTAGGTATCCTACACACATACTTCCAAACAACCAGTAGATATCCTACACACATACTTCCACACAACCAGTAGATATCCTACACACATACTTCCAAACAACCAGTAGATATCCTACACACATACTTCCACACAACCAATAGATATCCTACACACATACTTCCACACAAACAGAAGGTATCCTACGCACATACATACACACACACACAAACAGACTCCTTACGCACATTCTTTCACACACAAACAGCCGACAGAGATTAGGGAGACCTCGAGACCTTGAGACGTACTCCATGTCCTCTCCCAAATCTCTAGTCAGGTCGGCACCGAATTTGGCTCAGACAGTCTGTGTTTTAAGATACTATAAAGACATATTGTCCAGATATATTGTTTTACCCTAATTCTGACTAAAACTACACTCACAGATATATCATTTTACTGACTAAAACTACACACATCATTAGAATAATTTCATGATTCTCATCAATTTCATACAATTATATGGTTTCAGGGTGGAATATTCTAATCATTCATTTAAACATATATATCCCATTAACCATTCTTCCACTCCAAAATAATTCCAGCATCCAAACTGCATGAACCTGCTGCTCCCCTTATGGACATTTCAACCCACCCCCCTCAACAGTCCACTCTGCCCCCCACCTCAATGGTAATTCAATCACTGTTACAGTTGTTAATATGAATATATTATCATCTCTATTTTATTATTATATTTACATTTTTTGTTTTTTTGTTTTGTCCTCATTGGACATTTACTCTGTCTGACTGCTGCTCCTCTCTATAAATATATAAAACATTATATATATGTTTTAGAAATCATAATGTAATTAGAAAACTGTTGGAAATGTTATATTTCTTGGAACTTTGACTTTCTGTTTTATTTAGAACATTTTAAATGTGTTCCATTGTGTCTGTGTCTGTGTGTGTCTGTGTGTCTGTGTGTCTGTGTGTCTGTGTGTGTCTGTGTGTCTGTGTGTGTCTGTGTGTCTGTGTGTGTCTGTGTGTCTGTGTGTGTCTGTGTGTCTGTGTGTCTGTGTGTGTCTGTGTGTCTGTGTGTGTCTGTGTGTCTGTGTGTGTCTGTGTGTGTCTGTGTGTCTGTGTGTCTGTGTGTCTGTGTGTGTCTGTGTGTCTGTGTGTCTGTGTGTCTGTGTGTGTCTGTGTGTCTGTGTGTGTCTGTGTGTCTCTGTGTGTCTGTGTGTGTCTGTGTGTCTGTGTGTGTCTGTGTGTCTGTGTGTGTCTGTGTGTCTCTGTGTGTCTGTGTGTGTCTGTGTGTCTGTGTGTCTGTGTGTCTGTGTGTGTCTGTGTGTCTGTGTGTGTCTGTGTGTCTGTGTGTGTCTGTGTGTCTGTGTGTGTCTGTGTGTATGTGTGTCTGTGTGTGTCTGTGTGTCTGTGTGTGTCTGTGTGTCTGTGTGTGTCTGTGTGTATGTGTGTCTGTGTGTGTCTGTGTGTCTGTGTGTCTGTGTGTCTGTGTGTCTGTGTGTGTCTGTGTGTCTGTGTGTGTCTGTGTGTCTCTGTGTGTCTGTGTGTCTGTGTGTCTGTGTGTGTCTGTGTGTCTGTGTGTGTCTGTGTGTCTGTGTGTGTCTGTGTGTCTCTGTGTGTCTGTGTGTCTGTGTGTCTGTGTGTGTCTGTGTGTCTGTGTGTGTCTGTGTGTCTGTGTGTCTGTGTGTGTCTGCGTGTCTGTGTGTCTGTGTGTCTGTGTGTCTGTGTGTGTCTGTGTGTCTG
>NC_048577.1:6158351-6255851 GCF_013265735.2 Oncorhynchus mykiss | reverse complement strand
GGTCTGGAGAGAAGCGTCGCCATCTGGAAAGGAAGGGGGCTAAGGCACTGGCCATCAGGGTAAGACATGTGGCATTTCAGTAGGGTCAAATGTCATTGTGAACTAAACGTGTGTGTGTGTGTGTTTGTGAGGTATTGAGACCAGTAGAAATATTGTGAATATGAATACATATTCATGGTCTTTGTTTTATATCAGTAGTCAGTATTTCTATTCCTATATCTTTTCGTCTTTGTTATTTTAGAGACCCTCCATGTTAGCTGTTCTAGACCTGCTGCTGACCACTCTGCAGGAGCTCACTGAAGAACAGCTGAAGACATTTCAGTCTCACCTGACTAGTGGCAGGATGTTAGACTTTCCTCCCATCCCAGAGAGTCAGCTGGAGAACACTGACAGACAGGACACAGTGGATCAGATGGTGGAGAGATATGGCCCTGAGGGAGCTGTGGAGATCACAGTGGAGATCCTGAGGGAGATGAATCAGCATGATCTCGCTAAGAAGTTACAAAGAGATCACAGAGGTAAAACAACAAGCAATGAATCTGTTCTTTAAAAGTTCACTTCCTTGTTTATACATTGAGTGTGTGAATAACCATCTTTCCTTCACTCTACGAGAACCACAACTTGCTGACAAAGTTGAAAATGCAATGTCACCATGGACAACTGTAGAAAAAATAGACTGTTAAAAAGTCATAATTGTGCATCTAAATAATTTCTGGACAAAACTATTATCCCAATGTACATTTGTTGACCAGAGATCTGTTAAATAATCCTCAGCCTGTTGACTTTGTATACTTCTCTTTGTTTTAAATAGCCTTTACCTGGTCGTATTCTGGTTAGTTGAGATACACCGAGTGTACAAAACATTATGAACACCTGCTCTTTCCATGACATAGACTGACCAGGTGAATCCAGGTGAAAGCTATGATCCCTTATTGACGTCATAGATGAAGGGGAGGAGACAGGTCAAAGAAGGATGTTTATGCCTTGAGACAGTTTAAACATGGATTGTGTATGTGTGCTATTTAGAGGGTGAATGGGCAAGACAAAATATATAAGTGCCTTTGAACTAAGTATGGTAGTAGGTGCCAGGCCTTTTGTGTCAAGAACTGCAACGCTGCTGGGGTTTTCAAGCTCAACAGTTTCATGTGTGTTTCAAGAACGATCCACCAACCAAAGGACATCTAGTCAACTGGACAAAATAGGGAAGCATTGGAGTCAACATGAGCCAGCATCCCTGTGGAACTTTGTGGAGTCCATGCCCTACGAATTGAGGCTGTTCTGAGGGCAAAGGGGGGAGGGGTGTAACTCAATATTAGTAAGGTGTTATCTCTCTCTCTCTCTCGCTCTCTCTTACAGGAAAGAAACAGAAAAAAAGTGAGTCACCACTGACCTCATCTACTCTCAGTACTTTGTTGAATCACAATTGGCAGCAATTACAGCCTTGAGTCTTCTTTGGTATGACTCTATGAGCGTGGCACACCTGTATTTGGGGAGTTTCTCCCATTCTTCTCTGCAGATTGTCTCAAGCTTTGCCAGGTTGGATGAGGAGTGTCACTGCACAATTATTTTCAGGTCTCTTCAGAGATGGTTGATTGTGTTCAAGTCTGGGCTCTAGCACGGCTACTCAAGGACATTCAGAGACTTGTCCGGAAGCCACTCCTGCGTTGTCAAATAAAATTGTATTGGTTACATACACATGGTTAGCAGATGTTATTGGTCACATACACATGGTTAGCAGATGTTATTGGTCACATACACATGGTTAGCAGATGTTATTGGTTACATACACATGGTTAGCAGATGTTATTGGTTACATACACATGGTTAGCAGATGTTATTGGTCACATACATATGGTTAGCAGATGTTATTGGTCACATACACATGGTTAGCAGATGTTATTGATTACATACACATGGTTAGCAGATGTTATTGGTCACATACACATGGTTAGCAGATGTTATTGGTCACATACACATGGTTAGCAGATGTAATTGGTCACATACACATGGTTAGCAGATGTTATTGGTCACATACACATGGTTAGCAGATGTTATTGGTCACATACACATGGTTAGCAGATGCTATTGGTCACATACACATGGTTAGCAGATGTTATTGGTCACATACACATGGTTAGCAGATGTTATTGGTCACATACACATGGTTAGCAGATGTTATTGGTCACATACACATGGTTAGCAGATGTAATTGGTCACATACACATGGTTAGCAGATGTTATTGGTCACATACACATGATTAGCAGATGTTATTGGTCACATACACATGGTTAGCAGATGTTATTGGTCACATACACATGGTTAGCAGATGTTATTGGTCACATACACATGGTTAGCAGATGTTATTGGTCACATACACATGGTTAGCAGATGTTATTGGTCACATACACATGGTTAGCAGATGTAATTGGTCACATACACATGGTTAGCAGATGTTATTGGTCACATACACATGATTAGCAGATGTTATTGGTCACATACACATGGTTAGCAGATGTTATTGGTCACATACACATGGTTAGCAGATGTTATTGGTCACATACACATGGTTAGCAGATGTTATTGGTCACATACACATGGTTAGCAGATGTTATTGGTCACATACACATGGTTAGCAGATGTTATTGGTCACATACACATGGTTAGCAGATGTTATTGCGAATGTAGCGAAATGCTTGTGCTTCTAGTTCCGAATGCAGCAATATCTAATAAGTAATCTATCAATTCCACAACAACTACCTAATAAACACAAATCTAAGTAAAGGAATGGAATAAGAATACATATAAATATATGGATGAGCATGACAGAGCTGCATAGGCAAGGTGCAATAGATGGTATAAAATACAATATATACATATGGGATGAGTAATGCAAGATATGTAAACATTATTAAAGTGACTAGTGATCAATTTATTAAAGTGGCCAATGATTTCAAGTCTGTATGTAGGCAGCAACCTCTCTGTGTTAGTGATGGCTGTTTAATAACAGTCTGATGGCCTTGAGAAAGAAGCTATATTTCAGTCTCTTGGTCCCCGCTTTGATGCACCAGTACTTCTGTACCTTCTGGATGGTAGCGTGGTGAACAGGCCTTGATGATCTTTTTGGCCTTCCTGTGGTATCAGGTGCTGTAGGTGTCCTGGCGGGCAGGTAGTTTGCCACCGGTGATGTTGTGCAGACCGCACCACCCTCTGGAGAGCCCTGCGGTTGTGGACGGTGCAGTCGCCATACCAGGCGGTGATACAGCCCGACAGGATGCTCTCAATTGTGCATCTATAATAGTTTGAGGGTTTAGGTTGAAAAGCCACATTGTCTGTGTGGGTGGACCATTTCAGTTTGTCCCATGACGTGCAGGTCGAGGAGCTTAAAACTTTCCACCTTCTCCATTGCAGTCCCATCGATGTGCATAGGGGGGTGCTCCCTCTGCTGTTTCCTGAAGTCCACGATAATCTCTGTTTTGTTGACGTTGAGTGAGCGGTTGTTTTCCTGACACCACACTCCGAGTGCCCTCACCTCCCCCCTGTAGGCTGTCTCGACGTTGTTGGTAATCAAGCCTATTACTGTTGTGTCATCTGCAAACTTGATGATTGAGTTGGCGGCGTGCATGGCCACGCAGTCATGGGTGAACCGGAAGTACAGGAGAGGGCTGAGCACGCACCCTTGTGGTGCCTCAGTGTTGAGGATCAGCGAAGTTGAGATGTTGTTTGCTACCTTCACCACCTGGGGGCGGCCCGTCGGGAAGTCCAGGACTCAATTACACAGGGCGGGGTTGAGACCCAGGGCCTCAAGCTTAATGATGAGCTTGGAGGGTAATATGGTGTTGAATGCTGAGCTGTAGTCAATGAACAGCATTCTTACATAGGTGTTGTCCAGATGGGATAGGTCAGTGTGACGGCAGTGTGCCCAGCGATGAATAGTCCTTGTCACGGGTACATCCTGTTTTGAGTTTCTGCCTATAGGAAGGGAGGAGCAAAACGGAGCCGTGGTCAGATTGCCGAAAGGAGGGCAGGGGAGGGCCTTGTATGCATTGCGGAAGTTGGAGTAGCAGTGATCCAGAGTATTGCCAGCGCGAGTGCTACAATCAATATGCTGATAGAATTTAGGTAGCCTTGTTCTCAAATTTGCTTTGTTAAAATCATCAGCTACAATAAATGCAGCCTCAGGATATGTTTTCCAGTTTGCATAGAGTCCAGTGAAGTTCCTTGAGGGCCGTCATGGTATCAGCTTGAGGGGGGATATACACAACTGTGACAATAACCAACGAGAATTCATTTGGGATATAATAAGGTCGGCATTTGATTGTGAGGAATTCTAGGTCAGGTGAACAAACGGACTTGAGTCCCTGTATGTTACAATTACATAATGAGTCGGTATTCATGATACTTACACGCCCACCCTTCTTCTTCCCAGAGAGATGTTTATTTCTGTCGGTGCAATGCACAGAGAATCCCGGTGGCTGTACCGACTCCATCAGCATATCCCGAGAGAGCCATGTTTCTGTGAAACAGTATGTTACATTCCCTGATGTCTCTCTGGAAAGCAACCCCTGCCCTAATTTCGGCTACCTTGTTATCTAGAGACTGGACATTAGCGAGTAATATACTCGGAAGCGGTGGGTGGTGTGCGCGCCTCCAAAGTCAGTGGTATGCGCGCCTCCAAAGTCAGTGGTATGCGCGCCTCCAAAGTCTGCCCAGAAGGTCTTCCTCTTCTGCGGCGACGTTGCTTTGGGTCAGCTTCTGGAATCAGTTCAATTGCCTTTGGTGGTTCGGACAAAGGGTTCGCTTCGGGAAAGTTGTATTCCTGGTCGTAGCGCTGGTAAGTTGATGTCACTCTGATATCCAATAGTTCTTACCGGCTGTATGTAATAACACTTAAGATTTTCTGGGCTAACAATATTAGAAATAATACATAAAAAAAACTCAATTATGCAAAGTTTCCTAAGGACACTCTCTGTCTTGGCTGTGTGCACCATCCCTACGGTGAAGCATGGTGGAGGCAGGATCATGCTCTGGGGATGTTTTTAAGCGGCAGTGGCTGGAAGACTAATCAGGATTGGAGGGAAAGATGAACAGAGCAAAGTACAGAGAGATCCTTGATGAAAACTTGATCCAGAGTGCTCAGGTCCTCAGACTGGGGCAAAGGTTCACCTTCCAACAACAACGACCCCAAGCACACAGCCAAGACAATGCAGGAGTAGCTTCAGGACAAGTCTCTGAATGTCCTCGAGTGGCCAAGTCAGAGCCCGGATTTGAACCCGATTGAACATCTCTAAAAATAACTGTTCAGTGACGCTCCCCATCCAAGAATGTGAGAAACTCCCCAAATACAGATGTGCTATGCTTGTAGAGTCATACCCAAGAAGACTGGAGGCTGTAATCGCTGCCAAAGGTGCATCAACAAAGTACTGAGTAAAGGGTCGGAATACTTGTGTAAATGTGATATTTCAGTTTTAAAAAATTATACATTTGCACAAATGTCTAAACCTTGATGAGGGATTTTTTATTTAAATATGTTTTTGAATAAGGCTGTAACATAACAAAATATAGAAAAAGGGAAGGGGTCTGAATACTTTCTGAATGCACTGTATATCTCAGTTTTGTTTTCACTTTCTAATGATATTCATGGTCTGTCATCTTAAATATTTTCTTAATCAGCATGTGTAATCAAGGTATTTTCTATCCACAGTTACACCACCAGCTGGCAATGCAGCAGGTAAACATCATTTCCTGTCTTCCCCCAAGATATTTAATTGTGGTAGAGGAGAGAGTTAGCTAATAGCAGATATTTTCAGCAAACACAATACTGTAGCTGTTTAAAATCCTAAAGATAAGAGCTAGAAAACTTGAGTTACTTAATGGTGAATAAGTGCTGCAATTATGAGTTAATTGTTCGGGTGCACCTCGACTCCTGTGGTTAAGAGCTGTCCACTTCTTCTTTCCTTGTTCAATTACAGTTTTTAAAGGTAGACTCAGCAAGATGACATCAAGAAACACAACAGGGAACTTATGGTTTACCCACATCAACATACAAGGATCATTCTGATCCTTCAGGACTGTTTATTTGAGTTATTACGATGTCATGTTAAAGTTCTCATTGTTTTATTTTTCTGTATCCAGGGACGAAACCAAATGTTTCTTATCTGCTGCTGGGCACTCTGGCAGAGCTGGTTTCAGAAGAGCTGAAGTTATTTCAGTGGCACCTGATTCAGGGTGTGGAGGGCTTTACTTCAATCCCACGGGGCCAGCTGGAGAACGCTAACAGACTGGTCACAGTGGATAGGATGGTGCAGCAATACCACGAGGACGGTGCTGTGACGATCACACTAGAGATCCTGAGGAAGATGGACCAGAACAAAATGGCTGATGAGTTAGAGAAGAAGTTCCCAAACAATGTCTGAACTGTATACAGTATGTCTACAACTCTATATGCATTCGCACATCAAGTCTTCTCTTGAGATGGGCTCGGGGATGGAACAACGGTTGAACATCTGTGGTTGTTTGTGGGGGAAGGGTGGATAGTGTGTGTGACTGTGGGTGTGTGTATGTATCCCACATATGTTGCTATGAGGTAATGGTGTTAGGGACAATATAGGATGAATCACAATAATTATTTGACATAATAATAATTGCTTGCCAAAAATGTGATTTTTGTAATGCCAGTCCTGGTTATAGGTAACAATCCTTTGTATGAACTGCCTAGATTATTGCTCATAACTATTTGTTAATTGTGGAAATAACACATTTGCAAATCATGTCTTCTCTTAAGTTGGGCTCTGGGATGGAGCAACTGTTGAACATCTTTGTGAGAGAAGGGTGGTGTATGTATCCCACATCTGTTGCTATGGTGTCAGGGACAATATAGGAGGAATCACAAAAATTGTTTCCAAAATAATAATTGCTTACCAAAAATAAAAAAAATGCGTAATGCCTGTCCTGGTTATATGAACTACCTACATTATTACACATGTTATTTGTAAATTGTGGAAATAAATTAAGATATGAAAGATTATATATATATATAGATACAATACTATCGAGGTGAGTGTTGGAAAATGCTTTTGTCAGTTAATCTGTTTCTGTTCTGTGGGTGGAACTGTGTGCTCTTTATAAAGGATGGGACCCAATCTCTCCAAGGCCCTAAGATACAGGTTGAGCAGGGGTGGTCTGACAGTATCTGGGACCACAATCCAACTACGGATGGGGGGAGGTTTTAGCAGGTGGTAAAGTGGAGAACAATTGTAGGTTTACTTAGTAGCAGTGCAAATACCATGGTACAGCTACAGTTGAAGTCGGAGGTTAACATACAATCAGGTTGGAGTCATTAAGACTTGTTTTTCAACCATTCCACAAATTTCTTGTTAACAAACTATTATTTTGGCAAGTCAGTTAGGACATCTACTTTGTACATGACAAGTAATGTTTCCAACAATAAGTTTACAGACAGATTATTTCACTTATAATTCACTGTATCACAATTCCAGTGGGTCAGAAGTTTACATACATTAAGTTGACTGTGCCTTTAAACAGCTTGGACAATTCCAGAAAATGACATCATGGCTTTAGAAGTTTCTGATAGGCTAATTGACATCATTTGAGTAAATTGGAGGTGTACCTGTGGATGTATTTCAAGGCCTACCTTCAAACTCAGTGCCTCTTTGCTTGACATCATGGGAATATCAAAGGAAATCTGTAGACCTCCACAAGTCTGGTTCATCCTTGGGAACAATTTCTAAATGCCTGAAGGTACCATGTTCATCTGTACAAACAATAGTACGCAAGTATAAACACCATAGGACCATGCAGCCGTCACACTGCTCAGGAAGGAGACGTGTTCTGTCTCATAGAGATGGACGTACTTTGGTGGGAAAAGTGCAAATCAATACCGGAACAACAGCAAAGGACCTTGTGAAGATGCTGGAGGAAACGGGTACAAAAGTATCTGTATCCACACTAAAACGAGTCCTATATCGACATAACCTGAAAGGCCGCTCAGCAAGGAAGAAGCCACTGCTCCAAAACCCAAATAAAAAAGCCAGACTATGGTTTGCAACACGGGGACAAAGATCGTACTTTTTGGAGAAATGTCCTCTGGTCTGATGAAACAAAAATAGAACTGTTTGGTCATAATGACCATCGTTTTGTTTGGAGGGAAAAGGGGGAGGCTTGCAAGCAGAAGAGCACCATCCCAACCGTGAAGCACGAGGGGTGGCAGCATCATGTTGTTGTGGTGCTTTGCTGCAGGAGGGACTGGTGCACTTCACAAAATAGATGGCATCATGAAAATTACGTGGATATATTGAACCAACATCTCAAGACATCAGTCAGGAAGTTAAAGCTTGGTCGGAAATAGGTCTTCCAAATGGACAATGACCCCAAGCTTACTTATAAAGTTGTGGCAAAATGGCTAAAGGACAACAAAGTCAAGGTATTGGAGTGGCCATCACAAAGCCCTGACCTCAATCCCATAGAAAATTTGTGGGCAGAACAGCTGAAGACATTTCAGTCTAACCTGACTAGTGTCCAGCTGCTTGCCTTTCCTCTCATCCCAGAGAGTCAGCTGGAGAACGTTGACAGACAGAACACAGTGGATCAGATGGTGAAGAGATACGGCCCTCTGGCTGTTTTTATTATTACAGTAGATCACAGGAGTGAGGTGAAAAAGGTGTCTCTCGTAGCAGAAAAAAACCTGCTACATTGTCTATTTGTTCATAGTATTATGTACACTCAGTGTATACATTATTTAGTGTTTATTGCATTCAAAAATGTAGAAAATAGTGTTTATAGCATTTAAAATGTAGAATAGTGTTAAAAACGTAGAAAATAATGTTTATAGCATTTGAAAAAGCATTTGAAAAAAACTACTTGAAATTTCTCCATCCCCATACGATAACAGAGACACACCTCAGGATTCTCTGATTATGGCCTCACCAAGGACAATGACAAACCCATCGATGGACTTGTGTTGTTATTCTTCAAACCACCACATGAACCTGGATGGGACTCCACACTGTATGACTTGTTGCTGCCCAGGAACGTTGTGAGGGACCAGATACACATGCAGATTAGATTAGATTTCAATAGTAAACATGTTAACGTCATTGTCACGTTCTGACCCTAGTTCTTGTGTTATTTCTTTGTTTTAGTTGGTCAGGACGTGAGTTGGGTGGGTATTCTATGTTTTGTGTTTCTAGGTTGGGTTTCTTGTTTGGGCCTGATATGGTTCTCAATCAGAGGCAGGTGCTAGTCATTGTCTCTGATTGGGAGCCATATTTAGGTAGCCTGTTTTGGCATTGTGGGTTGTGGGTGATTGTCTATGTGTAGTGTTTGTGTTCAGCACGATCATGCATTAGCTTCACGGTTGTCATTTTGTTGTTTTGTTGTGTTCAGTTTGTTCCATTAAAATGACGAACACCTCGCTGCGTATTGGTCCTCCGATCCTTCTCGCTTCTCCTCGTCAGATGAGGACGAAGACAGCCGTGACAGTCACGTTAACTTCTTTAGTAATGTTTATCAAATGGTAATTCTGCTTGTCTGCAGTGATTGATTCCTATTAAAGACAACTCGGACTGCCAAAAAATCTGCTTTGTAGCTCAATTTACATTTAAAGGCAAAGTTCCTGCGTAAGTGGAGACTGCATTCACATTAAACGCTGCATATGTCGGGTAAATCAGAAATTACCTTTAAATGTCAAACACGCTATAATGCACATCTTCCGTGGTCCGGATTGAATCTAGCCCTAAGTCACACTTTGCCTCATAATGAATAACGTACTTTAGGTGGAGAAGGAGTGGAAGGATCAGGAGGCAATGTTGAAGGTAACACCTGACTCTCAGCCCAAATCAGATGTACAGCCTCTCTGGACACACAGTACACCTAATACAGCCCAAGGAAAAACACTGAAAGACTGTCATATAGGATGCGGTACTGTCTTGCTTGTAATTAATGTGTTTTTGCTTTAACCTAACCCACTGGGCACAGACGTCAGTTCAACGTCCAGTTTTGATTTACATTTTGGTTGAGTTGTCAACTAATGTGAATTCAACGTGAAATCAACAAAAAATGTCACCATGTCGTTGGATTTTATTTGTTATTTTAAGTTGGGTGAAATAAATATGAAATGCCCATATGTTGATGACTTTTTGCTAATCCAATCAGCTTTCCATTTTTTTTTCTTCATTTTTTGGTTGGGTCTAATTGTGTTGCTGTCCTGTGGCTCTTTGGGTTTTTTTTTTTTTTGTGTGGACCAGTTTGCTTAGGGGACTCTTCTCTGGGTTCATCTCTCTGTAGGTGATGGCTTTGTTATGGAAGGTTTGGGAATCGCTTCCTTGTAGGTGGTTGTAGATTTTAACGGCTATTTTCATACCGGGTATTGGCCTAATTCTGCTCTGCATGCATTATTTGGTGTTTTACGTTGTACACAGAGGATGTTTTTGCAGAATTCTGCATGCAGAATCTCAATTTGGTGTTTGTCCCATTTTAGTCTTACTGAGATTTACTCTTAGGGCCCAGGTCTGACAGAATCTCTGCAGAACATCTAGGTGCTGCTGTAGGCCCTGCTTGGTTGGGGACAGAAGCACCAGATCATCAGCAAACAGTAGACATTTGACTTCAGATTCTAGTAGGGTGAGGCCGGGTGCTGCAGACTGTTCTAGTGCCCTCGCCAATTAGTTGATGTTTATGTTGAAGAGGGCGGGGTTCAAACTGCATCCGTGTCTCACCCAACAATCCTCATCCTCCTTTCACAGCCCAATGGCGTCTCCTAGTCATCTTCCCTGTATCTTCCCTGTAACGGTTCACGCCGTATTTTCCTGCTAAACCACTTGGGGGCGCTAGACACCAAAATAAATATCATACATCCTATCTAGTGCCTCGGGTCTATTCACCAAACACGGGATTACCTGGATTCGTCAAATAAGAAACTGATGTTTTCTTTTGGAAAACGTTTTGTTACGGTTTGCACAGGTGATCAAGTGCTCCCGAATAGCGCAGGCACTGCATCTCAGTGCTTGAGGCTTCACTACAGACCCCCTGGTTCGAATCCAGGCTGTATCACAACTAGCCGTGATTGGAAGTCCCAAAGCGCGCGGCGCACAATTGGCCCAGCGTGGTCCGGGTTTTGCCGGTGTTGGCCGTCATTGTAAATACGAATTTGTTCTTAACTGACTTGCCTAGTTAAATAAAGGTTAAATAAAAAAAATGTTTTTTTTTTTGTTTGTTGAGGAGGCTGAACCGGATATGTAAATGAATTAAAAAACGAAAGTAATTTTGGAGAACGGGATGATCGAACTGTTTCTGTTGAGCGAGAGATACAAGGTAAGACGACCATTGTTATGTGTATTCATAAAGTAGATGATAATGTTTTTGGGACAAAGCGTTACTGTATAATGCTTTCCTTAAGAATGCTAATTTGATGCGCAGAATTCCTTCCCTGTCTGTCTCCAACGAGAGAGCGCCTCTTTTTTATAGACCTATCAGTGGCTTCTCAAAACTGGTTAGAAAATACAACAAACTACAAACAAACATTTCCTTTTCGAATCTACAGTTGTTTCTAACGCTTTTCACGAGGACAAATGTGTTGTGTGAAAGTGAGGAGCCATGAAATGTGAAAAGCCTAGCAACTCAACTTCCTCAAAACCGAGATGCATTTATTAGTGCTCACGGTAACAAAACGTTTTGCAACGGAAACCATTTGCCACTTTTTTTTGTACACAGTTTTGAGTGAACTGTTAATGCTACGTTGCAAAACGGGCTGGTATGGTGCAAACCCACTAAGGATTTCCTTTTTAATGTTTTAGTTTTTTGTTGTCCTTTCCGGACCGGCTGCCAGTATGATACATACAGTACAGTAGAGCAGAGTACAGTTCGTATGGTCATGAAAATCCTAGAAAATGATCAACTCCTGAAAGTTTTGGAAAAGTAATGGAAATGAATACAATCATTTATTTAATGTAATTTATTTAGGCACAGTTGTAAAATATTTTAGCAATCAAATTAAAATCAGCATATCAGCCAGGATCGGAATTGCACTGTGTTTGCGCGCATCAACTGTGTAGTGCGAGACGAGTGGGCCGTTGCAGCGGGTAGGCCTGGCCTATAAAATATGATAGAGGAAAGATTAACTAGGTAGTCAATTCAAAAACAGATATTGTACACTCTAGTTAATCATTGTCAGCATGTATTCTTGTTTTCGTCATGTCCCCAAAAACAAAGTTGTTTAACTTTTTTGAACGATTCATATGATTAATTTCAACGATTATTTTTGACGAAACAAACGATTTACTTCGCCATCGTATTAGTTAGGATTCGGTTCAATCGCATTGAATTTAATCATTTGAATCAACATTATTTGTGAATCGTGAACATTAATTTTAGGAAAAAAGATTAGATGTAGCCTTTCTTTTGGATTATGTGGATTCAAAACGTATTTCGCTAATCACCCTGCAAAGTAAACACTTCTAAGGTAGCTAAGATAAATATGACTAAACAAGAAAAGGTACATTTCCAGAAAATATGTGGGCTTACTTCAGCTAAATAAAAATATTTGTAGCCTACCATAGCCATTTGATCTTTGATATATGTAATTAATTAATTATTTAAAAAGGCATAAAACGTGTTTGGTTATAATGTTAATGTTTTAAGGCTGGTCAACCATCCTCCAGGAGAGCTAATGGTGTGCAGGCTTTTATTCCAGTCCCCTTCTAACAAACCCTCTTTTAAAAATGAGCTGCTCAACCAGACGTTGACACATTGGCTCTGATGTGTCAAAAGTCTTCACCCAGTAGCTCTCCAGACTGAGGGTTGACAACATGTGTTTTATTCAGTTGCCGAACAGTACTGTACTTTGTCAGTGGTTAAGTGTCTTGCACAACGACAGGAGATGGTAAGGCTACACGGGATCAGAGAGCAGCCTCCCACTGTCAATACCACATTTATGCTAAAACATTTATACGTACATATAAACACAGCCAATTGTTGGTCATGCGAATTTGGTTTAAAGTCATGAAATTCCGTCATTCAAAATGTGTATGAACCCTGCAGTAAAGAAAAGTAGAGTATAGTTCAGGACAGTAGAGTATAGTTCAGGACAGTAGAGTATAGTTCAGGACAGTATAGTATAGTTCAGGACAGTAGAGTATAGTTCAGGACAGTATAGTATAGTTCAGGACACTAGAGTATAGTTCAGGACAGTAGAGTATAGTTCAGGACAGTAGAGTATAGTCCAGGACAGTAGAGTATAGTTCAGAACAGCAGAGTATAGTCCATGACAGTAGAGTATAGTCCAGGACAGTAGAGTATAGTTCAGGACAGTAGAGTATAGTCCAGGACAGTAGAGTATAGTTCAGGACAGCAGAGTATAGTTCAGGACAGTAGAGTATAGTTCAGGACAGTAGAGTATAGTTCAGGACAGTAGAGTATAGTTCAGGACAGCAGAGTATAGTTCAGGACAGTAGAGTATAGTTCAGGACAGCAGAGTATAGTTCAGGACAGCAGAGTATAGTCCAGGACAGTAGAGTATAGTCCAGGACAGCAGAGTATAGTTCAGGACAGTAGAGTATAGTTCAGGACAGTAGAGTATAGTTCAGGACAGTAGAGTATAGTTCAGGACAGTAGAGTATAGTTCAGGACAGTAGAGTATAGTCCAGGACAGTAGAGTATAGTCCAGGACAGTAGAGTATAGTTCAGGACAGTAGAGTATAGTTCAGGACAGTAGAGTATAGTTCAGGACAGTAGAGTATAGTCCAGGACAGTAGAGTATAGTTCAGGACAGCAGAGTATAGTCCATGACAGTAGAGTATAGTCCAGGACAGTAGAGTATAGTTCAGGACAGTAGAGTATAGTCCAGGACAGTAGAGTATAGTTCAGGACAGCAGAGTATAGTTCAGGACAGTAGAGTATAGTTCAGGACAGTAGAGTATAGTTCAGGACAGTAGAGTATAGTTCAGGACAGCAGAGTATAGTTCAGGACAGTAGAGTATAGTTCAGGACAGCAGAGTATAGTTCAGGACAGCAGAGTATAGTCCAGGACAGTAGAGTATAGTTCAGGACAGCAGAGTATAGTTCAGGACAGTAGAGTATAGTTCAGGACAGTAGAGTATAGTTCAGGACAGTAGAGTATAGTTCAGGACAGTAGAGTATAGTCCAGGACAGTAGAGTATAGTCCAGGACAGTAGAGTATAGTTCAGGACAGTAGAGTATAGTTCAGGACAGTAGAGTATAGTTCAGGACAATAGAGTATAGTTCAGGACAATAGAGTATAGTCCAGGACAGTAGAGTATAGTTCAGGACAGTAGAGTATAGTTCAGGACAGTAGAGTATAGTTCAGGACAGTAGAGTATAGTTCAGGACAGTAGAGTATAGTTCAGGACAGTAGAGTATAGTTCAGGACAGTAGAGTACAGTTCAGGACAGTAGAGTATAGTTCAGGACAGTAGAGTATAGTTCAGGACAATAGAGTATAGTTCAGGACAATAGAGTATAGTCCAGGACAATAGAGTATAGTTCAGGACAGTAGAGTATAGTTCAGGACAGTAGAGTATAGTTCAGGACAATAGAGTATAGTTCAGGACAATAGAGTATAGTTCAGGACAATAGAGTATAGTTCAGGACAGTAGAGTATAGTTCAGGACAGTAGAGTATAGTTCAGGACAGTAGAGTATAGTTCAGGACAGTAGAGTATAGTTCAGGACAGTAGAGTATAGTTCAGGACAGTAGAGTATAGTTCAGGACAGTAGAGTATAGTTCAGGACAGTAGAGTATAGTTCAGCACAGTAGAGTATAGTTCAGGACAGTAGAGTATAGTTCAGGACAGTAGAGTATAGTTCAGGACAGTAGAGTACAGTATAGTGTGCTGTGTTGCACTCTACTGTAGTCTACTCAACTCTAATGTACTACACTAAACTCTACTGTACGATACTGTACTCGATGGAAGTCACCCTCAATTTCGTCAGCAACGTGACAACGGAGGGCCCTCCAAGTAAGTTTTTAGGGACGAGGGGCTGGTTTGACAAATCACTGCTGGAGGGCTGCAGGAGCTACTGAGCTTACTGATCGCCTACATTTACCAAACCTGGTTTAGGGAATTGCCAGGGACCTCACCATACAATATTATCACCATACTCTGGTGCCAATACGATATATAATGTGATTCTCAGGATTCTATATGTATTGTGATTCTATACGTATTGTGATTCTCAGGATTCTATATGTATTGTGATTCTATATGTATTGTGATTCTATACGTATAGTGATTATATACGCATTGTGATTCTCAGGATTCTATACGTATAGTGATTATATACGCATTGTGATTCTCAGGATTCTATACGTATAGTGATTCTATATGTATTGTGATTCTCAGGATTCTATACGTATTGTGATTCTCAGGATTCTATATGTATTGTGATTCTCAGGATTATATACGTATTGTGATTCTCAGGATTATATACGTATTGTGATTCTCAGGATTATATATGTATTGTGATTCTCAGGATTCTATATGTATTGTGATTCTCAGGATTCTATATGTATTGTGATTCAACACTGGGATTTTATTGCGATTTGATGTTCCAAACATATTGCTCACCATATGTCTGCTGCAGAGGAACAAGTAGAGAGACATGAGAAAACAAGTGTTGATCAGTCATGGAAATGTGTGCCATCCTTGTCTAAGTGAAAGTACATCTTAGAGTGGATAAAAACACAAGAGAAGCTCTTTATTATTCTCCAAAATGTGAAAATCTACCTTAAAATGCACTACCTATTCTCTCTCGGAGTGCTGCTTTGAACGGGCAGAGACGCTTTTGATGCCGTCTCTCTTTGTGTAACGGCTGTCGTCGGGAGAAAGAGAGGAGGACCAATGTGCAGCGTGGTACGTGTTCATCTTTTTAATAAAGTAAACTGAACACTGAATAACAAACAACAAAGAAACAACCAAAACAGTTCTGTCTGGTGCAGACACATAAAGACTGGAAATAACCACCCACAAAACAGAATTGAAAACAGGCTACCTAAATATGGTTCTCAATCAGGGACAACGATTGACAGCTGCCTCTGATTGAGAACCATATCAGTCTAAACACATAAATAGAAAATCATAGACAAACTAACATAGACAACCCACCCAACTCACGCCCTGACCATACTAAAACAAAAGACAAAACAAAGGAACTAAGGTCAGAACGTGACACTTTGTATCCATCTCTTTCTTTTATACATACAGTGCCTTGCGAAAGTATTCGGCCCCCTTGAACTTTGCGACCTTTTGCCACATTTCAGGCTTCAAACATAAAGATATAAAACTGTATTTTTTTGAAGAATCAACAAGTTGAAAATCATGAAGTGGAACGACATTTATTGGATATTTCAAACTTTTATAACAAATCAAAAACTGAAAAATTGGGCGTGCAAAATTATTCAGCCCCCTTAAGTTAATACTTTGTAGCGCCACCTTTTGCTGCGATTACAGCTGTAAGTCGCTTGGGGTATGTCTCTATCAGTTTTGCACATCGAGAGACTGACATTTTTTCCCCATTCCTCCTTGCAAAACAGCTCGAGCTCAGTGAGGTTGGATGGAGAGCATTTGTGAACAGCAGTTTTCAGTTCTTTCCACAGATTCTCGATTGGATTCAGGTCTGGACTTTGACTTGGCCATTCTAACACCTGGATATGTTTATTTTTGAACCATTCCATTGTAGATTTTGCTTTATGTTTTGGATCATTGTCTTGTTGGAAGACAAATCTCCGTCCCAGTCTCAGGTCTTTTGCAGACTCCATCAGGTTTTCTTCCAGAATGGTCCTGTATTTGGCTCCATCCATCTTCCCATCAATTTTAACCATCTTCCCTGTCCCTGCTGAAGAAAAGCAGGCCCAAACCATGATGCTGCCACCACCATGTTTGACAGTGGGGATGGTGTGTTCAGCTGTGTTGCTTTTACGCCAAACATAACGTTTTGCATTGTTGCCAAAAAGTTCAATTTTGGTTTCATCTGACCAGAGCACCTTCTTCCACATGTTTGGTGTGTCACCTCAGCTGTAGATCTCTGCAGTTCATCCAGAGTGATCATGGGCCTCTTGGCTGCATCTCTGATCAGTCTTCTCCTTGTATGAGCTGAAAGTTTAGAGGGACGGCCAGGTCTTGGTAGATTTGCAGTGGTCTGATACTCCTTCCATTTCAATATTATCGCTTGCACAGTGCTCCTTGGGATGTTTAAAGCTTGGGAAATCTTTCTGTATCCAAATCCGGCTTTAAACCTCTTCACAACAGTATCTCGGACCTGCCTGGTGTGTTCCTTGTTCTTCATGATGCTCTCTGCGCTTTTAACGGACCTCTGAGACTATCACAGTGCAGGTGCATTTATACGGAGACTTGATTACACACAGGTGGATTGTATTTATCATCATTAGTCATTTAGGTCAACATTGGATCATTCAGAGATCCTCACTGAACTTCTGGAGAGAGTTTGCTGCACTGAAAGTAAAGGGGCTGAATAATTTTGCACGCCCAATTTCTCAGTTTTTGATTTGTTAAAAAAGTTTGAAATATCCAATAAATGTCGTTCCACTTCATGATTGTGTCCCACTTGTTGTTGATTCTTCACAAAAAAATACAGTTTTATATCTTTATGTTTGAAGCCTGAAATGTGGCAAAAGGTCACAAAGTTCAAGGGGGTCGAATACTTTCGCAAGGCACTGTATATATATTTTTTATTTTTTTATTTTACCTTTATTTAACCAGGCAAGTCAGTTAAGAACACATTCTTATTTTCAATGACGGCCTGGGAACAGTGGGTGCCTGTTCAGGGGCAGAACGACAGATTTGTACCTTGTCAGCTCGGGGGTTTGAACTCGCAACCTTCCGGTTACTAGTCCAACGCTCTAACCACTAGGCTACGCTGCCGCCCCGAGCTATATATATATATATATATCTATCTCAGTCTTGAAATGAAATAAAACAAAAATCCATCTGTCGGGCAGAGTGCCTTACTACACAGTGAGGTGGGTGGCCATGGTGCTGAACTGGGCATACATGGCTTCTATGCTTTATCGCAGTAGGCCAGTGTTACACACTAGGTTTTGTAAGGGGGACACTTTGGGTTGAGACAATCAGTGAAGGCCGCACAGATCTTTAATTTGTTGTACTCTTTCTTCCAATATTATCAATTATCAATTGAGAGCAAATTCAGAGCAATAGAGCAAATGCAATTGAGTTGATGTACAGCACATCACAAATATCAACATACACACATGAAATAGGCTACATCACATATATACAACCCATATTAAGGGTTACCTCAGTAGTTGGATGAGTGAAAATGTCCTTCTGCTCCTTGACTGAATTCATTCTAAATGTATAGTCTGTTGTTGCTACCCTTGTGAGGAAATCGGCATTGGCTAGTCTGTTTCTCTGTTTTGGTTTCACAATGTATATTGTTGAAAATGTTGCTTCACATGAATAAGTGCTGACAAAAAATGTGACCTTTTGCACACACTGCTTCAGAAGTGGTTACTCTGTGTCTGACACAAGGCTCCAGAAATGGGTGACACCTGATCTTAGTTCACCTTGCAATGTGCCATTTGCCTGCAGCTCCACGATCTCACTCTCTATTCCAGCACGGTCAGGACAGAGGGCTCTGATAACTGGGGTCAGAGATGACACTATCTCACTCTGTATTCCAGCACGGTCAGGACAGAGGGCTGTGATGACTGGGGTCAGAGATGACACTATCTCACTCTGTATTCCAGCACGGTCAGGACAGAGGGCTGTGATGACTGGGGTCAGAGATGACACTATCTCGCTCTCTATTCCAGCACGTTCAGGGCAGTGGGCTGTGATGACAGTGTCATCTCTGACCCCAATCTCACTCTCTATTCCAGCACGGTCAGGACAGAGGGCTGTGATGACTGGGGTGAGAGATGACACTATCTCACTCTCTATTCCAGCACGGTCAGGACAGAGGGCTGTGATGACTGGGGTCAGAGATGACACTGGCACATGAAAGGGGTTCTCAATGAAGTGGAAAAACTCCTTCATATCCTTGAAGCTTGACTCAAACTCCAATCTCAATTCTTCCAACACACACAAATTCCTCATAGTTAAAATGCTGCAGTATGTCTGGGTTGGAAAGGTGACTGCTCTGAGTTATGGGAAACGAACAAACTGTCTGTCAGGCATGAACAGTGTGGTGATTTAAATTTGATATGCTGTGACCACACGCAGCTAAAACTCAAGTTGATAAACAACTTCAAATACTAGGCTTTTAGAGAATATATTATAGGAACCCAGAACTATTCCTTCCCTTTATCATAATGAGTCAATCTATTCTTGTTCTGTTACATTATGTGTGATTGTAGCTGATGTGAAATGGCTAGCTAGTTAGCGGTGCACACTAGTAGTGTTCAATCAGTGACGTCACCCGCTTTGAGACCTAGAAGTACTGATTACCCTTGTTCTGCATGAGTCGCAGCTTAGTGGAGGGATAGGTAACAAGTCTAGACGTAGATACATATCACATCATTGTATCTGGCCCATTGGCGTCTGTGAGAGTATGGGCAGCACCATTGAGGCCATATCTATTTTGAAGAGGTCAATTGTCTTCCACTACTTTTCTGAGTTGGTAAACAAACTGAAAGAGTGCACACTGCCACCTGGAGTGTGTTGTTTGAACAGGTATAAAGCCAAGGTTGGCTGATCCCTCCCAGTGACCTGGATGGAATTATGTGATCATTCCTCTTAACCAATAGGAAGTCCCACCCAGTTGACTACTTCAAAATTGTGAAAGTCCTAAATGGCGGTCCCCATGCTAAAACAAGCTTTTGGGCCCAAGAGTCCTCTATCATTCTCTATGGTAACGATTATTTGTGGATGACAGTTGTCGACGTGTTCAGAGGGTCCCTGGTTTGAGACCAGAATAGAGTTCTAGTGTTCTAGATCTGGGTAGAGTTCTAGTGTTCTTAGTGTTCTAGAACGAGGAGAGGATGGAAGCAGTACTTTTGATATTGAGGGACTAACCCAAATTTGTCCAATGAGAAACTCTTGTTTTCATTGCAAAAAGTTTTCTGTTGTGACCAATGACGTCGTCTCAGAAGGGGTTGAAAAACCTGACAGAAATATGACTATGGCTGATGCTTTTCAACACCTGCAGTTGTATTTTGTATGTTTTAATTTAGGTTTTAAAAACAATACAATTCAAATAATTGAGTCCAATAACAATAACACATGTAGTTTTATGTGTTCACTCACAGGTCTCCTAGATCAAGACTCTGTAGAGACAAAGAGATGGGGAGCAACTGCACCAAAAGGACCAGAGAAGAGGAGAGCACTCACTCTGTCTCAAGGCGGGGAGAAGAGGGGAGCACTCACCCTGTCTTACGTCCGATATATAGGTAGAGCACTCCCTCTGTCAGGTGGAGACGCTCAGGGAAGAGATGTGGGGTCTCAATGTTGTAGTACCATGATGAGGACACAGGGGGAGGTATTACCAGATACTGTATATACAAAAGGGGTCTCAGCTTTAGCATAAGATATGTAACATGTCTTGAGCTACTCATTGTTTTCTGGCTTTCAAATAGGCACATTCTTCACTTCTCCTCTCCCCTGCAACTCTTCCCCTGGTCCTTAGAGAGAAAGTAGTGATCTATGTTATCAACTCTTCCCCTGGTCCTTAGTGTCCAAGATAATGTAATTTTTTGTTAATGTTAATATACAGTGGGGCAAAAAAGTATTTAGTCAGCCACCAATTGTGCATGTTCTCCCACTTAAAAATATGAGAGGCCTGTAATTTTCAACATAGGTACACTTCAACTATGACAGACAAAATGAGAAAAAAATTCCAGAAAATCACATTGTAGGATTTTTAATGAATTTATTTGCAAATTATGGTGGAAAATAAGTATTTGGTCACCTACAAACAGGCAAGATTTCTGGCTCTCACAGACCTGTAACTACTTCTTTAAGAGGCTCCTCTGTCCTCCATTTGTTACTAGGGTAGCCTAGTGGTTAGAGCGTTGGATTAGAAACCGGAAGGTTGCAAGTTCAAACCCCCGAGCTGACAAGGTACAAATCTGTCGTTCTGCCCCTGAACAGACCCACTGTTCCTAGGCCGTCATTGAAAATAAGAATTTGTTCTTAACTGACTTGCCTGACTTAAAGGTAAAATAAAAAATAAAAAAATTAATGCCACCTGTTTGAACTTGTTATCAGTATAAAATACACCTATCCACAACCTCAAACAATCACACTCCAAACTCCACTATGGCCAAGACCAAAGAGCTGTCAAAGGACACCAGAAACAAAATTGTAGACCTGCACCAGGCTGGGAAGACTGAATCTGCAATAGGTAAGCAGCTTGGTTTGAAGAAATCAACTGTGGGAGCAATTATTAGGAAATGGAAGACATACAGGACAACTGATAATCTCCCTCAATCTGGGGCTCCACGCAAGATCTCACCTCGTGGGGTCAAAATGATCACAAAAATCCCAGAACCACACGGGGGGGCCTAGAGAATGACCTGCAGAGAGCTGGGACCAAAGTAACAAAGCCTACCATCAGTAACACACTACGCCGCCAGGGACTCAAATCCTGCAGTGCCAGACGTGTCCCCCTGCTTAAGACAGTACATGTCTGAAGTTTGCTAGAGAGCATTTGGATGATCCAGAAGAAGATTGGGAGAATGTCATATGGTCAGATGAAACCAAAATATAACTTTTTGGTAAAAACTCAACTCGTCGTGTTTGGAGGACAAAGAATGAGTTGCATTCAAAGAACACCATACCTACTGTGAAGCATGGGGGTGGAAACATCATGCTTTGGGGCTGTTTTTCTGCAAAAGGACCAGGACGACTGATCCGTGTAAAGGAAAGAATGAATAGAGCCATGCATCGTGAGATTTTGAGTGAAAACTTCCTTCCATCAGCAAGGGCATTGAAGATGAAATGTGTCTGGGTCTTTCAGCATGATAATCATCCCAAACACACCGCCCGGGCAACGAAGGAGTGGCTTCGTAAGAAGCATTTCAAGGTCCTGGAGTGGCCTAGCCAGTCTCCAGATCTCAACCCCATAGAACATCTTTGGAGGGAGTTGAAAGTCCGTGTTGCCCAGCAACAGCCCCAAATCATCACTGCTCTAGAGGAGATCTGCATGGAGAAATGGGCCAAAATACCAGCAACAGTGTGTGAAAACCTTGTGAAGACTTACATAAAACATTTGACCTTTGTCATTGCCAACAAAGGGTATATAACAAAGTATTGAGAAACTTTTGTTATTGACCAAATACTTATTTTCCACCATAATTTGCTAATAAATTCATTCAAAATCCTACAATGTGATTTTCTGGATTTTTTTTCTCATTTTGTCTGTCATAGTTGAAGTGTACCTATGATGAAAATTACACAATTGGTGGCTGACTAAATACTTTTTTGCCCCACTGTACATGGCAAAATAATGGTTAATAAAACTAAGGGGGGAACTATAAAAAAACATCCCAAATATTTTATTTTCAGTTTTTGTTTTTCACTTTCAAATTTACAATTGTTCATATAGAAAAAAATGAAATGGGATGTTCTGATTCCATGTCAACGTTCAGATTCCATGTCAACGTTCAGATTCCATGTCAACGTTCTGATCCCATGTCAACGTTCAGATTCCATGTCAACGTTCTGATCCCATGTCAACGTTCAGATTCCATGTCAACGTTCTGATTCCATGTCAACGTTCAGATTCCATGTCAACGTTCAGATTCCATGTCAACGTTCTGATTCCATGTCAACGTTCTGATCCCATGTCAACGTTCAGATTCCATGTCAACGTTCAGATTCCATGTCAACGTTCAGATTCCATGTCAACGTTCAGATTCCATGTCAACGTTCTGATCCCATGTCAACGTTCTGATTCCATGTCAACGTTCAGATTCCATGTCAACGTTCAGATTCCATGTCAACGTTCAGATTCCATGTCAACGTTCTGATCCCATGTCAACGTTCAGATTCCATGTCAACGTTCAGATTCCATGTCAACGTTCTGATCCCATGTCAACGTTCAGATTCCATGTCAACGTTCAGATTCCATGTCAACGTTCAGATTCCATGTCAACGTTCAGATTCCATGTCAACGTTCAGATTCCATGTCAACGTTCAGATTCCATGTCAACGTTCAGATTCCATGTCAACGTTCTGATCCCATGTCAACGTTCAGATTCCATGTCAACGTTCTGATCCCATGTCAACGTTCAGATTCCATGTCAACGTTCAGATTCCATGTCAACGTTCAGATTCCATGTCAACGTTCAGATTCCATGTCAACGTTCTGATCCCATGTCAACGTTCAGATTCCATGTCAACGTTCAGATTCCATGTCAACGTTCAGATTCCATGTCAACGTTCTGATCCCATGTCAACGTTCAGATTCCATGTCAACGTTCTGATCCCATGTCAACGTTCTGATCCCATGTCAACGTTCAGATTCCATGTCAACGTTCAGATTCCATGTCAACGTTCTGATCCCATGTCAACGTTCAGATTCCATGTCAACGTTCAGATTCCATGTCAACGTTCTGATTCCATGTCAACGTTCAGATTCCATGTCAACGTTCTGATTCCATGTCAACGTTCAGATTCCATGTCAACGTTCTGATTCCATGTCAACGTTCTGATCCCATGTCAACGTTCAGATTCCATGTCAACGTTCAGATTCCATGTCAACGTTCAGATTCCATGTCAACGTTCAGATTCCATGTCAACGTTCTGATCCCATGTCAACGTTCTGATTCCATGTCAACGTTCAGATTCCATGTCAACGTTCAGATTCCATGTCAACGTTCAGATTCCATGTCAACGTTCTGATCCCATGTCAACGTTCTGATTCCATGTCAACGTTCAGATTCCATGTCAACGTTCAGATTCCATGTCAACGTTCAGATTCCATGTCAACGTTCAGATTCCATGTCAACGTTCAGATTCCATGTCAACGTTCAGATCCCATGTCAACGTTCTGATCCCATGTCAACGTTCTGATTCCATGTCAACGTTCTGATCCCATGTCAACGTTCTGATTCCATGTCAACGTTCAGATTCCATGTCAACGTTCAGATTCCATGTCAACGTTCAGATCCCATGTCAACGTTCAGATTCCATGTCAACGTTCAGATTCCATGTCAACGTTCAGATTCCATGTCAACGTTCAGATTCCATGTCAACGTTCAGATTCCATGTCAACGTTCTGATCCCATGTCAACGTTCAGATTCCATGTCAACGTTCTGATTCCATGTCAACGTTCTGATTCCATGTCAACGTTCAGATTCCATGTCAACGTTCTGATTCCATGTCAACGTTCTGATTCCATGTCAACGTTCAGATTCCATGTCAATGCTTAAATCACACCAGAAGACAAGTCTGGAAGAAAACTAAAACATAAATATATTTCGTTTGTGTAATTCCCCTTTAACTGAGCATAGTATAGTGAGGAATGTGGTGTCTAATGTGCCGGTCTCACGATGGTTCTGTACTGCTGCTGATCACTTCACGGTCAAGTTTGCAAACAACAAATGATATATTTACTCATGATAGACTTCTGCCAGGTAAGCCTACTTCGCAGTTAACATTTAATTGAGAAGAGTTTTGATAAAGTTCACATCAACTGGCTACACAGGGAGTGATAGACAGACGTGCGCACCACACAGACACAGGAGCAATATTGCTGGAAATTAATTGGCAGATATTGTGTTTGGGGAGGGGTCAAGTGCAAGTACTGGTTCAGGTGAGGTGGAGGATTATTATATAAAACAAATCAATATATTGGGTTTATTGATTTACTATGTGTTCACTCACAGTGCTCACACCTCATGGATTTAGTATATACACCGGGTTGATACTGCATCGGTTGAGGAGGAGGACTTTTTAAGATACTTTTTGAAGAGGGGGACAGTAAAATATCTGAATTGTATATAGGTGTTTTTCTATGGTAAATATATTATATAATACAATCAATGTATTGGGTTTATTGATTTACTTTGTGTTCACTCACAGCTCTGAGAGCTATTACAGCGCTTATGGATCTGCACAATTTGAAGACGACCTGATGGGGAGAGAACCAATATTCGGGTGAGGACGATTATTTAAGATACTTTTTGAAGAGGGGGACAGTAAAACATCTGAATTGTATTTAGTCATTTTTCTATGGTTAACATATTATATAATACAAATCAATGAATTGGGTTTATTGATTTACTTTGCGTGTTCAATCACAGGGATGATTTTTTTAATTAAAAAAATCAATATATTGCACCTTTATTTAACCAGGTAAGCTAGTTGAGAACAAGTTCTCATTTACAACTGCGACCTGGCCAAGATAAAGCAAAGCAGTCCCACCCGAAACAACACAGAGCGTACAGTCAATAACACAATAGAAATAAAGTCTATATAAAGTGTGCAAATGTCGTGAGGAGGTAAAGCAATAAATAGGCCATAGTAATTACAATTTAGCAGATTAACACTGGAGTGTTGGATGAGCAGATGATGGTGTGTAAGTAGTGATTCTGGTGTGCAAAAGAGCATAATAGTAAATAAAAACAATATGGGGATGAGGTAGGTAGATTGGGTGGGCTATTTACAGATGGACTATGTACAGCTGCAGTGATCGGTTAGCTGCTCAGATAGCTGATGTTTACAGTTAGTGAGGGAAATGTAAGTCTCCAGCTTCAGCGATGTTTTCAATTCGTTCCAGTCACTGGCAGCAGAGAACTGGAAGGAAAGGCGGCCAAAGGGGGTGTTGGCTTTGGGGATGACCAGTGAGATATACCTGCTGGAGCGCGTGCTACGGTTGGGTGTTGTTATCGTGAACAGTGAGCTGAGATAAGGCGGAGCTTTACCTAGCATAGACTTATAGATGACCTGGAGCCAGTGGATCTGGCGACGAATATATAGCGAGGGCCAGCCGACTAGAGCATACAGGTTGCAGTGGTGGGTGGTATAAGGCGCTTTTGTAACAAAACGGATGGCACTGTGATAAACTGCATCCAATTTGCTGAGTAGAGTATTGGAAGCTATTTTGTAGATGACATCGCCGAAGTCGAGGATTGGTAGGATAGTCAGTTTTATTAGGGTAAGTTTGGCGGCGTGAGTGAAGGAGGCTTTGTTGCGAAATAGAAAGCCCATTCTAGATTTGATTTTGGATTGGAGATGTTTGATATGTGTTTGGAAGGAGAGTTTACAGTCTAGCCAGACACCTAGGTATTTGTAGTTGTCCACATATTCTAGGTCAGAACCGTCCAGAGTAGTGATGCTAGTCGGGCGTGCGGGTGCAGGCAGCGAACGGTTGAAAAGCATGCATTTGGTTTTACTAGCATTTAAGAGCAGTTGGAGGCCACGGAAGGAGTGTTGTATGGCATTGAAGGTCATTTTGTCATCTGCATTATCGGTGGATCAGGGAATCACCCGCAGCAAGGTCGACACCGTTGATATATACAGAGAAAAGAGTCAGCCCAAGAATTGAACCCTGTGGTACCCCCATAGAGACTGCCAGAGGTCAGGACAGGAGACCCTCCGATTTGACACACTGAACTCTGTCTGCAAAGTAGTTGGTGAACCAGGCAAGGCAGTCATTTGAGAAAGTCTTAGTGAATGCAACTGGATGAGGTGAGGAGGAGGATTATTTAAGATACTGTTTGAAGAGGTAGGGTTTCAGATGTTTTGGAAGATGGGCAGGCACTCTGCTGTCCTAGCTTCAGGGGGACAAGCGGGGAGCCCAGCCAACAGAGAGTTGCAGATTGGAGAGGACAAGTGCCTGAATTAGGACCTGCGCCACTTCCTGTGTGAGGAAAGGTCATACTCTATGGATGTTGTAGAGCATGAACCTGCAGGAGCAAGTCATTGCTTTGAAGTTTGCAGAGAACGACAGGGTGTTGTCCAGGGTCACGACAAAATTCTTTACACACTGGGGGGGGGGCACGGCGGAGTTGTCAACCGTGATGGAGAGCTCTTGGAGCCGGCAGGCAACTCTGTCTTATCGACGTTGAGCTTGAGGTGGTTGGCCGACATCCAAGCTGAGATATCTGCCAGGCACACAGAGATGTGTGTCGCCACCTGGGTGTCAGAAGGGGGAAGGAGAAAAGTCGTTGAGTGACATCCACATAGCAATGATAGGAGAGACCATGAGAGGATATGACAGAGCCAAGTGACTTGGTGTAAAGAGAAAAGAGGAAAAGAAAAGAGGAAATAGCTTAGAACCGAGCCCTGGGGGACACCAGTAGTGAGAGTACGTGGTGAGAGCGGCCTGTCAGGTAGGATGCAATCCAAGAGTGTGCAGAGGCTGAGACGCCCAGAGAGAGGGTGAAGAGAAGGATCTGATGGTTCAAGGTGTCGAAGGCAGCGGATAGATCTAGGGAGGATGAGAACTTTGGCAGTGCTGAGAGCCTCCATGACACAGAGAAGAGCAATCTCGGTTGAGACACATTGTATATCATGGGTCTCCAAGAGGTCGATCGCAAGCTACCAGCAAAAAACTATAGACCTTTGTCCTTTCTTTTCTTCTAACCCTAGCCAGTCAGGCTTCAAGACGGGTCAATCTCGGTTGAGGGTTAGAAGATCGTTCTGAGAGTGATAACATGAAAGTTTTTTGGAAAGAAAAAACGGGACACAGGTTTATTTTATTACTGGTAGCTTTCGATCGACCTCTTGGAGACCCATGATATACAATGTGTCCATGTTTGTTGTTGTTCCAGATCCGCCCACCGTTTTGAGGATGTTGAGACAGAGAAGATATGTGAGGAAACCGGTAAGTAAAGCTGTGACTGAGGTGAAACACCAGAAATGGTCTCATTATGAAGTAATGTATCTGAGGTGAAACACCAGAAATGGTCTCATTATGTAGTAATGTATCTGAGGTGGAACACCAGAAATGGTCTCATTATGAAGTAATGTATCTGAGGTGAAACACCAGAAATGGTCTCCTTATGTAGTAATGTATCTGAGGTGAAACACCAGAAATGGTCTCCTTGTGTAGTAATGTATCTGAGGTGAAACACCAGAAATGGTCTCCTTGTGTAGTAATGTATCTGAGGTGGAACACCAGAAATGGTCTCCTTGTGAAGTAATGTATCTGAGGTGAAACACCAGAAATGGTCTCCTTATGTAGTAATGTATCTGAGGTGAAACACCAGAAATGGTCTCCTTATGTAGTAATGTATCTGAGGTGAAACACCAGAAATGGTCTCATTATGTAGTAATGTATCTGAGGTGAAACACCAGAAATGGTCTCCTTATGTAGTAATGTATCTGAGGTGAAACACCAGAAATGGTCTCCTTGTGAAGTAATGTATCTGAGGTGGAACACCAGAAATGGTCTCCTTGTGAAGTAATGGTTTTCCTACTGAATATAGCTTTAGCTTTCTATTATTTACATCTATTATTATTTATAATATTTTATATTTATTTTCTATTTTAAACTGGTCTTGTATTGTAGTGGTCTGGGTGTAGCTGGTGCAGAGGAGTCAGGCGCAGGACAGCAGAGATGAGTAACACAAGTAACTTTACTCAAATATTCCAATAACATGTCGTAATACCGAGCCCACAATAACGGACCGAACATACATAAAACAATCACGCACAAAAACCATGGGGAAAACAGAGGGTTAAATAATGAACAGGCAATTGGGGAATTGAAACCAGGTGTGTAAAACAAAGACAAAACAAATGGAAAATGAAAAGTGGATCGGCGATGGCTAGAAGGCCGGTGACGTCGACCGCCGAACGCCGTCCGAACAAGGAGAGGAGCCGACTTCGGCGGAAGTCGTGACATTTTATTTTTGACCTTTATTTAACCAGGTAGGCAAGTTGAGAACAAGTTCTCATTTACAATTGCGACCTGGCCAAGATAAAGCAAAGCAGTTCGACAGATACAACAACACAGAGTTACACATGGAGTAAAACAAACATACAGTCAATAATAAAGTATAAACAAGTCTATATACAATGTGAGCAAATGAGGTGAGAAGGGAGGTAAAGGCAAAAAAGGCCTTGGTGGCAAGGTAAATACAATATAGCAAGTAAAACACTGGAATGGTAGTTTTGCAATGGAAGAAAGTGCAAAGTAGAAATAAAAATAATGGGGTGCAAAGGAGCAAAATAAATTAATTAAATACAGTTGGGAAAGAGGTAGTTGATAGGGCTAAATTATAGGTGGGCTATGTACAGGTGCAGTAATCTGTGAGCTGCTCTGACAGTTGGTGCTTAAAGCTAGTGAGGGAGATAAGTGTTTCCAGTTTCAGAGATTTTTGTAGTTCGTTCCAGTCATTGGCAGCAGAGAACTGGAAAGAGAGGCGGCCAAAGAAAGAATTGGTTTTGGGGGTGACTAGAGAGATATACATGCTGGAGCGTGTGCTACAGGTGGGAGATGCTATGGTGACCAGCGAGCTGAGATAAGGTGGGACTTTACCTAGCAGGGTCTTGTAGATGACATGGAGCCAGTGGGTTTGGCGACGAGTATGAAGCGAGGGCCAGCCAACGAGAGCGTACAGGTCGCAATGGTGGGTAGTATATGGGGCTTTGGTGACAAAACGGATTGCACTGTGATAGACTGCATCCAATTTGTTGAGTAGGGTATTGGAGGCTATTTTGTAAATGACATCGCCAAAGTCGAAGATTGGTAGGATGGTCAGTTTTACAAGGGTATGTTTGGCAGCATGAGTGAAGGATGCTTTGTTGCGAAATAGGAAGCCAATTCTAGATTTAACTTTGGATTGGAGATGTTTGATATGGGTCTGGAAGGAGAGTTTACAGTCTAACCAGACACCTAAGTATTTGTAGTTGTCCACGTATTCTAAGTCAGAGCCGTCCAGAGTAGTGATGTTGGACAGGCGGGTAGGTGCAGGTAGCGATCGGTTGAAGAGCATGCATTTAGTTTTACTTGTATTTAAGAGCAATTGGAGGCCACGGAAGGAGAGTTGTATGGCATTGAAGCTTGCCTGGAGGGTTGTTAACACAGTGTCCAAAGAAGGGCCGGAAGTATACAGAATGGTGTCGTCTGCGTAGAGGTGGATCAGAGACTCACCAGCAGCAAGAGCGACCTCATTGATGTATACAGAGAAGAGAGTCGGTCCAAGAATTGAACCCTGTGGCACCCCCATAGAGACTGCCAGAGGTCCGGACAACAGACCCTCCGATTTGACACACTGAACTCTATCAGAGAAGTAGTTGGTGAACCAGGCGAGGCAATCATTTGAGAAACCAAGGCTGTTGAGTCTGCCGATGAGGATGTGGTGATTGACAGAGTCGAAAGCCTTGGCCAGATCAATGAATACGGCTGCACAGTAATGTTTCTTATCGATGGCGGTTAAGATATCGTTTAGGACCTTGAGCGTGGCTGAGGTGCACCCATGACCAGCTCTGAAACCAGATTGCATAGCAGAGAAGGTATGGTGAGATTCAAAATGGTCGGTAATCTGTTTGTTGACTTGGCTTTCGAAGACCTTAGAAAGGCATGGTAGGATAGATATAGGTCTGTAGCAGTTTGGGTCAAGAGTGTCCCCCCCTTTGAAGAGGGGGATGACCGCAGCTGCTTTCCAATCTTTGGGAATCTCAGACGACACGAAAGAGAGGTTGAACAGGCTAGTAATAGGGGTGGCAACAATTTCGGCAGATAATTTTAGAAAGAAAGGGTCCAGATTGTCTAGCCCGGCTGATTTGTAGGGGTCCAGATTTTGCAGCTGTTTCAGAACATCAGCTGAATGGATTTGGGAGAAGGAGAAATGGGGAAGGCTTGGGCGAGTTGCTGTTGGGGGTGCAGTGCTGTTGACAGGTGTAGGAGTAGCCAGGTGGAAAGCATGGCCAGCAGTAGTAAAATGCTTATTGAAATTTTCAATTATGGTGGATTTATCAGTGGTGACAGTGTTTCCTATCTTCAGTGCAGTGGGCAGCTGGGAAGAGGTGTTCTTATTCTCCATGGACTTTACAGTGTCCCAGAACTTTTTTGAGTTAGTGTTGCAAGAAGCAAATTTCTGCTTGAAAAAGCTAGCCTTGGCTTTTCTAACTGCCTGTGTATAATGGTTTCTAGCTTCCCTGAACAGCTGCATATCACGGGGGCTGTTCGATGCTAATGCAGAACGCCATAGGATGTTTTTGTGTTGGTTAAGGGCAGTCAGGTCTGGGGAGAACCAAGGGCTATATCTGTTCCTGGTTCTAAATTTCTTGAATGGGGCATGTTTATTTAAGATGGTTAGGAAGGCATTTAAAAAAAATATCCAGGCATCCTCTACTGACGGGATGAGGTCAATATCCTTCCAGGATACCCCGGCCAGGTCGATTAGAAAGGCCTGCTCGCTGAAGTGTTTCAGGGAGCGTTTTACAGTGATGAGAGGAGGTCGTTTGACCGCTGACCCATTACGGATGCAGGCAATGAGGCAGTGATCGCTGAGATCTTGGTTGAAGACAGCAGAGGTGTATTTAGAGGGGAAGTTGGTTAGGATGATATCTATGAGGGTGCCCGTGTTTAAGGCTTTGGGGAGGTACCTGGTAGGTTCATTGATAATTTGTGTGAGATTGAGGGCATCAAGTTTAGATTGTAGGATGGCTGGGGTGTTAAGCATGTTCCAGTTTAGGTCGCCTAGCAGCACGAGCTCTGAAGATAGATGGGGGGCAATCAGTTCACATATGGTGTCCAGAGCACAGCTGGGGGCAGAGGGTGGTCTATAGCAGGCGGCAACGGTGAGAGACTTGTTTTTAGAGAGGTGGATTTTTAAAAGTAGAAGTTCAAATTGTTTGGGTACAGACCTGGATAGTAGGACAGAACTCTGCAGGCTATCTTTGCAGTAGATTGCAACACCGCCCCCTTTGGCAGTTCTATCTTGTCTGAAAATGTTGTAGTTTGGAATTAAAATGTCTGAATTTTTGGTGGTCTTCCTAAGCCAGGATTCAGACACAGCTAGAACATCCGGGTTGGCAGAGTGTGCTAAAGCAGTGAATAGAACAAACTTAGGGAGGAGGCTTCTAATGTTAACATGCATGAAACCAAGGCTATTACGGTTACAGAAGTCGTCAAAAGAGAGCGCCTGGGGAATAGGAGTGGAGCTAGGCACTGCAGGGCCTGGATTCACCTCTACATCGCCAGAGGAACATAGGAGGAGTAGAATAAGGGTGCGGCTAAAAGCAATAAGAATTGGTCGTCTAGAACGTCTGGAACAGAGAGTAAAAGGAGGTTTCTGGGGGCGATAAAATAGCATCAAGGTATAATGTACAGACAAAGGTAAGGTAGGATGTGAGTACAGTGGAGGTAAACCTAGGTATTGAGTGATGAAGAGAGAGATATTGTCTCTAGAAACATCATTGAAACCAGGAGATGTCATTGCATGTGTGGGTGGTGGAACTAATAGGTTGGATAAGGTATAGTGAGCAGGACTAGAGGCTCTACAGTGAAATAAGCCAATAAACACTAACCAGAACAGCAATGGACAAGACATATTGACATTAAGGAGAGGCATGCTTAGTCGAGTGATCAAAAGGGTCCAGTGAGTGGAGAGGTTGGTTGAGGGTCACGGCGATTTAGACAGCTAGCCAGGCCAACCGGTAGCAAGCTAGCATAGGATGGAGGTATGTTGTTAGCCACCTCTTGCGTTCGGTCAGTAGATTAGTGGGGTTCCGTGTGGTAGAGGGGATTAATCCAAATCACACAACAACAACAAAAATAAGAACAATAGATATAGTTATAGAGGCCCGAGAAGAAAACATAATAATAATAAAAATAAATAAATTGTCCGATTGTCTATTCAGATAGCAGCCGGTAAGACAGCTAACGGTTAGCGGGCCGCAGATGGGCGTTCAGGTAACGTCGCGACAGAGGAGCCAGCCGGATCTCATTCAGGTAGATAACGTCGGCAGTCCAGTTGTGAAGGCCCGGTGGGGCTCCGCGTAGGCAGTGAAACGGGTCCGGATAGGTGACTGCAGCCCAGGAGTGAATGATGGAACTCAGGAATGATTGACGGAGCTGGCTAGCACCGGAACAATCGATGTTTGCTCCGGAATCGACGAAAGCCGACTGTCACACGGATAGCAGCTAGCTAGCTGTGAGATCCGGGTATGAATGTCCAGAGAGCAGTTGAAATCCAGGGACATGGAGAGAAAAATTGGTCCGGTATGTTCCGTTCCGAGCCGCGCTGCGCCGTACAAAACTGGCGATAGATTTTCGATAGATTTTCGAGCTAAAGGATAGCTGATGACCACAAACCGTGGTTAGCTGAATACTAACGATTTGCCAGTAAAGAAGCTAACTAGCTTCTGATTAGCTTCTGGATTAGCTCCTGGCTAGCTTCTGGCTAGTTTCTGGCTAGCTTCTTGGAGTTTCTGGCTAGCTTCTTGGAGGATTACAGATCTGAGGTAAATAATACTTTTTTATAAATATAAATTGGTGAGGCTGGTTGCAGGAGAGTGTTTAGAAGATGAGTTGATGGAAAATAAAAATAAACTGTATGTGAAAAAAGTTGTAAATATATATATATACAGGACACGACAAGACGAGGACAAAAGACGTCTGAACTGCTATGCGATCTTGGAGTATACAGTATTACATATACTGTATTGCAAAGAAATATAGGATATACTTATGATTTACTGGTCTGTTTCTTACCTAGATTTACATGTAACAAAGTGTGAATGAAAAAAAAACAATAGCTATGTTTACATTTTTACTGGTCAAACCACAACTGAGCCAAATCCAACATTTTTGTTGTACTCAATCTCTGACACTAGCACCTCTTATTTCAGTCTTGGAAAATATATTTTTCCAAAGCTTTTTGGCGGGGGTTGTGCCTGTATGCTATTTCATGGTACGGCGCTGTATATTCTCCATGGGCATTAAAGGGATGATTTTGACCATATATGGTTAATTAGGGGTGTTTCTAAATGCAAATAGCCAAGATCATGCACGAGCACTGAGGTTGAGAACAATTGGTATTTATCAATGGTTATCTCCTACCAGTGTGCCTATGACACTTGTAGGATTGTTTGATAAATCACACTTTTTTGTATGCATACGGATATTCTAAATTCTGTTCTTAAGTAGTATTTACATTTTTGTTTAAATGTGTTCTTTCCAGTGGATGACATCACACAGATAGTTAAAGGGAAACTGAAAGCCAGTCTGAAGAAGAAGTTTAGATGTGTATTTGAAGGCACTGCTGAGGAACAAAATGGACTTGATAGCATTTACACACAGCTCTACATCACACAAGAAGAGGTTAATAAAGAACATGAGGTTCGACGGATTGAATATCCATCCAAGAGAAACATATCAGACACTCCAATAAACTGCAATGACATCTTCAAACCCTTACCTGGAGAAGAGAAGAGACCTATCAGAACTGTAATGACAAAGGGAATCACTGGCATCGGAAAAACGATCTCTGTACATAAGTTCATCCTCGACTGGGTAGAAGGAAACGCCAATCAGGATGTTGATTTCATCTTTGTGCTTCCTTTCCGAGAACTGAATTTGATTAAAGATGAGCAGTACAGTCTTCATGGACTTCTGAATGACTTCCACCCTGAACTAACAGAGATAGTAGAAGCAAAGATTTATGCTACCTGCAAAGTTCTGTTCATCTTTGATGGTCTGGATGAAAGCCAACTGCCATTAGGTTTTGAAAAACACAAGAGGGTGACTGATGCTACACAGACATCATCGGTGGATGTGCTGCTGACAAACCTCATTGAGGGGAATCTACTCCCTGAAGCTCTCCTCTGGATAACCTCCCGACCAGCAGCAGCCAATCAGGTCCCCTGTAAGTACATTGACAAGGTGACAGAAGTACGAGGGTTCAACGACAAACAGAAAGAAGAATACTTTAAGAAGAATGTTGAGGATGAGAACCGGGCCAGGAGAATCATCTCCCACATTAATACATCAAGGAGCCTCCACATCATGTGCCACATACCAGTCTTCTGTTGGATTACTGCCAGGGTTCTTGAGCAAATGTTGAGTGAAGATGAGAGTGGAGAGATCACAACTCTGACTGAGATGTACAATCACTTCCTGCTCATTCAGACAAACCTGAAAAGCAATAAGTATGATGGGGAAAGGGAGACGGATCTGGACATCATCATAGAAAGAAACAAAGAAATAATTCTCAAACTGGCACAACTTGCATTTGAACAGCTGGTGAAGGGCAATCTCATATTCTCTAAGAAAGACCTGGAGGAGTGTGGCATTGATGTCAGTGAAGCCTCAGTGTACTCTGGGTTTTGCACAGAAATCCTGAAAGAAGAGTATGGGCTGTATCGGAAGAAAGTGTACTGCTTTGTCCACCTGAGCTTCCAGGAGTTCCTTGCTGCTCTGTACGTGTTCCACTGCTGTGCGAGCAAGAACATCAAGGCCCTGGAGTCGTTCGTTGGGGATGTGTCATCAGAGCTGTCCTTGCATGAGCTGCTGAAGATGATGGTAGATAAAGCCTTGGAGAGTGAGAATGGACACCTGGACCTGTTCCTCCGTTTCCTTGTTGGCATCTCAACAGAATCCAACCAGAAACTGTTACAAGACCTACTGCCACAAACAGAGATCAGCTCAGAGACTGTTAAGGAAATTAAGAAATACCTCAGGAAGCCAAATGTAGATCAAGTCTCACCTGATAGGTACATCAATCTACTCATCTGCTTGACTGAGATGAAAGATGATTCAGTACATGAGGACATTGACAAGTTCCTAAAGTCTGGACTACCTGCAGAAATAGAAATGTCCCCCGGTGACTGCTCAGCTCTGGCCTATGCGCTGCTGATATCAAAGGGCGTGCTGGATGAACTTGACCTACAGAGATACAACACATCTAAGGAGGGGCGTTTGAGACTAATCCCAGCAGTGAGGAGTTGCAGAGAGGCAATGTAAGTAATAATGTAAATCTCGCAAATACCATACTTAAAGCCCAAGAGGATTTAACTTTGGACCCTCTAATCAGGGAGTGATTTGGAACTGGGACACCAGGTCGGTGCAATTAATTATCCGGTTGAACAGAAAACCTGCAGGCTCCGGACCTAGTAGAGTAAAAGTTGAATACCCCTGGTCTAGAGCCTACCCCTCTTACCCCTTCAAAGTAGGACGATATATACAGTGGGGCAAAAAAAGTATTTAGTCAGCCACCAATTGTGCAGTTCTCCCACTTAAAGATGAGGCCTGTAATTTTCATCATATCGACACTTCAACTATGACAGACAAAATGAGAAAAAAAATCCAGAAAATCACATTGTAGGATTTTTTATGAATTTATTTGCAAATTATGGTGGAAAATAAGTATTAGAGAGTTGGTCATTAGCCTAGCAGTTAGAGAGTTGGTCATTAGCCTAGCAGTTAGAGAGTTGGTCATTAGCCTAGCGGTTAGAGAGTTGGTCATTAGCCTAGCGGTTAGAGAGTTGGTCATCAGCCTAGCGGTTAGAGAGTTGGTCATCAGCCTAGCGGTTAGAGAGTTGGTCATCAGCCTAGCGGTTAGAGAGTTGGTCATCAGCCTAGCGGTTAGAGAGTTGGTCATCAGCCTAGCGGTTAGAGAGTTGGTCATTAGCCTAGCAGTTAAGAGAGTTGGTCATTAGCATAGCTTAGGTTAGAGAGTTGGGCCAGTAACCAAAAGATTGCTGGTTCAAATACCTGAGCCGACAAGGTGTCAAATCTGTCAACGTGCCCTTAAGCAAGGCACTTAACCCTAATTTGCTCTAGGGGTGCCACACTACTTTGTCTGACCCTGTAAAACAACACATTTCACTGCACCTATCTGGTGTATGGGACAATAATACTAATATATAATATGGTTTTAACATTCAGCTTTGGGTATGAATGCATATCAAACCTTTCCTCCCAAAAATGTTAGGTAGCACTTTCTTTGTAGTATAGTATTATCAAGTATTATATATAAATATACTTTCATAAAATGGTTCTCACTGTTGCAGACTTGCTGGCTGTGAACTCACTGAGTGGTTTTATAAAGCATTGGCCTCAGTTCTCAGCTCAAATGACTCTTACCTGAGAAAGCTGGACCTGAGTAATAATGACCTGAAGGATTCAGGAGTGAAGGTGCTCTCTGCTGGACTGGGGAATCCACACTGTGAACTAGAGACACTGAGGTCAGTACTTAGAAACATTGTTACACAACAGGAGTTTTTAAATATATTATACTGCTATACTCACTGACCATATTCTGCTGAGTCAGAATAGCCACATGGCCCATTCCTTCAGAAAGTATACCCTAAACACCTTAATTACTCCAATCCATCCATCTTATATAACAAGACTGTCCCTTTTAGAATAATGTGTCCATTAGAGATTTTGTATTGCTCAATAATGTTACCAAATAAAGGTTATACTTTGATGTGTTTTACCCTAACTCTGTTCTCTGCAGGATGTCATTCTGTAGAGTCACAGAGGAAGGCTGTGCTTCTCTGGCTTCAGCTCTGGAGTCAAACCCCTCCCATCTGAGAGAACTGGACCTGAGCTTCAATCACCCAGGAGACTCTGGAGTGAAGCTGCTCTCTGCTAGACTGGAGGATCCACACTGTAGACTGGAGAAACTCAAGTTAGTGCAGTTACTGTGAAAACCATATATTTCTAGTGCCTTTCTTTCCCATTTATACCACCTCCTTTGAGTTCAGACCAAAACAGAATGACAAACAGTCTTGTAATTGATTGATTGAAGATTGCATTTATCTTATTGTTCTAAGAACAGCTAGGTATGGCTATGGTGTAGAGCTCTTACTTTGTCACCTTTTTGGACTAGACTACACTTCATACAGGCTGGACTAGACTTCATACAGGCTGGACTAGACTACACTTCATACAGGCTGGGCTAGACTACACAGCATACAGGCTGGACTAGACTACACAGCATACAGGCTGGACTAGACTACACAGCATACAGGCTGGACTAGACTACACAGCATACAGGCTAGACTAGACAGCATACAGGCTGTGTGTCACTCACTCTGTCTGTTCCTCTGTCTCTCCCACAGTGTGGACCATAATGAAGAGTTCTGGGTTAAACCACAGCTGATGAAGAAATGTAAGGGTGATAAGGAACTGGAATATCATTTTATGAAATATAATTATTGTATTCTATTGTCTTTTATTATACTATTTTCTTAAAACATTTATATCACACATTGTTTTTTAATCTATATTTTTAGGGTTCTATATTCAGATTTGATTGAACACCATGTCAGCATAGGTTTGAATCTGGCCTACTGCTCTTTGACACAACCTCTCTCTGTCTTTCCCAACTGTCATTCTCTTCCTAGTCCAAAAAATCCAAAGGATTTTAATACAAAAATCTTATTTAGAATCCAATAGAATATTGTATCAGATTTTGGAACCTATCCTATAGGATTTGTTCCAAAATCTGATAGGATTTGGGTGTTGGAATCCTATAGGATACTATAAAATTAAAGAATCCCTAGGAGGTCAAAGGAACTGTTCCAAAATCTGATAGGATTGTATTACTCCCATATTGTGGTGGTGTGTTGAACAGGTTGAGAACCTCAGGGAATTATCATTGGTGTGAGTACGTGAAGAGATGGAGACTGTGCTCCGGAGAGACATTGAGGAAAGACTGTTCCTCCGGTTACTGGTCTTGATTGCAGTTTAACATAAATGATCAGGTTTCAGTGCCACATTTAGCTGTGAGATTGTCCAATACAGCAACATATTAGATTGTTTAAGATTATTTCCGTAAATTTCCTGTACGTGGACAGTATGTGATACATTACACAACCTCATGATTTGACCACTTCAAATTGAGGGTAATTACACATCCTTTTTACTTCAGATTAGTATAAATGTTTATAGTAATCACATTGACAAAATCGATTGCTTAAAACAGATCAATATCATTGGTTTTGACATACTCGCCAGCGGTTTTACGACTTCTACTATGAAACCCAAATGGCAAGGCAAATTCGGGGCGCTATCTGTATAAAAGTCACTGGCCTCACAACAAATACATGGGCTTGCGAGTCAAACTATCACTCAAATAACAGCCAACCCTTGTCATTGTTGATATTCTATGGAGGGTTGTGATTCGTTGTAGTTAAATAACAGCCAACCCTTGTCATTGTTGATATTCTATGGAGGGTTGTGATTCGTTGTAGTTAAATAACATCCAACCCTTGTCATTGTTGATATTCTATGGAGGGTTGTGATTCGTTGTAGTTAAATAACAGCCAACCCTTGTCATTGTTGATATTCTATGGAGGGTTGTGATTCGTTGTAGTTAAATAACAAAGCACCTGATTTGTTTCCTGCCCCGTTTCGGCAGCCTCTGAAAACTTTCATTGGACATTATAGAATTTAGAGGACTGTCTTCAGCAAATTATTTTCTAACCAGTGATATACAAATTAATCTCAGACTCACTGTAGCCTTTGAATAATGTTAGTTTTAACAGCGCTTACACGTTTGCCCCCGCTCTATTGATTCCAAATTGAAATCGATATGAATGATTATGAATGACACAGCCATTTTATATATCTTGTATTGTAATTTGCACTGTACTAAGTATTAGACCTAGATATTGTGTGTATGTACTGATATGTAAGCTATGTCTGACATTTTAAATGTATGTACTATGTATTATGTCGTGTTTCATTTGGATCTCAGGAAGAGTAGCTGGTGCTTTTACAGCGGCTAATGGGGATCCTGATTAAATATCAAAATATCTAAAAACTGTTACAATGATAATGTTAGAAAACCAGAGATTCTCTGCACAGCCACAGGCGGCAAGCTGAACTTGGTAGTTAATTAACACTGCAAGCCTGTGGTAGCTGTGATGTCATCAGTCATTCTTAAAGGGACAATAGGATTCTTTTTGATTCCAAATGGGGACAAAAATTAGTCCAATAGGATTCCAATAGGATTCTGATAAAGGTGTCCAAAATCCTATAGTATTGTGAGAATCCAATCGGATTCTATTGGAACAGTCACTATTCCTAAAGAGTATTTTGACTAGGGCTTTCACTGTCCATTCAATAACATCTGAAAATACTCCTTAAAACACAATGTGTGATAGAATTTAGAGAAAGTTTACTAAACATATTGTAGTATTGAGGCATTAGATATCATTTGTTTTCGGCACAAACACTGGTCTAATCCAGCCAACTCTCTCCTAAACCTCTACTCCTGTCTGCAGATGCCTGTGATCTCACACTGGACCCAAACACAGCACACAGAAACCTCTCTCTGTCTGAGGGGAACAGAAGGGTGGAGAGGGTTAAAGAGGAGCAGCCGTATCCTGATCATCCAGAGAGATTTGATCACTATACCCAGGTGTTGTGTAGAGAGGGTCTGACTGGGCGCTGTTACTGGGAGGTAGAGTGCAGTGGGCTGGCTGACATTGGAGTGACATGTAAAGGCATCAGTAGAAAAGGAGATGGTTCTGCCAGTGAATTTGGATACAATAAGAAGTCCTGGAGTCTGATCTGCCGTGGGAATCATTACGGTGCCCTCCACAATAGTCAATATACTACAATACATGCTCCACACCTCATCAACCCTCCTCAACCCCAGAGAGACCAGTCCTCCTCCCCTCCACGCTTCATCAACCCTCCTCAACCCCAGAGAGACCAGTCCTCCTCCCCTCCACGCCTCATCAACCCTCCTCAACCCCAGAGAGACCAGTCCTCCTCCCCTCCTCAACCCCAGAGAGACCAGTCCTCCTCCCCTCCTCAACCCCAGAGAGACCAGTCCTCCTCCCCTCCACGCCTCAGAGTAGGAGTGTTTCTGGACTGGCTGACCGGCACTCTGTCGTTCTACAAGGTCTACTCTGGCTTGATGACCCACCTGCACACATTCCAGACCATATTCACTGAGCCCCTCTATCCCACTTTTGGGCTTCAGCATCCTCACACCTCTGTGTCCCCCGGGTTTGCCAGCAATCCTGTATCATCTGAGGTAGACAACTTTTAACATATTATTATAGATATTCTCCTCGCTGTATTTTCTATTATGAATTGAAATTGAGAAAGCTATTGATTTTCAGAGGGAGATTTTGCCAAATAATCATTAATTAATTAATTCAGAGTTCATAAAGGCTGTGTTCGAGCGCATCAAATCTGTTTTGCATTGTGAGTAAATTGTGACTTACTGATCCACAAACAATAATGGTTTGTAGATGAAACTAGTTATTTTTCTATTTTTTGTAGGTCAGTGATTTGAAGATCAGTCAGTCGGCAGTCGATGATGCTGTCAATGTCAAACAAACTATAATAAGCAATGAAGTAAAACAAATTGTGACTTCAGGCTTTGACTGATTTGATGTTCCACCCTGACGTATTGGTCTATCATCCAATGAGATATGAGCAAAGGCGGGCTTATAATAGATGACTGTACCAAGTATGTACAGGGGCGGCAGCCTTGTGGTTAGAGCGTTGGGCCAGTAACAGAAAGGTTGCTAGCTCAAATCCCCGAGCCGACAAGGTAAAAATCTGTCGTTCTGCCCCTGAACAAGGCAGTTAACCCACTGTTCCTAGGCCGTCATTGAAAATAAGAATGTGTTCTTAACTGACTTGCCTAGTTAGATAAAGATTAAATATGAAGTATATTATATCCATCCTTTATCATGAGAGAGTCATAAATGAGCTTGGCTACTATTCCTTTTCATTAGGCTTGTGGTAATGGCTTGAGTGGAATTAGTGGAATGGTATCAAATACATCAAACACATCCATTTGCTCCCTTTTGGCCATTATTATGAGCCGTCCTCCCCTCAGCAGCCTCCACTGCCATGTAATGTGTAAAATCAATTTCAGTATAGAATCTTGACTTAATATAATACACATGTATGAACTTTTTATTTACAAGATAAAAATGTTTGCTTCATTGAATTAATGTTTAACTTTGTTTGAATGTATTCATGAAAATGGTGTTCAGACTACTAATTCTGTCTATGTTCAGGCCACCCGCTGTCCAGATGAGATCCTGATAATGACAGAAATATGCATAAGGGAAGAAGAAGGAAAAGAGGAAGATGATGATGAAGAAGAATACAACAGAGAAGTGGGTATGTAATCAGTCCAAAGGGTTGTGATATTGTCTACTGAAGTATCACCAGCTTTATAACTTTGAATGATGATATGCTCCTCCACTGCCTGAAGAAGTGGGTCACACTTGGCTGACATATTTACACTTTCTCTGTGCAGATTTTCTTCTCCTGGAATACAGTGATCCAACCTTGTCAAAACAGAAAGGATCATCCATTCCCTTGCCATGCTCTCACAGTTGGCCTTTTTCTAGTGAGGGGACATTGGAAGAGGAGAGCGAGGACGGTGTCAGAGGTCATCTTTCTAACAGCTTACCTGATGCAATGGAGAATTTAACCATCACAGAGATTAGAAGAGTCAACCAGGGCCTGTTTACTACTGACCCTCCCATGGTAAGACCGTGGCTGGAAAGAAAGCAAGAAAGACCAGTTAATATGTTTATATTCAACTACTCTTCAAACTATTCCAAATCTATTGTCTTTACATTGTAGATGGTTTCCAATACCTTTGAACCAGAAATCTATAATCATGAGGGCAAGGGAGCATACCGGTAATGTTTTTTCCTCAATAATAGTTTGTAAGGACAATGCCTCATTTTTCAAGTCATATTCAGGGAATGTAATTAAAATGTCATTCTTCACCATTGTTTCCTCTAGGTTCCAGTGCCCCAGTGCAGGTCTGTTCCAGTGCAGTATAACAGGCCTGGTGTTCAGGATGGAGGGAGAAGGAGAGGTGCTCTATAGGACAGTCCACTGGGACAGGAAGCTTCTATCCCAGAGTGGAAAGAGGCCTGCAGGACCCCTGTTCAACATCGACTGTCCTCAGAAGTCTGTCTGTCAACTACACCTCCCACACTGTCAAATTCATTCTTGTGAGTAATCATTTCAAGCAATGTTCATTAATGAAAGATGTTGTAGCTCAGACACGCAGGTAGGATTGTCAAACGTTTGCCTGCCAACAGCACTTAGCACCTACAAACAGTCAATCTCTTTTGTGTTCACATAGCAAAGACCTTGAAGTTGTTAGCCACTCAGCGTTAAAATTCTCCAAACCAGGTGGCAGTAGCATTGTTTGGCAATGCAAGTTGGAGTGTGTTGCTTACTTTATGGTCTAGATTAGCAAAAAGTACGATCTTTGTCCCCATAGGCAGTTGCAAACTGTAGTCTGGCTTTTTTATGGCAGTTTTGGAGCAGTGGGTTCTTCCTTTCTGAGCGACCTTTCAGGTTATGTCGATATAGGACTTGTTTTACTGTGGATGGCCTGGAGATAGAAGCTGTTTTTCAGTCTCTTGGTCCCAGCTTTGATGCACCTGTACTGACCTTGCCTTCTGGATGGTAGCGGGGTGAACAGGCAGTGGCTCGGGTGGCTGAGGTCCTTGATGATCTTCTTGGCCTTCCTTTGACACCGGGTACTGTTGATGTCCTGGAGGGCAGGCAGTGTGCCTTGTCAGTGATGTGCATATGTTGTCAGTAATATTATCATTGTGGAACTTAAAGCTTTTCACCCTCTCCACTGCGGCCCAGTCGATGTGGATAGCAGTCGATGTGGATAGGGGTGTGCTCCCTTTGCTGTCTCATTTTGTTGAGGGAGAGGTTATTTTCCTGGCACCACTCCGCCTGGACCCTCACCTCCCACAAGCTCAGTTATGGTGTTGAAGGTGAACAGCATTCTTATATAGGTATTTCTCTTGTCCAGATGGGATAGGACAGTGTGCATAGCGATGGCGATTGCGTCAACTGTGAATCTGTTGGGGTGTTATGCAATTTGTAGTGGGTCTAGGGTGTCAAACTCATTCCACAGAGTGTCTGCAGGTTTTTTCCTTTCAATTAAGACCAAAACAACCAGGTGAGGGAGAGTTCTTTACTAATCAGTGACCTTAATTCATCAATCAAGTACAAGGAGGAGCAAAAACCCACAGACACTTGTCGAGTAAGGTGGAGGTGGAGTAAGGTGGAGGTGATATGATCCTTAACTAGCCTCTCAAAGAACTTAATGATTACAGAAGTGAACGCTATGGGGCGATAGTCATTTAGTTCCGTTACCTTTGCTTTCTTGGGTACAGGAACAATGGTGGACATCTTGAATCTTACGCTGCTGCTACTCTCTGTTTATTATCTATGCATAGTCACTTTACCTCTACCTACATGTACATATTACCTCAATTACCTCGACTAACCTGTGCCCCTGCACATTGACTCTGTACTGGTACTCCCTGTATATAGCCTCCACATTGACTCTGTACCGGTACCCCCTTTATATAGCTTCCACATAGACTCTGTACCGGTACCCCCTGTATATAGCTTCCACATTGACTCTGTAAAGGTACCCCCTGTATATAGCCTCCACATTGACTCTGTACCGGTACCACCTGTATTTAGCCTCCACATTGACTCTGTACCGGTACCACCTGTATATAGCCTCCACATTGACTCTGTACCGGTACCCCCTGTATCTAACCTCCACATTGATTCTGTACCGATACCTCCTGTATTTAGCCTCGCTATTGTTATTTTACTGCTGCTCTTTAATTATTTAAATATTTTTTTTAACAATTTTGACGTATCTTTTTTTGAAACACTTATGTTTCTTAAAACTTCTTGAGGCTCAAATCCCGTTAACGGGATCGATTTGACAACACTTGGTGAAATGGCAGAGCGCCAAATTCCCCCCAAAATATTAAAAATATTACACTTTCATACTTTCACAAGTGCAATACACCAAATTAAAGCTGAACTTCTTGTTAATCCAGCCACCGTGTCGGATTTCAAAAAAGCTTTACGGTGAAAGAAAACCATGCGATAATCTGAGGGCAGCGCATACCAACACATGAAAATCAGAATTCAACCCGTAGGCGCGACACAAAAGTAGAAATAATTATTTAATTAATGCCTTACCTTTGAAGAACTTCTTCTGTTGGCACTCCAATATGTCCCATAAACATCACAAATGGTCCTTTTGTTCGATTAATTCCGTCGTTATATCTCCAAAATGTCCATTTATTTGGCGCGTTTGATTAAAAAAAATGGTTTCAACTAGCGCAACATGACTACAAAATATCTTATAAATGACCTGTAATCTTGATCCAAACGTTTCAAACAACTTTCCTAAAAAACTTTTGGATTTTTAAACGTAAATAATTGATAACATTTAAGACGGACTATACCTTGTTCAATAGAGGATAAAATGAAAGTGGAGCGAGTTTCAGGTGACACGCACCAAACCAAACAATCCACCTGGCTCGAGCCTCAGAAAGGAAAGGTCTACTTCTTCACTACTCAAAAGAGAAACATCAACCAATTTCTAAAGACTGTTGACATCTAGTGGAAGCCATAGGAAGTGAAAGCATATTTCTATTAAAACGGGCTTGCCATAGAAATCTAATAGAAAACAGATTGGGTTTCGCCTGCCAAAGCAGTTCTGTTATACTCACAGACATTATTCAAACAGTTTTAGAAACTTTAGAGTGTTTAATGTTTTCTATCCAAATCTACCAATTATATGCATATCTTAGCTTCTGGGCCTGAGTAGCAGGCACTTTACTTTGGGCACCTTTTCATCCGGACGTGAAAATAGTGCCCCCAATCCCAAATAAGTTTTAAACTGCATTGTAGGTTAAGGGCTTGTAAGTAAGCATTTCACTGTAAGTTCTACACCTGTTGTATTTGGCGCATGTGGCAAATACAATTTGATTTGACAACAGACTGTGATAAGGAGGGATTTTAATACGTCCATCAACACTCCAGCCAGCTGGTCTACTGACATTTTGCCTGTTTCATTGCCTTACGGAGGGCGTAGCTGGACTGTTTATACTCGTCCATGTTCCCATGCACCTTGCCTTGGTTAAATGCTGTATTCAGCGCTTTTAATTTCACCTTTATTTAACCAGGTAGGCTAGCTGAGAACAAGTTCTCATTTACAACTGCGACCTGGTCAAGATAAAGCACAGTAGTTCGACACATACAACAACACAGAGTTACACATGGAGTAAACAAACACACAGTCAATAATACAGTATAAAAAATAAAACATCTATATACATTGTGTGCAAATGAGGTAAGATAAGGGAGGTAAGGCAATAAATAGGGCCTGGTGGTGAATTAATTACAATATAGCAGTTAAACACTGGAGTGGTAGATGTGCAGAAGATGAATGTGCAAGATACTGGGGTGCAAAGGAGCAAGATAAATAAATAAATACAGTATGGGGATGAGGTAGTTGGATGGGCTGTATACAGATGGGCTAAGTACTGTAAGGTTTACACCTGTTGTATTCGGCGCATGTGACAACAGACTGGGATAGGGAGGGATTTGAATATGTCCTTCAACACTCCAGCCAGCTGGTCTGCACATGCTCTGAGTAATGCTGCTATCTATCCACAGTTCTGCCATCGGTCCAAGTTCTGATCGCCACAGTGGGAACAACATATTCTATGCACTTCCTGATAAACTCAGTCACCAAGCAGTGTATATGTCAATGTTATTCTCAGAAGCAACCTGGAACATATCTCTGTTACATTCCCCATCAAGAAAACCCAAATAATGTCACTCAAACAGAAGGGGGAACTAACAAAGAGTAACTGACAACAACCAAAACAAAACAGGTGGGGTTCTAAAAGACACTCATGGGGGTGTCCAATGAAAGTTGACTAACAACAACAACAACTGGAATCTAAAAGACACCCACCATGAGCACCCACTAAATTTGCCCAAGAATAGGTAAACAAAATAAAAACCCACACTTAGACACGACACAAACCAAAAAGTGGATTATAATGAAAACAGGAAAGAGCAGATAAAATATTGTTTGTCTAGAAATCAAAATAGGCAGAGCCAACTAAATGTGTTAACCCTCCACATATCTCTACACAACTAGAGCACTGGGCCAGCCATTCTTAAATAGCACCTGGGCCAACACAGGTGAAACCCCTTCACACTAATGAGATGGCAACCAGCACATGTGTAACACATACTGACTAACGAGGTGAGACAAATCGGTGCGCCCTATGTGCCAACGTTGAACAGTCCTTACTACGGGTACTTCCTGTTTTAAGTTTTTGCCTATAGGAAGGGAGGAGCAGAATGGAGGCATGATCTTATTTGCCGTAGGGGGAGCCCGGGGAAGGCCCTGACACTGACAGTCACTCAATTAGCACATGTAAGCTGAAATCTTTTTGATTTGTAAGTTAGTCTAGCCAGCTATCTAAACTTGATCGAATTACTGAACTGGGGGCCCCCATTGATTTTGTTAGTCACTCCCACTCAAACTGCAAACATTTCTCTCCACCCCGTGGACAAATATGTAGAATTGCAGCAAACCTGCTTTAACACTAAAACATTTTCTCTATCCCCATTGCAAAATGTGTAGAATTGCAAGTTAACTCTACAGCTTCTACTGGGTTGGCACGCTGAAGGTACTGGTTTTGTTCTAGCAAGAGAAGGAACGGCCTCCCACTGTGATAAGTACCTATCGGCAATAAGATTCTCTGTGTGTTTCATGCTTTAGACTTCCCTAAACAAGATTACTCTGATCATTTGTTGCCATACCTTGTTTGTCATTGTTATCGTAGTAGTAGCTTATATCAGAGAAAGCTCAGAATGTTATCTTTCTTCAGGTGGTGGATGTGACTTCCTGTCTGTAGCCCATGTGACTGATGATGACATCATTGAGTTTCTCCCCCCCCATGAGACAACAGACACACATGTCATAATAAACATCACTGGATTATCTGCCTATGGTGATGTCACAGATGATGATGCTCCCATCTCCCCCATACTTGCACATGTGTTGTTATTCTACCAACCACTTGGCAAGAGGTCCATCCTGAATGTGTTGTTGCTTCCCAGTAATGTTGTGAGAAAAGAGGTGAGCTGGAACCCTACAACCCTAGAAACCCACTTCTATCAGGCTGGAATTCAATCAAACACACAATGGGAAATGTAATGCTGTTTTAGCATAACGGCAAAAAAAATGAGGAGAGTTGCAACAACATGTTTGACTGAAATACATATTTTCACTTATTTAGTGGTTTGTTCCATTATTTATTCTTGAGTTTCAGATATTGTTTTACCTTACATTCCCTGCAATCATTTAAATAATCAAGTGCATTTTTATTCCTATTGACGCACAATTTAACTGTATATTTTTGGTCCTTTTAAGGTGCGGGAGTTGATTGAAAGGGATGGAATAAGAGAAATTCTTACAACGTCTCTGTGTACACTTACCCCAAAGCAAGAATACACCCTCTCCACTAACCCTGCAGATGCACATCCAATACAACCAAACGTAAATCTGAGATATATTTGAATAATACATTTGTTATTACTATATAATGCATAATTTCATTCTCACTTATCATTTTACTGATTTTAATGTCCCTATTTCAGAAATCCGTTCATGAAATGTTCCTTTTTTTTGTTCCAGCCAGCAAAATTTGTGGATTCCTATGAAAACTACGTCCCCACATTTCAGTTGTTTATTAAACCTGTTGTTGAAGAAGTGAATCTTCTTCTGGAAGAAAATAAAGCTGAAAAACTTGTATGGAACGGACTTGTCTGGCTTCCAGGTAACAGAAATTCTAAACTCAAATTCAATCAAATGAACTTGGATGGACCATGTGGACCCACCACATAAGTAACCCAAGATAGTTCATCTGTGTTGTTTACAGGGGGAGCAAATTAAGCATAGTGGGAAGAACAAGTAAGAAGGTGGGCAGAGCCAAGCACGAGCTAGCGAGATTCTTTTGCGCATTGTAGCATGTATTTGCACATTTCCGTCAGGGACCGCCATCTCCGTTAAGTGTGTGTGTGTGCTCAATTCAACCTTGAACTCCTTCAAAAACATTTATTTTACTTTGTCAATTCGTCAAATATATAAAACGTAATGCACTGTGTTTGTAACACATTTACGTTTGGGGGACAGAAACATTTATTGAGATCAGATATTTAATCAATGAGAAAATGTGCAGAATATCAGCCCAGTTTCACCTTGATCCATCGTCTCCCACTACCTACGACTGGACTTCTTCTCTCACTACCATATTTGGTGGTGAGAACATTCTAAACGGATGCTTCAGCTTTATATCCCCTGTGACATGTCAGGGTTTCCCCTTCTGTCTGTATTCCCACAATATTTCATTAGGTTGTGGGAGCATTGTGTGGACATGACGAGATATGTTATCAAAACACAAAAACTGTCCAGTTAAAAACATTTGCCTGATGTTGCAAGAATGTTCCCAGAACATATTTTTTACGTTGTTTAAAAATTCATAAAACATTTCTTTAGGTTCTGGGAACAAATGACGCTTCCCAAAACACTAAAACTGTCCAACAACTCTGATCCGAATGTGAAAACCGGTGGCGGCCGCTTCAGTTTAAGATGAGGGAGAACGAAACGTTTTGCAACAGAAACAACAGAATGATCACCGGCCACACAGTGCACTTCATAGCAGTTCACTTTGCATCTATGCGCTCTCCTCCTTTCACATTTTCCCTTCACTTGTGGACTTCAGTAAACAACATCAGTTGAAAAACAGCAAAAAAAATTATAAAAACCTCTCCAACTAAAGCCAAAACTTCATACAATAACCGCTACACACAGCCTACATCGTTGTCACCATATTAGCTAACATCATAGTCAACATATTAGCTACTATAACTAAAGCGTTGGTAAACCCACAATCCAATCCATGTGTTCAATCATGCAATGCAGTGTACAGGAAGCAGTTTAGCAGTTACATCGGTGGGCCCTTGCAAGAGTTAAAGTGTTGGATAGCCTTAGCTGGCTAGCTAACATAACTCAAACAGAGAGGAATACTATTTAAGTTCAACTACTGCCTTTCTTTCTCTGAGTCAACTACTCACCACACTTTATGCACTGCAGTACTAGCTAGTTAACGGTAGATTACGCTTTTCAGTACTGGATGCATTCTCTGATCCTTTGATTGGATGACCAACATGTCAGATCATGCTGCAAGAGCTCTGATAGGTTGGAGGACGTCCTCCGGAAGTCGTCAGAATTATGGTGTAAGTCTATGGAAGGGGGTGAGAACCATGAGACTCCTAGGTTTTGTCTTAAAGTCAATGTACCCAGAGGAGGACAGAAGCTAGTTGTCCTCCGGCTACACCATGGTGCTACCCTACAGAGTGCTGTTGAGGCTACTGTAGACCTTCATTGCAAAACAGTGTGTTTTAATCAGTTATTTGGTGACGTGAATATATTTAGTATAGTTTTATCTAAAAAGGATAACTGTCCAAATAGATCTGCAATGAACAATATGTATTTTTTTATTTACTCATTAATCTATATGGTCCAAATAATGATGATCCACACTTCTTTGAAAAATATTTATAACAATCTATCAAGCTCACAAGCAACATACGATCGATCCTATTATTATGGTGGGAGATTATAACACGGATTTAAGTTCTTCACCGTAAAGGAAATCACACTACAAACCATCACCCTCATCCACTTAAGGATATCACAAGTATCATGGACACATTAGAACTAGTGGATATATGGATGCTTAAAAATCCAGACCTAGTTAGATATACATGGAGGAGGCTTAATCAAGCTAGTCGTCTTGATTACTTCCTTGTATCCTTTGCGCTGGCACCAAAAGTAAAAACAAATTTGATTGGGAGCAGAATGCAATCGGACCATAAAATAGTTGGCATCCGCATTACTCTCACAGAATTTCCACGTGGGCAAGGATATTGGAAATGTAATCAAAGCCTACTGGATGACAACCTGTTTTTAACTAAGACAAAGGATTTCATAACTGACTTTTTCCGACATAATAGGTACAACAGATCCCCTTATTGTATGGGACACTATATAAATGAGGTCATGCAATTCAATAAACAATTTTGGTCAAAAGAGTTCATATTAACAAAGGAAATAGAGAAATTGACAGTACAGATGTATAGCACTAAAAATGGTATCATTTGCAAACATTTCTAAAAAACAATTTTTGCTTTGTCATTATGGGGTATTGTTTGTAGATTGATGAGGTAAAAAAATAGAACAAGTCTGTAACATACTTTTTTTAAAGTCAAGGGATCTGAATCCCTTCCGAATGCACTGTGTATATACCCACTTTTTAATGATATTCATGGTCTGTCAATGACAATTTGTTGAGGAGCATGTGTAATCAAGGCCTCTTTTTATCCACAGTTACACCACCAGGTGGCGCTACAGCAGGTAAATATTATTTCCTATCTTCCCCAAGATATTTAATTATGTTAGAGGAGAGTTCCCTAATAGCAGATTTTTACAGTAAACACAATAATGTAGCTTTTTAGATTCCTAAAGATTGAAAGAAAACAGGTACTTCATGCTGAGTTGTTGCACCTTTTTCCTTTTCAATTATGAAATAGTTGTTCGGTTGCACGTCGACTCCTGTGGTTATGTGCCGTCCACTTCTTTCCTAATTCAATTACAATTTTTAAAGGTAGACTCAGCAAGATGACATCAAGAAACACAACAGGGAACTTGTTGTTTACATACATCAACAAAAGCAGAATTCTGATCCGTCAGGACTGTTTAGTTATGTTTCATATGTTTATTTTCTGTGTCCAGGGACAAAAAATGTTCATTTTCTGCTGCTTGACATTCTGGAAGAGCTGGGCCGAGGCGACCTGAAGAAATTTCAGTGGTACATTAATAAGGGTGTGGAGGAATTTCCTTCCATCTCAGAGGGCCAGCTGGAGGATGCTGACAGACTGTTCACAGTGGATAGGATGGTACAGAGCTACTGTGATGAGGGAGCTGTGAAGATCACACTGGAGATCCTGAGGAAGATGGGTCGGAACAACCTGGCTGAGGAGTTAAAGGAGAAGTTGACAAAACAGGTCTGAATGCCATAAACTATCTACAATATTAAAGCTGATCGCCCTCCCCCCCCCCCCCCCCAAAAAAAATGGACCTTACTGTGACATGTGGTTGACCCCCCCCCCCACACGGGACAGTTGCGCTAGTGTAGGATAATGTGATTAACATGAGGTTGTAAGTAACAAGTATATTTCCCAGGATATAGACATATCTGATATTGGCAGAGAACTTTAATTATTGTTAATCTAACTGCACTGTCCAATTTACAGTAGCCATTACAGTGAAATAATTCCATGCTATTGTTTGAGAGCGCACAGTTATGAACTACCAAATGTATTAATAAACCAATTAGGCACATTTGGGCAATCTTGATACAACATTTTTAACAGAAATTCAATGGTTCATTGGATCATTCTAAAACTTTACACATACACTGCTGCCATCTAGTGACCAAAATCTAAATTGCGCCTGGGCTGGAATAATACATTATGGCTTTTCTCTTGCATTTAAAAGATGATGGTAAAAAAATATGCATGTTTTTTTTCTTTGTATTGTCTTTGACCAGATCTAACGTGTTCTATTCTCCTACATTCATTTCACATTTCCACAAACTTCAAAGTGGTTCATTTCCAATGGTATCCAGAATCTGCATATCGTTGCTTCAGGTCCTAAACTACAGGTAGTTAGATTTGGGTATGTCATTTCCAATGGTATCCAGAATCTGCATATCGTTGCTTCAGGTCCTAAACTACAGGTAGTTAGATTTGGGGATGTCATTTCCAATGGTATCCAGAATCTGCATATCGTTGCTTCAGGTCCTAAACTACAGGTAGTTAGATTTGGGGATGTCATTTCCAATGGTATCCAGAATCTGCATATCGTTGCTTCAGGTCCTAAACTACAGGTAGTTAGATTTGGGTATGTCATTTCCAATGGTATCCAGAATATGCATATCGTTGCTTCAGGTCCTAAACTACAGGTAGTTAGATTTGGGTATGTCATTTCCAATGGTATCCAGAATATGCATATCGTTGCTTCAGGTCCTAAACTACAGGTAGTTAGATTTGGGTATGTCATTTCCAATGGTATCCAGAATCTGCATATCGTTGCTTCAGGTCCTAAACTACAGGTAGTTAGATTTGGGTATGTCATTTCCAATGGTATCCAGAATCTGCATATCGTTGCTTCAGGTCCTAAACTACAGGTAGTTAGATTTGGGGATGTCATTTCCAATGGTATCCAGAATATGCATATCCTTGCTTCAGGTCCTAAACTACAGGTAGTTAGATTTGGGTATGTCATTTCCAATGGTATCCAGAATCTGCATATCCTTGCTTCAGGTCCTAAACTACAGGTAGTTAGATTTGGGTATGTCATTTCCAATGGTATCCAGAATATGCATATCCTTGCTTCAGGTCCTAAACTACAGGTAGTTAGATTTGGGGATGTCATTTCCAATGGTATCCAGAATCTGCATATAGTTGCTTCAGGTCCTAAACTACAGGTAGTTAGATTTGGGTATGTCATTTCCAATGGTATCCAGAATATGCATATCCTTGCTTCAGGTCCTAAACTACAGGTAGTTAGATTTGGGGATGTCATTTCCAATGGTATCCAGAATCTGCATATCGTTGCTTCAGGTTCTAAACTACAGGTAGTTAGATTTGGGGATGTCATTTCGAATGGTATCCAGAATCTGCATATCGTTGCTTCAGGTCCTAAACTACAGGTAGTTAGATTTGGGTATGTAATTTCCAATGGTATCCAGAATATGCATATCGTTGCTTCAAGTCCTAAACTACAGGTAGTTAGATTTGGGTATGTCATTTCCAATGGTATCCAGAATATGCATATTGTTGCTTCAGGTCCTAAACTACAGGTAGTTAGATTTGGGTATGTCATTTCCAATGGTATCCAGAATCTGCATATCGTTGCTTCAGGTCCTAAACTACAGGTAGTTAGATTTGGGTATGTCATTTCCAATGGTATCCAGAATATGCATATCGTTGCTTCAGGTCCTAAACTACAGGTAGTTAGATTTGGGTATGTCATTTCCAATGGTATCCAGAATCTGCATATCGTTGCTTCAGGTCCTAAACTACAGGTAGTTAGATTTGGGTATGTCATTTCCAATGGTATCCAGAATCTGCATATCGTTGCTTCAGGTCCTAAACTACAGGTAGTTAGATTTGGGTATGTCATTTCCAATGGTATCCAGAATATGCATATCCTTGCTTCAGGTCCTAAACTACAGGTAGTTAGATTTGGGGATGTCATTTCCAATGGTATCCAGAATATGCATATCCTTGCTTCAGGTCCTAAACTACAGGTAGTTAGATTTGGGTATGTCATTTCCAATGGTATCCAGAATCTGCATATCCTTGCTTCAGGTCCTAAACTACAGGTAGTTAGATTTGGGTATGTCATTTCCAATGGTATCCAGAATATGCATATCCTTGCTTCAGGTCCTAAACTACAGGTAGTTAGATTTGGGTATGTCATTTCCAATGGTATCCAGAATCTGCATATCATTGCTTCAGGTCCTAAACTACAGGTAGTTAGATTTGGGTATGTCATTTCCAATGGTATCCAGAATATGCATATCCTTGCTTCAGGTCCTAAACTACAGGTAGTTAGATTTGGGGATGTCATTTCCAATGGTATCCAGAATATGCATATCGTTGCTTCAGGTCCTAAACTACAGGTAGTTAGATTTGGGGATGTCATTTCCAATGGTATCCAGAATCTGCATATCGTTGCTTCAGGTCCTAAACTACAGGTAGTTAGATTTGGGGATGTCATTTCCAATGGTATCCAGAATCTGCATATCGTTGCTTCAGGTCCTAAACTACAGGTAGTTAGATTTGGGTATGTCATTTCCAATGGTATCCAGAATATGCATATCGTTGCTTCAGGTCCTAAACTACAGGTAGGTAGATTTGGGTATGTCATTTCCAATGGTATCCAGAATATGCATATCGTTGCTTCAGGTCCTAAACTACAGGTAGTTAGATTTGGGTATGTCATTTCCAATGGTATCCAGAATCTGCATATCGTTGCTTCAGGTCCTAAACTACAGGTAGTTAGATTTGGGTATGTCATTTCCAATGGTATCCAGAATCTGCATATCGTTGCTTCAGGTCCTAAACTACAGGTAGTTAGATTTGGGGATGTCATTTCCAATGGTATCCAGAATATGCATATCCTTGCTTCAGGTCCTGAACTACAGGTAGTTAGATTTGGGTATGTCATTTCCAATGGTATCCAGAATCTGCATATCCTTGCTTCAGGTCCTAAACTACAGGTAGTTAGATTTGGGTATGTCATTTCCAATGGTATCCAGAATATGCATATCCTTGCTTCAGGTCCTAAACTACAGGTAGTTAGATTTGGGGATGTCATTTCCAATGGTATCCAGAATCTGCATATAGTTGCTTCAGGTCCTAAACTACAGGTAGTTAGATTTGGGTATGTCATTTCCAATGGTATCCAGAATATGCATATCCTTGCTTCAGGTCCTAAACTACAGGTAGTTAGATTTGGGGATGTCATTTCCAATGGTATCCAGAATCTGCATATCGTTGCTTCAGGTTCTAAACTACAGGTAGTTAGATTTGGGGATGTCATTTCCAATGGTATCCAGAATCTGCATATCGTTGCTTCAGGTCCTAAACTACAGGTAGTTAGATTTGGGTATGTAATTTCCAATGGTATCCAGAATATGCATATCGTTGCTTCAAGTCCTAAATTACAGGTAGTTAGATTTGGGTATGTCATTTCCAATGGTATCCAGAATATGCATATTGTTGCTTCAGGTCCTAAACTACAGGTAGTTAGATTTGGGTATGTCATTTCCAATGGTATCCAGAATCTGCATATCGTTGCTTCAGGTCCTAAACTACAGGTAGTTAGATTTGGGTATGTCATTTCCAATGGTATCCAGAATATGCATATCGTTGCTTCAGGTCCTAAACTACAGGTAGTTAGATTTGGGTATGTCATTTCCAATGGTATCCAGAATCTGCATATCGTTGCTTCAGGTCCTAAACTACAGGTAGTTAGATTTGGGTATGTCATTTCCAATGGTATCCAGAATCTGCATATCGTTGCTTCAGGTCCTAAACTACAGGTAGTTAGATTTGGGTATGTCATTTCCAATGGTATCCAGAATATGCATATCCTTGCTTCAGGTCCTAAACTACAGGTAGTTAGATTTGGGGATGTCATTTCCAATGGTATCCAGAATATGCATATCCTTGCTTCAGGTCCTAAACTACAGGTAGTTAGGTTTGGGTATGTCATTTCCAATGGTATCCAGAATCTGCATATCCTTGCTTCAGGTCCTAAACTACAGGTAGTTAGATTTGGGTATGTAATTTCCAATGGTATCCAGAATATGCATATCCTTGCTTCAGGTCCTAAACTACAGGTAGTTAGATTTGGGTATGTCATTTCCAATGGTATCCAGAATCTGCATATCATTGCTTCAGGTCCTAAACTACAGGTAGTTAGATTTGGGTATGTCATTTCCAATGGTATCCAGAATATGCATATCCTTGCTTCAGGTCCTAAACTACAGGTAGTTAGATTTGGGGATGTCATTTCCAATGGTATCCAGAATATGCATATCGTTGCTTCAGGTCCTAAACTACAGGTAGTTAGATTTGGGGATGTCATTTCCAATGGTATCCAGAATCTGCATATCGTTGCTTCAGGTCCTAAACTACAGGTAGTTAGATTTGGGGATGTCATTTCCAATGGTATCCAGAATCTGCATATCGTTGCTTCAGGTCCTAAACTACAGGTAGTTAGATTTGGGGATGTCATTTCCAATGGTATCCAGAATATGCATATCCTTGCTTCAGGTCCTAAACTACAGGTAGTTAGATTTGGGTATGTCATTTCCAATGGTATCCAGAATCTGCATATCCTTGCTTCAGGTCCTAAACTACAGGTAGTTAGATTTGGGTATGTCATTTCCAATGGTATCCAGAATATGCATATCCTTGCTTCAGGTCCTAAACTACAGGTAGTTAGATTTGGGTATGTCATTTCCAATGGTATCCAGAATCTGCATATAGTTGCTTCAGGTCCTAAACTACAGGTAGTTAGATTTGGGTATGTCATTTCCAATGGTATCCAGAATATGCATATCCTTGCTTCAGGTCCTAAACTACAGGTAGTTAGATTTGGGTATGTCATTTCCAATGGTATCCAGAATCTGCATATCATTGCTTCAGGTCCTAAACTACAGGTAGTTAGATTTGGGTATGTCATTTCCAATGGTATCCAGAATATGCATATCCTTGCTTCAGGTCCTAAACTACAGGTAGTTATATTTGGGGATGTCATTTCCAATGGTATCCAGAATCTGCATATCGTTGCTTCAGGTCCTAAACTACAGGTAGTTAGATTTGGGGATGTCATTTCCAATGGTATCCAGAATCTGCATATCGTTGCTTCAGGTCCTAAACTACAGGTAGTTAGATTTGGGGATGTAATTTCCAATGGTATCCAGAATATGCATATCCTTGCTTCAGGTCCTAAACTACAGGTAGTTAGATTTGGGTATGTCATTTCCAATGGTATCCAGAATCTGCATATCCTTGCTTCAGGTCCTAAACTACAGGTAGTTAGATTTGGGTATGTCATTTCCAATGGTATCCAGAATATGCGTATCCTTGCTTCAGGTCCTAAACTACAGGTAGTTAGATTTGGGGATGTAATTTCCAATGGTATCCAGAATCTGCATATCCTTGCTTCAGGTCCTAAACTACAGGTAGTTAGATTTGGGGATGTAATTTCCAATGGTATCCAGAATATGCATATCGTTGCTTCAGGTCCTAAACTACAGGTAGTTAGATTTGGGGATGTCATTTCCAATGGTATCCAGAATATGCATATCCTTGCTTCAGGTCCTAAACTACAGGTAGTTAGATTTGGGTATGTCATTTCCAATGGTATCCAGAATCTGCATATCATTGCTTCAGGTCCTAAACTACAGTTAGTTAGATTTGGGTATGTCATTTCCAATGGTATCCAGAATATGCATATCCTTGCTTCAGGTCCTGAACTACAGGTAGTTAGATTTGGGGTTGTCATTTCCAATGGTATCCAGAATCTGCATATCGTTGCTTCAGGTCCTAAACTACAGGTAGTTAGATTTGGGGATGTCATTTCCAATGGTATCCAGAATCTGCATATCGTTGCTTCAGGTCCTAAACTACAGGTAGTTAGATTTGGGTATGTCATTTCCAATGGTATCCAGAATCTGCATATCATTGCTTCAGGTCCTAAACTACAGGTAGTTAGATTTGGGGATGTCATTTCCAATGGTATCCAGAATCTGCATATCGTTGCTTCAGGTCCTAAACTACAGGTAGTTAGATTTGGGTATGTCATTTCCAATGGCATCCAGAATCTGCATATCCTTGCTTCAGGTCCTAAACTACAGGTAGTTAGATTTGGGTATGTCATTTCCAATGGTATCCAGAATATGCATATCCTTGCTTCAGGTCCTAAACTACAGGTAGTTAGATTTGGGGATGTCATTTCCAATGGTATCCAGAATATGCATATCCTTGCTTCAGGTCCTAAACTACAGGTAGTTAGATTTGGGGATGTCATTTCCAATGGTATCCAGAATATGCATATCCTTGCTTCAGGTCCTAAACTACAGGTAGTTAGATTTGGGTATGTCATTTCCAATGGTATCCAGAATCTGCATATCATTGCTTCAGGTCCTAAACTACAGGTAGTTAGATTTGGGTATGTCATTTCCAATGGTATCCAGAATATGCATATCCTTGCTTCAGGTCCTAAACTACAGGTAGTTATATTTGGGGATGTCATTTCCAATGGTATCCAGAATCTGCATATCGTTGCTTCAGGTCCTAAACTACAGGTAGTTAGATTTGGGGATGTCATTTCCAATGGTATCCAGAATCTGCATATCGTTGCTTCAGGTCCTAAACTACAGGTAGTTAGATTTGGGGATGTAATTTCCAATGGTATCCAGAATATGCATATCCTTGCTTCAGGTCCTAAACTACAGGTAGTTAGATTTGGGTATGTCATTTCCAATGGTATCCAGAATCTGCATATCCTTGCTTCAGGTCCTAAACTAAAGGTAGTTAGATTTGGGTATGTCATTTCCAATGGTATCCAGAATATGCGTATCCTTGCTTCAGGTCCTAAACTACAGGTAGTTAGATTTGGGGATGTAATTTCCAATGGTATCCAGAATCTGCATATCCTTGCTTCAGGTCCTAAACTACAGGTAGTTAGATTTGGGGATGTAATTTCCAATGGTATCCAGAATATGCATATCGTTGCTTCAGGTCCTAAACTACAGGTAGTTAGATTTGGGGATGTCATTTCCAATGGTATCCAGAATATGCATATCCTTGCTTCAGGTCCTAAACTACAGGTAGTTAGATTTGGGGATGTCATTTCCAATGGTATCCAGAATATGCATATCCTTGCTTCAGGTCCTAAACTACAGTTAGTTAGATTTGGGTATGTCATTTCCAATGGTATCCAGAATATGCATATCCTTGCTTCAGGTCCTGAACTACAGGTAGTTAGATTTGGGGTTGTCATTTCCAATGGTATCCAGAATCTGCATATCGTTGCTTCAGGTCCTAAACTACAGGTAGTTAGATTTGGGGATGTCATTTCCAATGGTATCCAGAATCTGCATATCATTGCTTCAGGTCCTAAACTACAGGTAGTTAGATTTGGGGATGTCATTTCCAATGGTATCCAGAATATGCATATCCTTGCTTCAGGTCCTAAACTACAGGTAGTTAGATTTGGGTATGTCATTTCCAATGGTATCCAGAATCTGCATATCCTTGCTTCAGGTCCTAAACTACAGGTAGTTAGATTTGGGTATGTCATTTCCAATGGTATCCAGAATATGCATATCCTTGCTTCAGGTCCTAAACTACAGGTAGTTAGATTTGGGGATGTCATTTCCAATGGTATCCAGAATATGCATATCCTTGCTTCAGGTCCTAAACTACAGGTAGTTAGATTTGGGGATGTCATTTCCAATGGTATCCAGAATATGCATATCCTTGCTTCAGGTCCTAAACTACAGGTAGTTAGATTTGGGTATGTCATTTCCAATGGTATCCAGAATCTGCATATCATTGCTTCAGGTCCTAAACTACAGGTAGTTAGATTTGGGTATGTCATTTCCAATGGTATCCAGAATATGCATATCCTTGCTTCAGGTCCTAAACTACAGGTAGTTAGATTTGGGGATGTCATTTCCAATGGTATCCAGAATCTGCATATCGTTGCTTCAGGTCCTAAACTACAGGTAGTTAGATTTGGGGATGTCATTTCCAATGGTATCCAGAATCTGCATATCGTTGCTTCAGGTCCTAAACTACAGGTAGTTAGATTTGGGTATGTCATTTCCAATGGCATCCAGAATCTGCATATCCTTGCTTCAGGTCCTAAACTACAGGTAGTTAGATTTGGGGATGTCATTTCCAATGGTATCCAGAATATGCATATCCTTGCTTCAGGTCCTAAACTACAGGTAGTTAGATTTGGGGATGTCATTTTAGGCGAAAATTGGAAAAAAAAGGGTCCGATCCTTAAGATGTGTCAATGTGTGAAATGCCTACTTTGAAAGTTTTCTGGAAGCTGTGCTGTGCCATTTTCCCTACATTTCCACCCCCATGTGGGCCAGCCCCTAGAAATTTGAGTTCCAGACAATGAGATTCAGCTAGCAATAATCAAACACAGCAGAAAGAGAGAGAGAGCAATGACGTGGTGAACATATCTTCACAAATGTGAGGTATTATGACATTTTTGGGGACCACTTTTGGCTCTGGGTCCTACTTTTAGAACTACTGGCTAAAAAGTATGCAACCTAGCCAAATACATTTAAACTGAGTTTTTCACAATTCCTGACATTTAATCCTAGTAACAATTCCCTGTTTTAGGTCAGTTAGGATCACCACTTTATTTTAAGAATGTGAAATGTCAGAATAATAGTAGAGATAATTATTTTTTTAAAGCTTTTATTTCTTTCATCACATTCCCAGTGGGTCAGAAGTTTACATACTAATTGAGTGTATTTGGTAGCATTGCCTTTAAATTATTTAACTTGGGTCAAACATTTCGGGAAGCCTTCCAAAAGCTTCCCGCAATAAGTTGGGTGAATTTTGGCCCATTCCCCCTGACAGAGCTGGTGTAACTGAGTCATTGTCCATTTGGAAGACCCATTTGTGACCAAGCTTTAACTTCCTGACTGATCTCTTCAATATATCCACATAATTGTACCTCCTCATGATGCCATCTATTTTGTGAAGTGCACCAGTCCCTCCCTCCTGCAGCAAAGCACCCCCACAACATGTTGCTGCCACCCCCGTGCTTCACGGTTGGAATGGTGTTCTTCGGCTTGCAAGCCTCGTCCTTTTCCCTCCAAACATAACAATGGTCATTATGGCCAAACAGTTCTATTTTTGTTTCATCAGACCAGAGGACATTTCTCCAAAAAGTATGATCTTTGTCCCCATGTGCAGTTGCAAACCGTAGTCTGGCTTTTTTTATGGCAGTTTTGGAGCAGTGACTTCTTCCTTGCAGATCGGCCTTTCAGGTTATGTTGATATAGGACTCGTTTTACTGTGGATATAGATACTTTTGTACATGTTTCCTCCAGCATCTTCACAAGGTCCTTTGCTGTTGTTCTGGGATTGATTTGCACTTTTCGCACCAAAGTACGTTCATCTCTAGGAGACAAAAAGCGTCTCCTTCCTGAGCGGTATGACGGCTGCGTGGTCCCATGGTGTTTATATTTGAGTACTATTGCTTGTACAGTTGAACGTGGTACCTTCAGGCATTTGTAAATTGCTCCCAAGGATGAATCAGACTTGTGAAGGTTTTTTTCTGAGGTCTTGGCTGATTTCTTTTGATTTTCCCATGATGTCAAGCAAAGCGGTACTGAGTTTGAAGGTAGGCCTTGAAATACATCCACAGGTACACCTCCAATTGACTCAAATTATGTCAATTAGCCTATCAGAAGCTTCTAAAGCCATGACATAATTTTCTGTAATTTTCCAAGCTGTTTAAAGGCACACTCAACTTAGTGTGCTGAGGTGCTGACCTGTTGCACCCTCTACAACCACTGTAATGATTATTATTTGACCCTGCTGGTCATCTATAAACATTTGAAAATCTTGACCATGTTCTGTTAAAAATATCATCACACGGAACAGCCAGAAGAGGACTGGACACCCCTCATAGCCTGGTTCCTCTCTAGGTTTCTTCCTAGGTTCTGGCCTTTCTAGGGAGTTTTTCCTTTTTTTTATTTATTTAATTTTTTACCCCTTTTTCTCCACAATTTTCGTGGTGTCCAATTGTTGTAGTAGCTACTATCTTGTCTCATTGCTACAACTCCCGTACGGGCTCGGGAGAGACGAAGGTTGAAAGTCATGCGTCCTCCGATACACAACCCAACCAGCCGCACTGCTTCTTAACACAGTGCGCATCCAACCAGGAAGCCAGCCGCACCAATGTGTCGGAGGAAACACCGTGCACCTGGCAACCTTGGTTAGCGGGCACTGCGCTCAGCCCGCCACAGGAGTCGCTGGTGCGCGATGAGACAAGGACATCCCTACCTACCAATCCCTCCCTAACCCGGACGACGCTAGGCCAATTGTGCGTCGCCCCACGGACCTCCCGGTCGTGGCCGGTTACGACAGAGCCTGGGCGCGAACCCAGGGACTCTGATGGCACAGCTGGCGCTGTCAGGGAGTTTTTCCTAGCCACTGTGCTTCTACACCTGCTCTGCTTGCTGTTTACGTTTTTAGGCTGGGTTTCTGTACAGCACTTTGTGACATCAGCTGATGTAAGAAGGGCTTTATAAATACATTTGATTGAATTTGATTGAGTGTATGTAAACGTCTGACCCACTGGAATTCTGATACAGTGAGTTATAAGTGAAATAATCTGTCTGCAAACAATTGTTGGAAAAATGTCTTGTGTCATGCACAAAGTAGATGTCCTAACCGACTTGCCAAAACTATAGTTTGTTAACAACAAATATGTGGAATGGTTGTAAAACGAGTTTTAATGACTCCAATCTAAGTGTATGTAAACTTCCGACTTCAACTGTAGGAGCTGGCAAGTAGGCATTTCCCTGTGCCATTTACACCCCACTGTATCCTGTTCACGTGATGAATAAATATTTGATTTGATTTGATTTATAGTAGACTACACTGCATACGTATATTAAGGTATTTTTTAAGCGTTTAACATTCTCACATCATTAACATATTTATCTAATCCATTCATTCATCAAATCCTTCATTTCATTGAATTAAGAAAAACTGTTATCATGATATTATTGTGGTCACAGGTCCCAAAGTGCAGTCATCATCATCATCAACTCCACCACCACCATCATCATCATTATTGAACTGACTTGTTTTAGTCCAAACATGACTGATGCATTGAGAACAAGCATTTCCAACAGTAATTATTTATCTAGAAACGATATTCAGTCTTTGGAGAAGAATGTTTAACCTTAGCTCTCCCCTCCCCTGTAATCAGAAACATTCCCTTTAAGTGAGATTTGTTTGTTTTTTAACCATTTAACCATTCCTCTCCCGACAGTACTGCTCGAACGTTTGCAGAGCCTGTTTCGACTGGAGTGATGCTTAGAATTTCATTTCGCCTAAATGGCACAACAAAAAATCTCACTTTTTATTTTACCACTACAATCCGTTCGTCGGACGAAACTGGGGGAAAAAACAACTTGTGTAGAAACATCCGCACCTCGATGTTGTCAACTGTGCTTATGTCTGCGAAATGAGAAAGTAGGTGAAAAAATGAAAACAAGCTCGCTGCCCAGATTTACATAATTACAAAGAGGAGATTCTCATGATTAAAATGGCGTCCGACTTGGAAAAAAATCTAAATTTACACATTGTGAGATATTTGGCGAAATAGACAGACATGCCTATATTTCCCCCATAGGAAACAATGGGATGACCTCAGTTGTTTACATTTGAACTAACAACGTGAGCAGGTATCATTAACAACAATAGTAAAGTAGGCATTGTGACGTAGAACAATAAGCTGGGAATAGAACCTTCGGAAGGCGAGTTGGTGCCACAGTGCTCAATAGAACTAATAGGAGCTGGTAGGCCCTAAAATGAGGCCTGTTTTTTCATGATTACTACAAAATGACGGCAAGCAGCTGGGAAATATAGTCATATTATGAAACTGGGCTCCACGGCGGATGCAATGGACTCGTTTTTATTAAAAACAAACAAAAATGTAATGTGTCCAGCCTACCTGTGGTGCAACATGTACTGGTTGCCAACCGTCGTTTTAACCTCATCGAAGAAGAAGGATGGGCTGGACGGTTGGAAACAAGTAGACTGAAAACGGACCCATCCATGGTAAGAAATATAGTTTAAGGAAGACAGCGTATGCTATTATTTCATGGATAAATATATTATATATGTACAGTACAGTAGTAGTATCCGTTTCACGTACAGAAACACAGAAGATTGACTCAACCAAAGAAGCGGGATAAAATGTCTGGATAAATGTTTATCTTGCTATGAATTCATAACGCTTTAATATCCTATGAATTCCTAGCAAGGTTATAATCTTCATTGTAGTTAACTTTAGTAAACTTTTGCGACTTAAATCACATAAACATTTTTCCATCAAGTGACCAGATATGGCACTTGCGTTCTCACAGTTATGACTGTGTTGATCCCTGAAGTTGTATCAAAGATACTGGTTTCCCCTTTTGTCTGTTTAGGCTAGTCCATAGGCTACATTGATATCAATACGTTTTAGTGCCACATTTGTGTGGATGTATAATTGTTTTAGGCTACAAGTAAAGCCAATGATAGTAATACACATACAGTGCATTCTGAAAGTATTCCCGACCCCTTTGAATTTTTCCATATTTTGTTACGTTACAGCCTTATTCTAACAGAAACACACATCATAATTAACGTCACTGGATTCTCTGCTTATGGCATCGTCCATGAAGAAGATGCTCCCATCTCCCCTATCCAGGGGCTTGTGTTGATATTCTACCAACCGTTTGTCCCTGAACAGAGGTCCATCCTGAATGTGTTGTTGCTTCCCAGTAATGTTGTGAGAAAAGAGGTGAGCTGGAACCTTACAACCCTAAAAAAACACTTCTATCTGTCAGGAATTCAATCAAACACACAATGGGGAATGTAATGCTAGCATAACGGCTAAACATGTAGTCAAACACACAATGGGGAATGTAATGCTAGCATAACGGCTAAACATGTAGTCAAACACACAATGGGGAATGTAATGCTAGCATAACGGCTAAACATGTAATCAAACACACAATGGGGAATGTAATGCTAGCATAACGGCTAAACATGTAATCAAACACACAATGGGGAATGTAATGCTAGCATAACGGCTAAACATGTAATCAAACACACAATGGGGAATGTAATGCTAGCATAACGGCCAAACATGTAATCAAACACACAATGGGGAATGTAATGCTAGCATAACGGCTAAACATGTAATCAAACACACAATGGGGAATGTAATGCTAGCATAACGGCTAAACATGTAATCAAACACACAATGGGGAATGTAATGCTAGCATAACGGCCAAACATGTAATCAAACCATTATGGAGAGTAGCAAGGAACAAGTAGCAAGTTAGACTGAATTCCATCTGCTGACCTTTTTCATCTTATTGCTTTATTCTCAAACTTCATGTATTTTTTTACTCACATTCTCTGAAAAAAAAAAGGTTATTTTGAAGCATAACTAACCTGTTTATTGTTGGTCCTTTCAAGGTGCGGGAGGTGATTGAAAGGGATGGAATTAGAGAAATTCAAACAACTTCTCAGTGTAAACTAACCCCGAAGCAAGAATACACCCTCTCCACTTATTCTGCAGATGGACATCGAATAGAACCAAAAGTAAATCTGGGATATATTTGAATAAAATATTTTTTTATTACTGCCATTTTTCATTTCATTCTCACTTATCATTTCACTGACTAGTAATGTCTCTTGATTTCAGGAAGCAGTGTTTGTGAAATGTGATTCCTATGAAAACAACTACTTTCAGTTGTTCTTACAAACTATAGTTAAAGAAGTTGATCTGCTTCTGAAAGAAAAGGAAGGTGATGAACTTGTATGGAACAGACTTGTCTGGCTGCCAGGTAACAGACATTCAGAGATCAAATCAAATGAAGTCAGACCAGGAGCAGCAGAACTAGTACATGTTGTAGTTCTCTGATAGTAGTACTGTTATATGTTGTAGTTCTCTGATAGTATCACTGTTACATGTTGTAGTACTGTTACAGGTTGTAGGTCTCTGATAGTAGTACTGTTACATGTTGTAGTTCTCTGATAGTATTATTGTTACATGTTGTAGTTCTCTGATAGTAGTACTGTTACATGTTGTAGTTCTCTGATAGTATCACTGTTACATGTTGTAGTTCTCTGACAGTATCACTGTTACATGTTGTAGTTCTCTGATAGTAGTACTGTTACATGTTGTAGTTCTCTGATAGTATCACTGTTACATGTTGTAGATATGTACATATGATTATGGTTGGTTTTAATGAATGTACCTTTCATCAGATAGTTAAACACCTTCTCTTTTCATCCTCAGCCTCACCAACGGATGTCCCCTCTACAGGTACTGTTGACCTTCCACTGACGTTCACCACCATTATAAACCTTTCAATAACAAACTAGAGATTCATCACCATTATAAACCTCTCAATAACAAACTAAAGTTAACTGGACAGTATCCTATCACCCTAGACAGTGTTTTAATACATCATTTCCCCCTCCCAGTTTCAGCTGTTTCCCCTGCAGCCCCTACTGCCAACCCCTCTACCCCCCCTGGCAGAGCCTTCATCAGAAGAAACAGGATGTCTCTAGAGACTCGCCTGGGGCTCTTACAGCCCATATTCCTGCGTCTCCAGGATCGTGGGGTTCTGATTGATGAGGGAGGAGGTGGTCAGTAAATCCACCAAGACCCTACAGAACCAAGCCCTGCTGGACATGGTGGTAAAGAAGGGGGCTCGCGCCCAGGAACACTTCTACCAGGTCCTGAAGGAAGTAGATCCCTGCCTGGTCGAATACCTGGAAGAGCAGACAGTCTGAGAGGTAACCATGGATACAACCTCAGAAGATATCAAAACATTTAGAGACAGATCAGCACTTTGAGGAGCTACTGTCTACCAGACAACCTACCTGTGTTACTCTGGTACACTGGCTACAGACTACAAGATCAGGACTACTGTCTACCAGACAACCTACCTGTGTTACTCTGGTACACTGGCTACAGACTACAAGATCAGGGCTACTGTCTACCAGACAACCTACCTGTGTTACTCTGGTACACAGGCTACAGACTACAAGATCAGGACTACTGTCTACCAGACAACCTACCTGTGTTACTCTGGTACACTGGCTACAGACTACAAGATCAGGACTACTGTCTACCAGACAACCTACCTGTGTTACTCTGGTACACTGGCTACAGACTACAAGATCATGACTACTGTCTACCAGACAACCTACCTGTGTTACTCTGGTACACTGGCTACAGACTACAAGATCAGGACTACTGTCTACCAGACAACCTACCTGTGTTACTCTGGTACACTGGCTATAGACTACAAGATCAGGACTACTGTCTACCAGACAACCTACCTGTGTTACTCTGGTACACTGGCTATAGACAACAAGATGATTTAATTTCTATCTGGAACATGGTGAATGTTGAATCATCTTGGACAGGTCTCGGACAACAACATGTGAGACTTAACATCTGACTTGTACTGGACAGCTGTACTGGCTGAACACCAGATCTAGATACAGTGGGGAGAACAAGTATTTGATACACTGCCGATTTTCCTACTTACAAAGCATGTAGAGGTCTGTAATTTTTATCATAGGTACACTTCAACTGTGAGAGACAGAATCTAAAACAAAAATCCATAAAATCACATTGTATGATTTTTAAGTAATTAATTGCATTTTATTGCATGACATAAGTATTTGATACATCAGGAAAGCAGAACATAATATTTGGTACAGAAACCTTTGTTTGCAATTACAGAGATCATATGTTTCTTCTTGACCAGGTTTGCACACACTGCAGCAGGGATTTTGGCCCACTCCTCCATACAGACCTTCTCCAGATCCTTCAGGTTTGGGGGCTGTCGCTGGGCAGTACAGACTTTCAGCTCCCTCCAAAGATTTTCCATTGGGTTCAGGTCTGGAGACTGGCTAGGCCACTCCAGGACCTTGAGATGCTTCTTATGGAGCCACTCCTTAGTTGCCCTGGCTGTGTGTTTCGGGTCGTTGTCATGCTGGAAGACCCAGCCACGACCCATCTTCAATGCTCTTATTGAGGGAAGGAGGTTGTTGGCCAAGATCTTGCGATACATGGCCTCATCCATCCTCCCCTCAATTCGGTGCAGTCGTCCTGTCCCCTTTGCAGAAAAGCATCCCCAAAGAATGATGCTTCCACCTCCATGCTTCATGGTTGGGATGGTGTTCTTGGGGTTGTACTCATCCTTCTTCTTCCTCCAAACACGGCGAGTGGACTTTAGACCGAAAAGCTCTTTTTTCTCTCATCAGACCACGACCTTCTCCCATTCCTCCTCTGGAGCATCCAGATGGTCATTGGCAAACTTCGGACGGGCCTGGACATGTGCTAGCTTGAGCAGGGGGACCTTGCGTGCGCTGCAGGATTTTAATCCATGACGGCGTAATGTGTTACCAATGGTTTTCTTTGAGACTGTGGTCCCAGGTCTCTTCAGGTGATTGACCAGGTCCTGCCGTGTAGTTTTGGGCAGATCCCTCACCTTCCTCATGATCATTGATGCCCCACGAGGTGAGATCTTGCATGGAGCCCCAGACCGAGGGTGATTGACCGTCATCTTGAACTTCTTCCATTTTCTAATAATTGCACCAACAGTTGTTGCCTTCTCACCAAGCTGCTTGCCTATTGTCCTGTAGCCCATCCCAGCCTTATGCAGGTCTACAATTTTATCCCTGATGTCCTTACACAGCTCTCTGGTCTTGGCCATTGTGGAGAGGTTGGAGTCTGTTTGATTGAGTGTGTGGACAGGTGTCTTTAATACAGGTAACGAGTTCAAACAGGTGCAGTTAATACAGGTAAGGAGTGGAGAACAGGAGGGCTTCTTAAAGAAAAACTAACAGGTCTGTGAGAGCCGGAATTCTTACTGGTTGGTAGGTGATCAAATACTTATGTCATGCAATAAAATGCAAATGAATTACTTAAAAATCATTCAATATGATTTTCTTGATTTTTGTTTTAGATTCCGTCTCTCACAGTTGAAGTGTACCTATGATAAAAATTACAAACCTCTACATGCTTTGTAAGTAGGAAAACTTGCAAAATCGGCAGTGTATCAAATACTTGTTCTCCCCACTGTATATCTCTGTTTAGATATAGAGTATATGTTTATATAACGGTTAAGAGCATCTTTTAAAATGTACTGACATTATTTTCCAACAATAGGGACTAGTCTCCTTTTGTGATTGATCAGGAGAAATAGGAGCAACTCTTGAGATAAGGACTGTGTCCTTTATGTTTGACTTCTCTGCCATTACAGACTTAATCAGGCTGAATCTCAGGGACTCATTTCACTCTCAGGGAAAGATGTCATATTGTGTAGTGTTTAAATATCTGTTATAGTGTTTTGTAATTGCATGAATCTATTTAATCTCCCTCAATTGAATTGAGATTACAAATACTGTACATCAGCAGTAGGGGGAAGAATCCCCACTGTCCGCCCCACCAGTTGTTTATGTTGCCTAGCAACGGAGCGTCTCGTAGCATGGTAAAAATCATTAAAGTGAATATTGTGCTCCTCTATTGTGCATAAAAGGACGTTCAAGGGGAAAACGTTGTTGTTTACAGTAGCTTGTTTGTAATATCTCAAATGGACGTGGCTGTTTAACCATTAAAGATTCCAGCTTTAATCAGCCTGAATGTCAGGGAGTCATTTCACTCAGGGAAATATGTACTGTAGTGTATAACAGACTTGTGGTCAATTCAGAATTGAATTTAGAATGTCTCATAAATTCAATTCATGAATTTGAATTAATAAGCAGGATACCGAATTGCAATTCAAGGAAATAGAGTTGAATTCAGTAATATTCAAATGCCTATTCGATTCTATAGTTGTAGTCTATACAAATATACATCTTGTAAATAAAATACCAAACATGTTAACATGCATATAAAATATTGATGAAACAATTGATTTTCAGGACAAACTCTTCAAATGAATGAAATCAAGGAAAACAAAACCTGTAGTTATATTTCATTAATCACTTAAATGTTGTTCAATATGGGGGAAATACATTTCCCACAATGCATTAGTCTAATGCACAAATTTACCCTAAAGCCTTCAAGACAAAGCCAAACAAATGAAATGTTTGGTGGAAATATGATTTATTCTAAGCAGTAAGGTTAACAGAGTATAATGAACATTGTTTCCAGAGAAAAGTGATGTATTCTTTGGTTTCTGGAAGTGTGACCTGTCAGATTCAATGAAACTCATGTTCTGTGACTGAGTGAAATGTATTTGAATTACACTGAATTAAATGATACTTCCACGTTTCTTGGCCTGGTGGTAGATCGGTCAACATGCCCTTGAGCAGGGTATTGACCCTGGATGCTTCTGTGTGTCGCTCTGAATGGGAATCTGTTGGACTGTAGTTATTGAGCAGCTTCACATATTGTACGTTTCAAATATTAAATAAATAAAATTACACTTCCTGTCACTCATTCAGATTCTACATCCTGTGGTGTGGCCAATTTAAATTTAATCTCATGAGTTGAATGGGAGTCAATTCCCAAATTCTTTATTGAGCACAAAACTGGTGTATAAAATATCTGATATCATATTAGGAAATCAGTCAACTGAAATTAATTATTTAGTCTCTAATCTATAGATTTCACTATTGGGCAGGGGCGCAGCCATGGGTGGGCATAGGCCCACCCACTGGGGAGCCATGCCCAGCCAATCAGAATGAGTTTTTTCCTACAAAAAGGCTCGATTACAGACAAAAATGCTCATCAGTTTCCTCAGCTGTCCGGATGGCTGGTCTCAGACGATGAAACCGGATGTAGAGGCCCTGGGCTGGCATGGTTACACTTCGTCAGCGATTGTGAGGCCGGTTGGATGTACTGCCAAATTCTCTAAAACGACTTTGGAGTTAGCTTATGGCCGAGAAACAATCATAAAATGCTGTTGGACATTCCTGCGGTCAGCAGACCACTTGCACGCACCCACAAAACTTGACATCTGTAATGTGTGTCAAAACTGCACATTTTAGAGTAGCCTTTTGTCCCCAGCACAAGGTGCACCTGTGTAATGATGCTGTTTAATCAGCTTCTTGATAAGCCAAACCTGTCACATGGATGGATTACCTTGTCAAACGAGAAATGCTCACTAACAGGGACGTAAACAAATGTGTGATGTTCTTTTGTTTTAGCTCATGAAACATGTTACCAACATTTTCCATGTTGCATTTATATTTTTGTCGCAATACATATCGTATCGGCACTGAAGTATTGTATTGTGAGGTCCCTGGAAATTCCAAGCTCTACTAAATCACAGATTGCTCCTTTAAGATACTTTTCATTAAATGTTTATTTGGAAGCCGCTGATTTGATTATCTCAAGTCTGGTTAATCTTCACGGACAGATGGATGAACAGCAGTAGGAGCTGCAGGCCCATGAGGCTGGACCTGGGCGGGGCCTGCTGGCTGAGGTGCAGGCTGATGCAGAGTTGGAACTGCCTGAAGCTGGATAGGAACTGCAGGGCCATGAGCCTCGGCAGAAGCTGCTGGTACTGGTGCCACAGGCCCGTGGGGTTGGACCTGGACAGGAGCTGCAGGTGTACACATAACACATTTTACAACACAGAACCATTAGAAGAACTTGTTTTTTTCAAATGGGATTTCCTCATATTATCATTGTTTGTGATGAGGTGGCCATCAGGGAGGAGACTAATAGAACTAGAAATCCTGATGAGAACATTTCATCATAATTCAATAACAGCAACACCTCTACTTCTATTCCTAATGCTACTTCCACCTACACCACATGTCAGAGTTCATTTGAGTTTAGCTCAACATTTCTGTTACCTGGAAGCCAGACACGTCTCTCCCATTGATTTTCAGTGCAGCCATTTTCTTTCAAAAGGAGATCAAACTCTTTAACAACAGTCAGCAAGAACAACTGAAATGTGGGGAAGTAGTTTTCATAGGACTGGAAATCCAGAAATTCTGCTGTCTGGAACAGAAAAAGCCAGAGTCAGAATCTACGATCTTACATGAAGTGTGAAGATACTGAGGTCACAGAGAAAAATCTAAAGTTGTAATCTCTTTATGACTTATAGATATGAATTACTGTTGGGCTGATCCTATATCCATCTGTAATATCTGTGGAGAGGATGTATGCTTTCTTCGGGGTTAGATTGCAGTGAGGATTTGTTTCAACAAAGGTTTCTTTGTCTCCATTCCTCCTCTTCCTCTCCTCCTGCACCTTGAGAATCAACAATGGACAGAAATGTTGCTTCAATCAAATACACATGTGGTGCAAACTCAAGCCCTTTGTCAGAATTATTAATACTTGATTCTGGTTTGGTGTCAACAAGTATATGAACATGTGTTCTTGTGGCACAGAGAGAATGTTATTTTTCTATGTTGTTTGACACTGCCAGCCTGATGGAATTCCTGACAGATAGAAGTGGGATTTGAAATCTTAGTTATGCTTACCTCCCTGATCACAACATTTCTGGGAAGCAACAACACATTCAGGATGGACCGCTCTTCAGAGAGAAACGGTTGGTAGAACAACAACAAAAGCCCCTGGATAGGAGAGATGGGAGCATCATCATCTGTGACATCACCATAAGCAGAGGATCCAGTGATGTTTATTATGACATGTGTGTCTGTTGTCTCATGGGGAGGGAGAAACTCCACGTTGTCATCAGTCACATGGGCTACAGACAGGAAGTCACATCCACCATCTAGGAAAGAAACAGAAACTCAATTGGATTTCCTCAATTCCTCGCATCCTCTCCTCACCTCCTTCTGAAAAAGGTCAAAGGTAATTGAAGAAGGAATGTGGAAACAAATGCGCTTGTATGAAATGAAACTCCTTCTCCACTAGCGAGTCACACAAATTAAATTTACAGGGGTGGAATCCCAAATTACATTTAGTTAGTTGTGCTGGATGTTTCATAGATAATATGCTACTTCTCCATTTGTTTTCAAAGGTACGCATTTTTTTATCTTATGAGAAAACAGCTGTTTTAAAGGGCTGATTTCGTAACTCTTCCGCGGGAGGATAGACCTGAGCACCCTCTTCCGCGGGAGGATAGACCTGAGCACCCTCTTCTGCAGAAGGCAATCGGCATTTTTTTATTAGTAATTATTACTACTCTTTCTAGGCAGACTTTTGTGCAATTGAGAATCTCCCAAAAGAGAACATTGAGCTTTCTCTGATGTACTACAACAGCAATGACAAATGAGGCAATGAACAAATTAATTTACAATCTTGTTCTGGTCAGTTGAACATCTTTCACTCATGAAAATACTCACCAGAATGAATCTGACAGTGTGGGAGGTGTAGTTGACAGACAGACTTCTGAGGACAGTCGATGTTGAACAGGGGTCCTGCAGGCCTCTTTCCATTCTGGGAAAGAAGCCTCATGTCCCAGTGGACTGTCCTATAGAGCACCTCTCCTTCTCCCTCCATCCTGAACACCAGGCCTGTTATACTGCACTGGAACAGACCTGCACTGGGGCACTGGAACCTAAAGGAAACAATGGTGAAGAATGACATTTTAATTACATTCCCTGAACATGACTTGAAAAATGAGGCATTGTCCTACAAACTATTGATGAGAAAACAGGTAAATAATACTGAGTTACCTGTATGCTCCCTTGCCCTCATGATTGTAGATTTCTGGTTCAAAGTTTTCAAGAGACCTCTAAAATTGAAAAACAATAGATTTGAAAGATTATGAAGAGATGTAATAGAAACATAGTCAACTTGTATTTATTTCCAGTGAGGGTCTTACCATGGGAGGATCAGTAATACACAGGCTCTGGTCCACTACTCTACATTCTGTGATGCTTAACTCCTCCATGGCCTCAGCTGAGCTGTCAGACACTCTGACACAGTCCTGGCTCTCTTCTTCCATTGTCCCATTAGTCGATGATGGCAAGGTGAAGGCCTGTCCAACAAAGGGATCATTGGGATCCAGGAGAGGAGAATTTGCACAAAAAAAATAGTGTAAACATCAAATGTTGTTAGTTACTGGTTTAAAGTGGTCTTTGTATTAAATACAGATGTAGGATCTTAATTTGAGCCATGTTTGCTTCAGCAGGAAAATAATCCTGCAGCAACAGGAAATGTGAACTATTTTTCATTTAACTAGGCAAATAAGTTAAGAACAAATTCCTATTTACAATGACGCCCCACCCCGACCAAACCCGGACGACGCTGGACCAATTGTACGCAGCCCTATTGGACTCCAATTACAGCCAGTTGTGATACAGCCTGGAAATCGAACATGGGACTGTAGTGACGCCTCTAGCACTGAGATGCAGTGCCTTAGACCGCTGCGCCCCTTGGTAGCACATTGTGTATTATAATTAACTGACAGTTTTTTAGGGGTTGATACATTTTTTATTAGGGCAAATCAAGTGGAAAATACAAACTTCAGAGAACTTTAAACTCCAATACATTACAAGTTTGCATTTCCTGCTGTGTAGTCAAATTCTTTGCAACAAATGAGTGATCAAATTAAGATCCTACATCTGTAGGACCATCTTCTTCTTTTACCTTGGGTTCTAGAAAGATTATGGGCCATGTCTAAAGTCAATTTTGAGCAAGGAACATATAGTAGATCATATATTGTAGATATTCTCTGCAAACACTGCAATCTACTGTGTGTGTGTGTGTAAATTAGATAGAGAGACCAGTAAAGATTGTAGTATTTCCTACGAAAATGAATTTATATTTTTTAAATGACCTTTATTTAACTATGCAAGTCAGTTAAATACACATTCTTATTTACAACGACGGCCTAGGAACAGCGGGTTAACTGCCTTGTTCAGGGGCAGAACGACAGATTTTTACGTTATCAGGTCGGGGATTCGATATAGCAACCTTCCGGTTACTGGTTCAACGTTCTACTGTGGAACGTTCCAACAGGAATCTGTTCCAAAAACTTCTTAAAGTTCAAGGTTGCCAACGAACAACGCATACAAAGTGGTTTGATCAATTAATCTAGCTAACTAGCTGCGGAATAGGCATCAACTCACCGCGTAGTTTGTCCACAGCACAATCAATACGACTGAGTCTCGTGTTGATCTCCTCTTTGTTCGTGTCATATTTCCGGTATTGACGTTGTGTTGTTGGCGACGTTTTCTTCTTCTTCATGGCGCTCCGCAAACAAACGTTTAAAGAGCCGCCAACTCCTGTCCTGGATACAATCAATATCTGACCAATTCTGTACTACCACGAATAAACAATTCAAAACCAAATAAATCCTTAACTTCCACCACACCCTCCCCCCAACCCTATTAAGCTTTATCTTTAAAACTCCTGCTTTAGGATTGTTCAGCATGTCAACAACGGTTTGTTACCACCAATATATATTTTTCCATGTTCACAATAACCTTCAACCTGTCATTTCTGCTTTCCACATCCAGAGTTGTATTGATAAAAACTATGAAGTCAACTTTATTCATTATGAAAGTGTCCATTTATGAGCACAATATTTCTGAACAGACCTCCAAACCATGCCAGGACCAGCAGAAACACAAGACCCGACAGACAGTAGGTCCACTTACTACATATACATCCATGTCAGCTCCATCAGTCTGACAGTAGGTCCACTTACTACAGATACATCCATGTCAGCTCCATCAGTCTGACAGTAGGTCTACTTACTACAGGTACATCCATGTCAGCTCCATCAGTCTGACAGTAGGTCTACTTACTACAGATACATCCATGTCAGCTCCACCAGTCCTCACTGTAGTTCTACCAATCTGTTTTACAGCCTCTGCATATGATACATCATGACTGATCCTGTATCTCTGAGCCTCTCTATCCTCTCTCTGTACCTGGCATCCACTGTGTTCTCCCCCACAATTACAGCACTTAACCTTCACATTGCTTCCACATCCACCGTCATCATGTTCTTCTCCACACTTGGCACATCTTTTCTTTACACTGAGCAGCTACATGTCCCATTCTTTGGTATTTAAAACACTGCAGTGCATATGGGACCAATTCTCTAACATTGAAACTAAGGAATCCTATACGTACATTTCCCAGGAAAACCTTCAAAGCCTTTGACATCCATCTCATCCTTGTTCTGACTGGATATTCTGTAGTGGTGACTACCGATTTATTATTACATTCATGGTCCTTTGATTCTCTACAACTCAATCTATTTTTCAGCATTAGTTAGTCAGATAAGGTGTAAGTGAGGCCCTGTGGTCTCATCTAACACCATCACCACTTTCCACTCCAACACATCACTGCTCTTGCTTCCTACCTCGGCCCTCTTTATGCTTTCTTCACTAGACGCTCCACTGCTTTCTGTATCATCTCTCTTCTTCTTCTTTCTTTACTAGACGCTCCACTGCTTTCTGTATCATCTCTCTTCTTCCTGTCTTTCCACTACAGACCGTTCCTGTCCTTGACCCTCATCCGCTCCATACCATCGCAACTGACACCCATATTGTTCTCATTCAGCTGTTGCTTCACCAACTTTTTCTCCATTTCCTCCAATTCGTCCGCACTACTCGCCTCCATTTCCGACTAAGATTCCCCCCCCCCCCCCCCCCCCCCCCCCCCCCCCCCCCCAAGGGAAATTAGTTAATGAATTGCCTGGTTGCAGGACACATCCAATGGAACTGTTAACAGACATTAAACAGGAATTATCGTGAATAACTGCTATCAACCAGTGTCCAAACAAGTTGTTTTTATGCAATGTAATTATAATAGAAAAACAGAACTACAGTTGAACTGCCAAATTACCACACGTAGAGCACTAGGGGTGATGTGTTATAACCTGTTATTACACTTTGGCTATTGACATAACTGACCGTAGGCCTGCTAGGGATTGTGACGTTTTGTTCATATTAGGCATATCTGTAAAATAGGAACGGAATAGCCCATGTCTTCAGACTGTTTTCATTATGTTTTTAGTGGTGCTGGTTCTGTTTTTATTATGTTAGTAGTGGTGCTGGTTCTGTTTTCATTATGTTAGTAGTGGTGCTGGTACTGTTTTCATTATGTTAGTAGTGGTGCTGGTACTGTTTTCATTATGTTAGTAGTGGTGCTGGTACTGTTTTCATTATGTTAGTAGTGGTGCTGGTACTGTTTTCATTATGTTAGTAGTGGTGCTGGTACTGTTTTCATTATGTTAGTAGTGGTGCTGGTACTGTTTTCATTGTTAGTAGTGGTGCTGGTCCTGTGTTTTGGTCCACTGGGTGTCATCAGAGTGTTAATAATGTATTGTTGTCTGCAGCAGAGTGTTAAGACTGGGTTTCCCCAACTCGGTCCTGGGCCCCATCATGGCATTGTAAGCACTAAGCACCATGCTCTACCAGCTGAGCTAGAGGACTCCTCTAGGTCCTTGCAGTTTTAGTTCATGGAGTTGAGCTTAAAGCTAGAGGACTCCTCTAGGTCCTACCAGTTTTAGTTCATGGAGTTGAGCTTAAAGCTAGAGGACTCCTCTAGGTCCTACCAGTTTTAGTTCATGGAGTTGAGCTTCGAGCTAGAGGACTCCTCTAGGTCCTACCAGTTTTAGTTCATGGAGTTGAGCTTCGAGCTAGAGGACTCTTCTAGGTCCTACCAGTTTTAGTTCATGGAGTCGAGCTTCGATGGCCAATCTGACGTTCAAACTACAACCACAAAGCAGTTACCGCACCTCTGTTTTGTTAAACAGGGTGGAGAAATGTAAACACTCACATTCATAAACAGAGAGCTGGATGCAACGACTAACCATCCATGAGTTCAACGTCGTATGTGTTGGAGGCTTTATGGTGTTTGTTTACAATTACATTCTTTTGAAACGATGTGGTAAAATCCGCTTGTCTTTTGGGTTACGATGGGGTTACGATGGGTTACGATGGGGTATGAACTATGATCATAAAGCATTTTTCGGTAATATTCTTATTTTAAAAACCTATGCGGTACTCCCATTTGGGTCCAGCGACTGTCAAGCCAAAACCGTTATGCTAAGAGTTCCGACCACCTTGACAAGGTCGCTAGTGGTCGGGTTAAGGTTGCTAAAATTGGCCTTACCGAGGCTTCTTTAAAACATGACAACGTTCAGTTTGAAGATGCTAAAAGGTATTGGTGTCTGAAAACGATTCAAATGAAATGTTATTTGTCACATGCTTGGTCAACAACAAGTATAGACTAACAGGGAAATGCTAACTAACGGCTCCTCCCAACAATGCAGAGAAATAAAATAGAAACAGTCATAACAGGTAATTACAGTGTATTCAGAAAGTATTCAGACCCCTTGACTTTTTCCACATTTTGTTACGTTACAGCCTTATTCTAAAATGGATTAAATACTTTCCCCCTCATCAATCTACACACAATATCTATAATGACAAAGCATAACAGGTTTTTGGAAATGTTTGCAAATGTATCAAAAATAAAAACCAAAAATGCCTTATTTACATAAGTATTCCGACCCTTTGCTATGGCAGGAATTGACCGTAGAGCTCCGAGACATGATTGTGTAAAAGCACAGATATGGGGTAGGGAAACCGAAACATAACTACAGTGCACTGTAGCAGTTCTATTCTCTATTCACTTCTCCAAACTGTTAGTTTAAAAGCTGTTGTTTTGACATTTTAGGATCTTTAAAATTAATTTACTCCAGACATCTTGGATCATGGGAACTTACCGGTAATATATATTATATATGTTTACTTACCGGTAACATATATTTATTGGAGGTGCAGGTCTGTTCCAGTGCAGTATAACAGGCCTGGTGTTTAGGATGGAGGGAGAAGGAGAGGTGCTCTATAGGACAGTCCCCTGGGACAGGAGGCTTCTATCCCAGAGAAGCAAGAGACCTGCAGGACCCCTGTTCATGTTTAGATGCCTTAAGGGGTCTGTCAGTCAACTACACCTCCCACACTGTCAGATGCAATCTGGTAAGTATTCATATCAAGAAACATTCAGGAGTGAAAGAGTCATTTCAATTTCAAAACCGCTCTAAAAAAGATTACTCTTCAAATATGCTACATTGTCTTCATTTTCATTTCAATTGTAGTTCAGTGTATTCTGAAAGTATTCAGACCCCTTGACTTTTTAGTTACAGTCCTATTCTAAAATGGATTAAATTGATTTTTTCCCTCATCAATCTAAACACAGTAAGCCATAATGACAAAGCAAAAATAGGTTTTTAGAATATTTTGCAACTGTATTAAACATAAACAAGTGAAATAACACATTTACATATGTTTTCAGACCCTTTGGTCAGTGCTTTGTTGACAGACCTTTGGCAGCGATTACAGCCTTGAGTCTTCTTAGGTATGACACTACAAGCTTGGCACACCTGCATTTACGGAGCTTCTCCCATTCTTCTCTGCAGATCCTCTCAAGTTCTGTCAGGTTGGATGGGGAGAGTCGCTGCACAGCTACTTTCAGGTCTCTCCAGAGATGGGCCACTCAAGGACATTCAGAGACTGAAGCCACTCCTGTGTTATCTTAGCTGTGTGCTTAGGGTCATTGTCCTGTTGGAAGGAGAACCTTCACCCCAATCTGACGTCCTGAGTGCTCTGGAGCAGGTTTTCATCAAGGATCTCTCTGTACTTTGCTCCATTCATCTTTCCCTTGATCCTGACAAGTCTCCCAGTCCCTGCCCCTGAAAAACATCCCCACATCATGATTCTGCCACCACCCTGCTTCACCATAGGTATGGTGCCAGGTTTCCTCCAGCCGTGACGCTTGGCATTCAGGCCAAAGAGTTCAATCTTTGTTTTATTAGGCCAGGGAATCTTGTTTCTCATGGTCTGTCCTTTAGGAGTCTTTTGGCAAACTCCAAACGGGCTGTCATGTGCCTTTTACTGTGGTGTGGCTTCCGTCTGACCACTCTACCATAAAGGCCTGTGCTGCAGAGATGGTTGTCCTTCTGGAAGGTTCTCCCATCTCCACAGAGGAACTCTGGAGCTCTTTCAGTGTGACCTTCAGGTTCTTGGTCACCTCCCTGACCAAGGCCCTTCTCCCCTGATTGCTCAGTTTGGCCAGGCGGCCAGCTCTAGGAAGAGTCTTGGTGGTTCTAACCTTCTTCCATTTAAGAATGATGGAAGCCACTGTGTTTTTGGGGACCTTCTATGCTGCATACATTTTTTGGTACCCTTCCCCAGATTTGTGCCTCGACAGATCTGGGGACCAATCCTGTATCTCCAATCCTGTCTCTGCGCTCTAGGGATAATTCCTTCAACCTCATGGCTGGTTTTTGCTCTGAAATGCACTGTCAACATTCAGACCTTATATAGACAGGTGTGTGCCTTTCCAATCATGTGCAATCAATTGAATTTAGCATAGGTCGACTCCAATCAAGTTGTAGAAACATCTCAAGGATGATCAATAGAAACGGGATGCACCTGAGCAAAATTTCGAGTCTCATAGCAAAGGGTCAGAAAACTTCTAAAACCTGTTTTGCTTTGTCATTATGGGGTATTATTTGTAGATTGATGAGGTCAAATTGTTATTATATTAATTTTAGACTAAGGCTGTAACGTAACAAAATGTTGATAAAGTCAAGGGTTCTGAACAGTTTCTGAATGCACCGTATAGAACTAGAAAACCAGTTTACAACTATGAAATGGCGTCACTAAGCCAAATGTTACATTGTATATCTGAGAAATCTCTAAATGTTCTCTTTCTTTCCCAGGTGGTGGATGTGACTTCCTGTCTGTAGCCCATGTGACTGATGACTGAGTTTATCCCTCCTCTTGACACAACAGACACACATGTCATAATATACATCACTGGATTCTGTCTCGGTAGGTTCCTTGTTCCTTGTCAATCATTGGCTTAGTGTTTGACTGCTGATTTCACCAATATCATCTTTAAGTAAACCAATCACACCTTTATTTAATGCAACTGCAGACAGAAGTTAACAATGGAAACACAGCTTGTATGTTTCAGAGTAAGTTCTGCAGCCCACCTAAGGGCACAGCTGATTATATACATGTGGTCACTCCCTAGTGGTGTGATCACCTACATCAATGTATGTGTGTATCAAAAAGCTGAAGTTACCTTATAAGGCAACCTAGTACAGTAGTTTCTCTGAATTCATTAGCATTGTCCACTGTGACACAAAATGTCAACACCAGACAGTGGTAACTTCTCTTTATCTAGTTTCAGTTTGACTCAGACCTAACATGCAAGCACACTCTTGCAACAGCTGGAGCATAACCACATAGATGGCTTGTGCAATGTAGAGGAAACCACTTCTATCTGGCTGGAATTCAATCAAACACACAATGGGAAATGTAATGCTAGCATAACGGCTAAACATGTAATCAAACACACAATGGGGAATGTAATGCTAGCATAACGGCTAAACATGTAATCAAACACACAATGGGGAATGTAATGCTAGCATAACGGCTAAACATGTAATCAAACACACAATGGGGAATGTAATGCTAGCATAACGGCTAAACATGTAATCAAACCATTATGGAGAGTAGCAAGGAACAAGTAGCAAGTTAGACTGAATTCCATCTGTTGACCTTTTTCATCTTATTGCTTTATTCTCAAACTTCATGTATTTTTTTAACCATATAAATTACATATTTTAAAAAGTCATTTTGAAGCACAACTAACCTGTTTATTGTTGGTCCTTTCAAGGTGCGGGAGGTGATTGAAAGGGATGGAATTAGAGAAATTCAAACAACTTCTCAGTGTAAACTAACCCCGAAGCAAGAATACACCCTCTCCACTTATTCTGCAGATGGACATCGAATACAACCAAACGCAAATCTGGGATATTTTTGAATAACAATTTTTTATATTCCTATGTAACTTTTCATTTCATTCTCACTTTTAATTTCACTGACTACAAAGGTCTCTTGACTTCAGGAAGCAGTGTTTGTGAAATGTGATTCCTATGAAAACAACTACTTTCAGTTGTTCTTATAAACTATAGTTAAAGAAGTTGATCTGCTTCTGAAAGAAAAGGAAGGTGATGAACTTGTATGGAACAGACTTGTCTGGCTGCCAGGTAACAGACATTCAGAGATCAAATCAGATGAAGTCAGACCAGGAGCAGCAGAGCTAGTTCATGTTGTAGTTCTCTGATAGTAGTACTGTTACATGTTGTAGTTCTCTGATAGTAGTACTGGTACATGTTGTAGTTCTCTGATAGTAGTACTGGTACATGTTGTAGTTCTCTGATAGTAGCACTGTTACATGTTGTAGTTCTCTGATAGTAGTACTGTTACATGTTGTAGTTCTCTGATAGTATTATTGTTACATGTTGTAGTACTGTTACATGTTGTAGTTCTCTGATAGTAGCACTGTTACATGTTGTAGTTCTCTGATAGTAGCACTGTTACATGTTGTAGTTCTCTGATAGTAGTACTGGTACATGTTGTAGTTCTCTGATAGTAGTACTGTTACATGTTGTAGTTCTCTGATAGTAGTACTGTTACATGTTGTAGTTCTCTGATAGTAGTACTGTTACATGTAGTAGTACTGTTACATGTTGTAGTTCTCTGATAGTAGTACTGTTACATGTAGTAGTACTGTTACATGTTGTAGTTCTCTGATAGTAGTACTGGTACATGTTGTAGTTCTCTGATAGTAGTACTGGTACATGTTGTAGTTCTCTGATAGTAGTACTGTTACATGTTGTAGTTCTCTGATAGTAGTACTGGTACATGTAGTAGTACTGTTACATGTTGTAGTTCTCTGATAGTAGTACTGTTACATGTAGTAGTACTGTTACATGTTGTAGTTCTCTGATAGTAGTACTGGTACATGTTGTAGTTCTCTGATAGTAGTACTGGTACATGTTGTAGTTCTCTGATAGTAGTACTGTTACATGTTGTAGTTCTCTTATAGTAGTGCTGGTACCTGTTGTAGTTCTCTGATAGTAGTACTGGTACATGTTGTAGTTCTCTGATAGTAGTACTGGTACATGTTGTAGTTCTCTGATAGTAGTACTGGTACATGTTGTAGTTCTCTGATAGTAGTACTGGTACATGTTGTAGTTCTCTGATAGTAGTACTGGTACATGTTGTAGTTCTCTGATAGTAGTACTGGTACATGTTGTAGTTCTCTGATAGTAGTACTGGTACATGTTGTAGTTCTCTGATAGTAGTACTGTTACATGTTGTAGTTCTCTGATAGTAGTACTGTTACATGTAGTAGTACTGTTACATGTTGTAGTTCTCTGATAGTAGTACTGGTACATGTTGTAGTACTGTTACATGTTGTAGTTTTCTGATAGTATTACTGTTACATGTTGTAGTTCTCTGATAGTAGTACTGTTACATGTAGTAGTACTGTTACATGTTGTAGTTCTCTGATAGTAGTACTGTTACATGTAGTAGTACTGTTACATGTTGTTCTTCTCTGATAGTAGTACTGGTACATGTTGTAGTTCTCTGATAGTAGTACTGGTACATGTTGTAGTTCTCTGATAGTAGTACTGGTACATGTTGTAGTACTGTTACATGTTGTAGTTTTCTGATAGTATTACTGTTACATGTTGTAGTTCTCTGATAGTAGTACTGTTACATGTTGTAGTTCTCTGATAGTAGTACTGTTACATGTAGTAGTACTGTTACATGTTGTAGTTTTCTGATAGTATTACTGTTACATGTTGTAGTTCTCTGATAGTAGTACTGTTACATGTTGTAGTTCTCTGATAGTAGTACTGTTACATGTAGTAGTACTGTTACATGTTGTAGTTCTCTGATAGTAGTACTGTTACATGTAGTAGTACTGTTACATGTTGTAGTTCTCTGATAGTAGTACTGGTACATGTTGTAGTTATCTGATAGTAGTACTGGTACATGTTGTAGTTCTCTGATAGTAGTACTGTTACATGTTGTAGTTCTCTGATAGTAGTACTGGTACATGTTGTAGTACTGTTACATGTTGTAGTTTTCTGATAGTATTACTGTTACATGTTGTAGTTCTCTGATAGTAGTACTGTTACATGTTGTAGTTCTCTGATAGTAGTACTGTTACATGTAGTAGTACTGTTACATGTTGTAGTTCTCTGATAGTAGTACTGTTACATGTAGTAGTACTGTTACATGTTGTAGTTCTCTGATAGTAGTACTGGTACATGTTGTAGTTCTCTGATAGTAGTACTGGTACATGTTGTAGTTCTCTGATAGTAGTACTGTTACATGTTGTAGTTCTCTGATAGTAGTACTGGTACATGTTGTAGTTCTCTGATAGTAGTACTGGTACATGTTGTAGTTCTCTGATAGTAGTACTGGTACATGTTGTAGTTCTCTGATAGTAGTACTGGTACATGTTGTAGTTCTCTGATAGTAGTACTGGTACATGTTGTAGTTCTCTGATAGTAGTACTGTTACATGTTGTAGTTCTCTGATAGTAGTACTGTTACATGTTGTAGTTCTCTGATAGTAGTACTGTTACATGTTGTAGTTCTCTGATAGTAGTACTGTTACATGTAGTAGTACTGTTACATGTTGTAGTTCTCTGATAGTAGTACTGGTACATGTTGTAGTACTGTTACATGTTGTAGTTTTCTGATAGTATTACTGTTACATGTTGTAGTTCTCTGATAGTAGTACTGTTACATGTTGTAGTTCTCTGATAGTAGTACTGTTACATGTTGTAGTTCTCTGATAGTAGTACTGTTACATGTTGTAGTTCTCTGATAGTAGTACTGTTACATGTTGTAGTTCTCTGATAGTAGTACTGTTACATGTAGTAGTACTGTTACATGTTGTAGTTCTCTGATAGTAGTACTGGTACATGTTGTAGTACTGTTACATGTTGTAGTTTTCTGATAGTATTACTGTTACATGTTGTAGTTCTCTGATAGTAGTACTGTTACATGTAGTAGTACTGTTACATGTTGTAGTTCTCTGATAGTATTACTGTTACATGTTGTAGTTCTCTGATAGTATTACTGGTACATGTTGTAGTACTGTTACATGTTGTAGTTCTCTGATAGTAGTACTGTTACATGTTGTAGTTCTCTGATAGTAGTACTGTTACATGTTGTAGTTCTCTGATAGTAGTACTAGTACATGTTGTAGTTCTCTGATAGTAGTACTGTTACATGTTGTAGTTCTCTGATAGTAGTACTGTTACATGTTGTAGTTCTCTGATAGTAGCACTGTTACATGTTGTAGTTCTCTGATAGTAGTACTGTTACATGTTGTAGTTCTCTGATAGTAGTACTGTTACATGTTGTAGTTCTCTGATAGTAGTACTGTTACATGTTGTAGTTCTCTGATAGTTCTCTGATAGTATTATTGTTGTTATTATTATTGTTATTGAACTATGATTGCAGCCATAACAAGTTAACTTGTTTGGACAAGTTACAATGACTTTTCTTGACTTGTCATGCATTTTGGGACCAGGGGATTTCATTATTGTATATACTATGTGTAGGCTGTGTAGACTCACTATGTGCAACATAGTCGGCTGTCGGCATCAACGATACACATTTAGAGCCAGCCAAACACAACAAGGCATACATTGAAGAAACACAGAAAATCAACGATCAAATCGATTACATAACTGTACATGTAAACCTGGGCGTACTGCTCAAATTTGTCCAAATAAGATTCCCTCATTGTGAGCAATTAGCTAGCTCACGTGCAAATGGGTTCTAATTAATGCTATGCTAACATTGGTGCGGTAGTTGGTCATATAAAAATATACCACTGCACTGGTATAACGTGAATATTACAAAGTACATTATGCATAATGACAGTCTCACTTACTTCCGTGGTTTATAGTTTTATCTATGTAGGTTAGGCTTGATTAAGATTCGCTTTCATTGGCGTTGATACCTTCGACGTGAACCTCAACTTGGGTGACCTTGAAGGAGATGGGAAGGGTTCGGGTTAAACGTATTTGACTCCGCCCACATTGAGGTCGGCCCCAACTTCTGACTCCGCCCACATTGAGCCCGGCCCCGAACTGCACACTGCAGTCAGAGGCTTCTCTCCCTAGAGGTCTCTAGTAGTACATCACCCTCTGGTGGACAAACTGACAGCAAAACAAAATAGGTGCGTGAGAGAGAAGCCCTTCTTAACTAGCGATGAAGTCGATACAACATCGCTGATATAATCTTGTTCTTTATGTTTCCAGTTGACTCACAGGTTGTATTTGTAATGATACAAAATTCAGACTCCTTAAGTGGGGTTATTGAATTAATTTAACATATGAAGAATACTTACAAATATATGTTATTAATTCATAATAAAGTAACAATCCAGTACATTATAATGTGACCTTTCTGAGTATATATCAAACAGCAGGGCTGGTTTTAAGATGACATTTCTGGGCTGGTTTTAAGATGACATTTCTGGGCTGGTTCTAGGATGACATTTCTGGGCTGGTTCTAGGATGACATTTCTGGGCTGGTTCTAGGATGATGTTTCTGGGCTGGTTCTAGGATGACATTTCTGGGCTGGTTCTAGGATGACATTTCTGGGCTGGTTCTAGGATGACATTTCTGGGCTGGTTCTAGGATGACATTTCTGGGCTGGTTCTAGGATGACATTTCTGGGCTGGTTCTAGGATGACATTTCTGGGCTGGTTCTAGGATGACATTTCTGGGCTGGTTCTAGGATGACATTTCTGGGCTGGTTCTAGGATGACATTTCTGGGCTGGTTCTAGGATGACATTTCTGGGCTGGTTCTAGGATGACATTTCTGGGTTGGTTCTAGGATGATGTTTCTGGGCTGGTTCTAGGATGACATTTCTGGGCTGGTTCTAGGATGATGTTTCTGGGCTGGTTCTAGGATGACATTTTTGGGATGGTTCTAGGATGACATTTCTGGGCTGGTTCTAGGGTGACATTTATGGGCTGGTTGTAGGATGACATTTCTGGGCTGGTTCTAGGGTGATATTTATTGGCAATCTCTAGAATGACATTTCTGTGCTGGTTAAAGGGTGATATTTCTGGGTTGGTTCTAGGATGATATTTCTGGGCTGGTTCTAGGATGATGTTCATGGGCTGGTTTTAGAATGATATTTATGGGCTGGTCCTAGAATGATATTTATGGACTGGTTCTAGGATGACACTTCTAGGCTGGTTCTAGGAAGATATTTCTGGGTTGGTTCTAGAATGATATTTCTGGGCTGGTTCTAGAATGATATTGCTGGGCTAGTTCTAGGATGATATTTATGGGCTGGATCTAAGGTAATATTTACGGGCTGGTTCTAGGATGATATTTCTGGGCTGGTTCTGGGATGATATTTCTGGGCTGGTTCTAGGATTATATTTATGAGCTGGTTTTAGGATGATATTTCTTGGCTGGTTCTAGGATGATAATCATGCGTTGGATCAGGATTATATTTATGGGCTGGTTCTAGGATGATAATCATGAGCTGGTTTTAGAATTATATTTATGGGCTGGTTCTAGGATGATATTTCTTGGCTGGTTCTAGGATGGTAATCATGCGTTGGATCAGGATTATATTTATGGGCTGGTTCTAGGATGATAATCATGAGCTGGTTTTAGAATTATATTTATGGGCTGGTTCTAGAATGATATTTCTTGGCTGGTTTTACGATGATAATCATGGGCTGGTTCAGGATTATATTTATGGGCTGGTTCAGGATTATATTTTTGGGCTGGTTCTAGGATGATATTCATGAGCTAGTTTTAGAATGATATTCATGGCCTGGTTCTAGAATGACATTTATTGTCTGGTTCTAGAATGACATTTATTGTCTGGTTCTAGGATGATTTTTCTATGCTGGTTCTATGTTGTGGGGGGGGGGGGGGGGGGGGGGGGGCAGACATTTCTTCTCTGTTTCTGAGCAAATATCCTGCAACTGACTGCCAGTCTGTCTAACTGTCTGTCTGCCTGCCTATCTGGGTAAGCTGAACACACAAATAAGTAAGGAGGGAGAGAGGGGGAGGAGAGAAAGAGAGACTGCGAGACAACACACTGCAGAAGACTGAAGACAGACAGAGAGAGAGAGAGAGACAGAGACAGAGAGAGAGAGAGAGGCAGAGAGAGAGAGAGAGAGAGAGAGAAAGAGAGCGAGAGAGAGGTTGTAGGACAGGAGAGCGAGAGGCAGAGAGATAGAGAGATAGAGAGACAGAGAGAGAGAGGCAGAGAGAGAGGCAGAGAGAGAGAAAGAGAGAGAGAGAGAGACAGAGGGGCAGAGAGAGAGAGAGAGAGAGAGAGAGAGAGAGAGCGAGAGGCAGAGAGAGAGAGCGAGAGGCAGAGAGAGAGAGAGAGGCAGAGAGAGAGAGAGGTTGTAGGACAGGAGAGAGAGAGCGGCAGAGAGAGAGATAGAGAGGTTGAGAGGTTGTAGGACAGGAGAGAGGCAGAGAGGTTGTAGGACAGGAGAGAGGGATATCTTTGCTCTATGCAACATGGATTCCTCCACAACAGCACTGCTCCTCTGCTCTCTACTCTGGACAGGTAAACTACTACTGCTGCTTCTCTCTACATTACAATGCAGAACATGTTATTAAACTACAAGCTGCTTCTCTCAACACTACAATGCAGAACATGTTATTAAATCCTTTCCGGGGATAGTTCCGAGATTTTTTTATTTTTAATTTTTGTTTCCCAATCTTGAAAGCAGTCTATAGACAAGGCCAGGATATAAATATCTACATATTTTAAATTGCTGCACTATCCCTTTTAAGTAGATATTATTATAGCTCTAAACTGCTTTAAACTTTCTACTTTCTAAAAATAAGTTTTGGGATTATGAATAAACTAATAAACTAATGTTGCGATGGTTTAGAATTCTTAATCTAAATAAATAAAATGTTTCTCAGAAATGTAAATGCATGGTGATACATTTCCTTTTTTTTACTGTAGATGTGAATTTATAATACCGTGTTAATATCATGTGGTCTAGTCTTGCTGAGTCATGGTCCTATCCAGACCTGAGCTGCATGTTGTCTCTGATTGGATGTTTGCTCTGGGGGGGCATTTGTTTGCTGTTCTCCCCACAGACCAGACTGAAAGCTCACAGTCTGCCCCTGTGTGTGTGTTTGGTGTGTGTATGTGTGTTTGGTGTGTGAGTGTACGTGCGTGCCTGCATGCCTTTAGATGCATACCATTCAATGTGGACATGGTCTATATTACTCTCTATATGTGAATCCTGTATATGCAAGAATAGCGTGTGAGTGTGTGTGTGTGTACGTGCTTGTGTATGAGTGTGAGTGTGAGTGAGTGTGTGTACGTGCTTGTGTGTGAGTGTGAGTGAGTGTGTGTACGTGCTTGTGTATGAGTGTGAGTGTGAGTGAGTGTGTGTACGTGCTTGTGTGAGTGAGTGTGTGTCAACTCATTGAACTCCCCCTTTGGGTGGAACCCTGAACTCTCTCTTGCATCGGAGGATGTCAATAACTAGTGTGTGTCTCTCTTAGTGTTTATTTCTGTGTGTGTGCGTGTGTGTGTGTGTGTGTGTGTGTGTGTGCGTGTGTGTGTGTGTGCGTGTGTGTGTGTGTGTGCGTGTCTCTCTCTCTCTCTGTGTGTGTGTGTGTGCTATAACCTTGTCTCTTCTCTCCTACAGTGTGTGTTTGTGTTATATGTGTGTGTGTGTGTGTTACTAACCTATCTCTCCTACAGTGTGTCTTTGTGTGTGTCTTACTAACCTATCTCTCCTCATTTTTACATTTTACATTGAGTCATTTAGCAGAGTGCCTGACAGAGCATTCGCCTGAAGATAGCTAGCATTCATGCATTCCAAGATGGCGTAGCAGTCGGACGTCTGTTTTGTCTTTGTCTTGTCCTGTCGTATATATCGTTTTCTTTGTATATTTTTACAAATATTTTTAATCTCAATATCCATCTACGGACTGAACATACTCTCCTGCATCCCGCCTCACCCAATGTGGTATGGATCTGCTATTTTTATACTTTAGAACCGGAACCCCCATCAGAAGCTAGCCAGCTAACTAGCTACTAGCTAGTAGTCAGTTAGCCACTGCTAGCGATCATCACCGTTAACCCAGGCATCAGCCAGCCTCGGTCTGCACAGCGTGATGTCAACCCAGAGCATATCGGACTGCTTTTCTCTACCACATCTCCAGACTCCTACCGCAAGCTCTGAACCTTTACACCGGATCATCGCAGCTAGCTAGCTGCTAACGTCTCTGTCCTGAAGAAAGCACCAGTTAGCCTGGAGCTAGCCTTGAGCTAGACCCATGTTCCGGCTAGCCGAAGAGATCCATCACACAATTCCTGGGCTTCAATACCTCTTTTGCTAATTGGCCTGGACACTTCGCTGCCGAAACGGAGCCCTGCCGATCCATCACGCCTGGTCTGCTGACGTGACCGTCCAAGGGGGTTTCAATAGGCTCTTCCATTGCGACGTCCCCCTGAGGCCCATCTGCTAGCCTGCTAGCCCTGGTCTGCTAGCTGTCTGAATCGTTGTGTCTCCAGCTCGCCTGGCTGCTCACTGGACCCTATGATTACTCTGCAACACATGCCACTCCCTAATGTCAATATACCTTGTCTACTGCTGTTTTGGTTAGTGATTGTCTTATTTCACTGTAGAGCCTCCAGCCCAGCTCAATATGCCTTGGCTAGCCCCTTTGTTCCACACATGCGGTGACCTCACCTCACAAACCTCTCTCATCGTCGCTTAAATGGTGCCTCTAGAGACAAAACCTCTCTCATCGTCACTCACTGCCTAGGTTTACCTCCACTGTACTCACATCCTACCATACCCTTGTCTGTACATTATTCCTTGAATTGCCCAGAAATCTTATCCTACCCTTATCCCACTCCTCCTCTTTTCCTCTGGTGATGTAGAAATTAACCCAGGCCCTGCAGCCCCCAGCATCACTCCCCAGGTGCTCTCATTTGTTGAATTCTGTAACCGTAAAAGCTTTGGTTTCATGCATGTTAACATTAGAAGCCTCCTCCCTAGGTTTGTTTTACTCACTGCTTTAGCATACTCTGCCAACCCGTATGTCCTAGTCGTGTCTGAATCCTGGCTTAGGAAGGCCATCAAATATCCTGAAATTTCCATCCAAGCAAGATTTCTGGCTCTCACAGACCTGTAACTTCTTCTTTAAGAGTCTCCTCTGTCCTCCACTCGTTACCTGTATTAATGGCACCTGTTTGAACTTGTTATCAGCATAAAAGTCACCTGTCCACAACCTCAAACAGTCACACTCCAAACTCCACTGTGGCCAAGACCAAAGAGCTGTCAAAGGACACCAGAAACAAAATTGTAGACCTGCACCAGGCTGGGAAGACTGAATCTGCAATATGTAAGCAGCTTGGTTTGAAGAAATCAACTGTGGGAGCAATTATTAGGAAATGGAAGACATACAAGACCACTGATAATCTCTCTCGATCTGGGGCTCCATGCAAGATTTCACCCTGTGGGGTCAAAATGATCACAAGAACGGTGAGCAAAAATCCCAGAACCACACGGGGGGACCTAGTGAATGACCTGCAGAGAGCTGGGACCAAAGTAACAAACACCTACCATCAGTAACACACTACGCCGCCAGGGACTCAAATCCTGCAGTGCCAGACGTGTCCCCCTGCTTAAGCCAGTACATGTCCAGGCCTGTCTGAAGTTTGCTAGAGAGCATTTGGATGATCCAGAAGAAGATTGGAAGAATGTCATATGGTCAGATGAAACCAAAATATAACTTTTTGGTAAAAACTCAACTCGTCGTGTTTGGAGGACAAAGAATGCTGAGTTGCATCCAAAGAACACCATGCCTACTGTGAAGCATGGGGGTGGAAACATCATGCTTTGGGGCTGTTTTTCTGCAAAGGGACCAGGACGACTGATCCGTGTAAAGGAAAGAATGAATGGGGCCATGTATTGTGAGATTTTGAGTGAAAACCTCCTTTCATCAGCAAGGGCATTGAAGATGAAATGTGGCTGGGTCTTTCAGCATGACAATGATCCCAAACACACCGCCCGAGCAATGAAGGAGTGGCTTCGTAAGAAGCATTTCAAGGTCCTGGAGTGGCCTAGCCAGTCTCCAGATCTCAATCCCATAGAAAATCTTTGGAGGGAGTTGAAAGTCCGTGTTGCCCAGCAACAGCCCAAAAACATCACTGCTCTAGAGGAGATCTACATGGAGGAATGGGCCAAAATACCAGCAACAGTGTATGAAAACCTTGTGAAGACTTACAGAAAACGTTTGACCTCTGTCATTGCCAACAAAGGGTATATAACAAAGTATTGAGATAAACTTTTGTTATTGACCAAATATTTATTTTCCACCATAATTTGCAAATAAAAAATTAAAAATCCTACATTGTGATTTTCTGGATTTTTTTTCTTCTCATTTTGTCTGTCATAGTTGAAGTATACCTATGATGAAATGTACAGGCCTCTCTCATCTTTTTAAGTGGGAGAACTTGCACAATTGGTGGCTGACTAAATACTTTTTTGCCCCACTGTATATCCATCCTGCCCTGCCTTTCTAAAATCTTCGAAAGCCAAGTTAACAAACAGATTACCGACCATTTAGAATCCCAACGTACCTTCTCCTCTATGCAATCTGGTTTCCGAGATGGTCATGCGTGCACCTCAGCCATGCTCAAGGTCCTAAACGATATCATAACCGCAATCGATAAGAGACATTACTGTGCAGCTGTCTTAATCGACCTGGCCAAGGCTTTCGACTCTGTCAATCACCGCATTCTTATCGGCAGACTCAATAGCCTTGGCTTCTCAAATGATTGCCTCGCCTGGTTCACCAACTACTTCTCTGATAGAGTTCAGTGTGTCAAATCGGAGGGCCTGTTGTCTCTATGGGGGTGCCACAGGGTTCAATTCTTGGGCCGACTCTTTTTTCTGTATATATCAATGATGTTGCTCTAGCTGCTGGTGATTCTCAGATCCATCTCAACGCAGACGACACCATTCTGTATACATCTGGCCCTTCTTTGGACAACGTGTTAACAAACCTCTAAACGAGCTTCAACGTCATACAACACTGCTTCCGTGGCCTCCAACTGTGCATGTTCTTCAACCGATTGCTGTCCGCACCCTCCCACCCGACTAGCATCACTACTCTGGACGATTCTGACCTAGAATATGTGGACTAACTACAAATACCTAGGTGTCTGGTTAGACTGCAAACTCTCCTTCCAGACTCACATTAAGCATCTCCAATCCAAAATTAAATCTAGAATCAGCATCCTATTTTGTAACAAAGCCTCCTTTACTCATGCTGCCAAACATACCCTCGTAAAACTGATTATCCTACCGATACTTGACTTCGGCGATGTCATTTATAAAATAGCCTCCAACACTATTCAGCAAAGGGAATGTAGTCTATCACAGTGCCATCCGTTTTGTCCCCAAAGCCCCATATACTACTCACCACTGCGACCTGTATGCTCTCGTTGGCTGGCTCTCACTACATATTCGTCGCCAAACCCATTGGCTCCAATTCATCTATGAGTCTTTGCTAGGTACAGCCAAGCCTTATCTCAGCTCAATGGTCACCATAGCAACACTCACCCGTAGCACACGCTCCAGCAGTTATATTGCACTGGTCACCCCCAAAGCCAACACTTCCTTTGGCCGCCTTTCCTTCCAGTTCTCTGCTGCCAATGACTGGAACGAATTGCAAAAATCACTGTCTTATATCTCCCTCTCTAAATTTAAGCATCAGCTGTCAGAGCAGCTTACCGATCACTGTACCTGTACAAAGTCAATCTGTAAATAGTACACCCAACTACCTCATCCCCATATTATTACTTACCCTCTTCCTCTTTTGCACCCCAGTATCTCTACTTGCACATCATCATCTGCACATCTGTCACTCCTGTGTTAATACTAAATTGTAATTATTTTGCTTCTATGGCCTATTTATTGCCTACATCTCTACTCTCCTACATTTGCACACACTGTGCGTACACTTTTCTATTGTGTTATTGACTGCATGATTGTTTATTCCATGTGTAACTCTGTGATGTTGTTTTTGTCGCACTGCTTTGCTTTATCTTGGGCAGGTCGCAGTTGTAAAAGAGAACTTGTTCTCAAATGGCCTACCTGGTTAGGTAGGACAACAAAATATCACAGACATAGTCATGACATTTTCTTCAATTAAGAAGCTATCAGCAGAGTCAGAGCTAGTGGGGGGAGGGGGGGGGGGGGGGTGCTGTGTGATTATTTAAGATACTGTTCGAAGAGGTAGAGTTTCAGATGTTTTCAGAAGATGCTGTCCTAGCTTCAGGGGGAAGCTGGTTCCACCATTGGGGTACCAGGACAGAGAATAGCTTGGAATGGGCTGAGTGGGAGACCAGAGGTGGCAGAACAGAGATCTTGGGTTTAAGCATAGCCTGAAGGTAGGGAGGGACAGATCCTCTTGCTGCTCCATAGGCAAGTACCATGGTCTTGTTTTGGATGCGAGCTTAGACTAGAAGGCAGAGGAGCGGGGTGATGTGGGAGAACATGGGAAGGTTGAACCAGGCGGGCTGCAGCATTCTGGGTAAGTTGCAGGGGTTTGATGGCACAAGCAGGGAGCCCAGCTAACAATGAGTTGCAGTAGTCCAGACGGGAGAGAACAAGTCCCTGGAGTTGGACCTGCGCCACTTCCTGTGTGAGGAAAGGTCGTACTCTGCAGATGTTGTAGAGCATGAACCTGCAGGAGCAAGTCACTGCTTTGATGTTTGCAGAGAACGACAGAGTGTTGTCCAGGGTCACGCCAGGGTGTTGTCCAAGGTCACGCCAGGGTGTTGTCCAGGGTCACGACAGGGTGTTGTCCAGGGTCACGCCAGGGTGTTGTCCAGGGTCATGCCAGGGTGTTGTCCAGGGTCACGCCAGGGTGTTGTCCAGGGTCACGCCAGGGTGTTGTCCATGGTCACGACAGGGTGTTGTCCAGGGTCACGCCAGGGTGTTGTTTGTCACGCCAGGGCCTAGATCTGAGCCCTGGGGGACACCTATAGAGTGCATGGCAGTGTGTGTGTTACTTACTTATCTCTCCCTCCTATCCAGTATGTGCCCAGGCCCCAGTAGTGTCAGTTGAGCCCAGGTCAGCAGGGGTCCGGCAGGGGGAGTCGGTCAGTTTTCGCTGCCGGGTGGTTAGTGGGTCACAGCCCGTCCGTCTGGAGTGGAAGAGAACCAACAACCATCCACTGGCAGGTGGGGCTCTGACCACACATATGCACACAGGCAGACAGACACACACAGCCCTTGAATGGTACTCAACTACACAATAGCTGTGACACAATGTTAAATGGACAGTTTATAAAAATGTGATGATTGAACTGGTTTTAACTGGTCCTAACCGGTCATAAGTGGTTAGATGGTTCTAACTCGTTCTAACCGGTCCTATCTACTCTGACCTTAGATAACGTGAAGATTGGCCCGGATGGTTCCGTGCTCACCATCGCTAACACCAGGAACGGTAACCAGGGACAGTACCGTTGCGTGGCTACTAACTCTGCGGGCCGAAGCACCATGATGGCCTCATTGACCATCAAACGTGAGTGACCATCCCTAACCTAGAGAGAGAGCTCCAGGGAAGGACAGGGCTGAGGGGAGAAGAGGCCCAGAGATAGAGCTCCAGGGAGAGACAGGGCTGAGGGGAGAAGAGGCCCAGAGATAGAGCTCCAGGGAGGGACAGGGCTGAGGGGAGAAGAGCCCCAGAGATAGCGCTCTAGGAGTGAGGATGGATGGGTGGTGATGGAGAGGATCATGGGTAAGGGTAGGATGGAGATGGGTGTATAGTGAGAGGAATCAGGAGGGCTGTAGTTATAGTAGTTGACATGTAGTGTCAGGGTAGGATGGGAAAGGGTGTATAGTGAAAGGAATCAGGAGGGCTGTAGTTATAGTAGTTGACATGTAGTGTCAGGGTAGGATGGAGATGGGTGTATAGTGAGAGGAATCAGGAGGGCTGTAGTTATAGTAGTTGACATGTAGTGTCAGGGTAGGATGGAGAAGGGTGTATAGTGAGACGTATCAGGAGGGCTGTAGTTATAGTAGTTGACATGTAGTGTCTGGGTAGGATGGAGAAGGGTGTATAGTGAGAGGAATCAGGAGGGCTGTAGTTATAGTAGTTGACATGTAGTGTCAGGGTAGGATGGAGAAGGGTGTATATTGAGAGGAATCAGGAGGGCTGTAGTTATAGTAGTTGACATGTAGGGTCAGGGTAGGATGGAGAAGGGTGTATAGTGAGAGGAATCAGGAGGGCTGTAGTTATAGTAGTTGACATGTAGTGTCAGGGTAGGATGGAGAAGGGTGTATAGTGAGAGGAATCAGGAGGGCTGTAGTTATAGTAGTTGACATGTAGTGTCAGGGTAGGATGGAGAAGGGTGTATAGTGAGAGGAATCAGGAGGGCTGTAGTTATAGTAGTTGACATGTAGTGTCAGGGTAGGATGGAGAAGGGTGTATATTGAGAGGAATCAGGAGGGCTGTAGTTATAGTAGTTGACATGTAGTGTCAGGGTAGGATGGAGAAGGGTGTATAGTGAGAGGAATCAGGAGGGCTGTAGTTATAGTAGTTGACATGTAGTGCCAGGGTAGGATGGAGAAGGGTGTATAGTGAGAGGAATCAGAAGGGCTGTAGTTATAGTAGTTGACATGTAGTGTCAGGGTAGGATGGAGAAGGGTGTATAGTGAGAGGAATCAGGAGGGCTGTAGTTATAGTAGTTGACATGTAGTGCCAGGGTAGGATGGAGAAGGGTGTATAGTGAGAGGAATCAGGAGGGCTGTAGTTATAGTAGTTGACATGTAGTGCCAGGGTAGGATGGAGAAGGGTGTATAGTGAGAGGAATCAGGAGGGCTGTAGTTATAGTAGTTGACATGTAGTGTCAGGGTAGGATGGAGAAGGGTGTATAGTGAGAGGAATCAGGAGGGCTGTAGTTATAGTAGTTGACATGTAGTGTCAGGGTAGGATGGAGAAGGGTGTATAGTGAGAGGAATCAGGAGGGCTGTAGTTATAGTAGTTGACATGTAGTGTCAGGGTAGGATGGAGAAGGGTGTATAGTGAGACGTATCAGGAGGGCTGTAGTTATAGTAGTTGACATGTAGGGTCAGGGTAGGATGGAGAAGGGTGTATAGTGAGAGGAATCAGGAGGGCTGTAGTTATAGTAGTTGACATGTAGTGCCAGGGTAGGATGGAGAAGGGTGTATAGTGAGAGGAATCAGAAGGGCTGTAGTTATAGTAGTTGACATGTAGTGTCAGGGTAGGATGGAGAAGGGTGTATAGTGAGAGGAATCAGGAGGGCTGTAGTTATAGTAGTTGACATGTAGTGCCAGGGTAGGATGGAGAAGGGTGTATAGTGAGAGGAATCAGGAGGGCTGTAGTTATAGTAGTTGACATGTAGTGCCAGGGTAGGATGGAGAAGGGTGTATAGTGAGAGGAATCAGGAGGGCTGTAGTTATAGTAGTTGACATGTAGTGTCAGGGTAGGATGGAGAAGGGTGTATA
>NC_048577.1:6140851-6153351 GCF_013265735.2 Oncorhynchus mykiss | reverse complement strand
CACCATGCAGTGTCAGGCCACAGGTAATAATCAGTCAGACAGTCAATCAGTCAGTCAATCAGTCAGTCAATCAGTCAGTCAATCAGTCAAACAATCAATCATTTAATCAGTCAGTGATTCAACCAATCAGTCAATCAGTCAATCAGTCAATCAATCAATGATAATAAGGGATTTTATATCAGACAGGCTGTTTCCCTGTTCTCTATGTAATCACTACTGTTGACCAGAGCCCTATGGGACTACTTTATAACCACATCCCTGTATCCCCTCCCCCCCAGGTTCTCCCCTTCCTGTTGTCTCCTGGTCTAAACTGCGAGCCCCGTTACCATGGAAGCACACTGTGGAGGGTGGTGTTCTGACTCTGACCAGCGTGGGGCGCCAGGATTCAGGACAGTACATCTGTAATGCCACCAATACACACGGATACAGCCAGGCATACACACAGCTAGAGGTGGACTGTGAGTACACACACACCAACACACAAACACACACACACACTCACAAACACACATTGACATGTCATAACTCTCCCCCCTCTTCCTCCTCTTCCTCCCCAGCCCCTCCCTACACCACCAGTCTACCAGACCAGGTGAGACTCCGCCCCGGTGACACCCTCCGTCTCCAGTGCCTCGCCCACGGCTCTCACCCAATCACATTCCGTTGGACGCGGGTGGGCCGGGCCGGCATGCCCGCAGGGGCGGAGACCAGTAAGAATGGCCAGCTGCTGATTGGCCAGGTGAAGTTGAATGACAGCGGGACCTACAAATGCGTGGCGACCAACCACGTTGGTTTCAGCGAGGCTCTGGCGAAGGTCACAGTGAAAGGTGAGTTGTAACGTATTAGGCTGATATGAAAACCAATCGTATAGATGTAGACTTTTGTCTGAACCCTTCAGAGTAAAATAGTGTGAAATGTTAATAGTCTCTCTCTCTCTCTCTCTCTCTCTCTCTCTCTCTCAATCTCTCTCTTTCTCTCACTCTCACTCTCACTCTCTTTCTCTCCCTGTCCACAGCCTAAGCCAACTCATCTCCCCTGCGGCTCTCTTCATACGTCTAATGTTGATGTCACAAACCCCACAACCCCCCCAAGATATGCATACATAGTGGGGAAAAAAATGTTTATGAAATAAATGTTGATAAAATCAATAATGGTAAATATTTTGAGATGTTCTCTGTATGTGAATCCCTGATTTCATGTTCAGCTCAGTTATTTACAATTACAGCCTTCACATACAAAAATCCTGTTTGGAACATTCCAAATTTCCAATTTATTCCCTCCTGATTCTGGGAAACGTCCAACCGGGATTTGGGGAAAACCAGGGAATTTATTGAAAGTTCTCTGAATTTTGCAACCCTTCTCCTACTAACCGGAAGGTTTCAAGTTCAAATCCCCGAGCTGACAAGGTACAAATCTGTCCTTCTGCCCCTGAACAAGGCAGTTAACCCACTGTTCCTAGACCAGTTAACCCACTGTTCCTAGACCAGTTAACCCACTGTTCCTAGACCAGTTAACCCACTGTTCCTAGACCAGTTAACCCACTGTTCCTAGACCAGTTAACCCACTGTTCCTAGCCCGTCATTGAAAATAAGAATTTGTTCTTTAACTGACTTGCCTAGTTAAATAAAGGTAAAAATAAATGTCATTGAAAGAACAGGTGTTCATAATGTTTTGTACACTCAGTGTATATGTAAATAATATAAATTAAATGTAAACAGTGTGCCAGTGATCTGTTCTACTCTAGTCCAGCCTACCATGATATATTTGCCTAGTTAAATAAATAAATAAATACGTGGCCACACGTTTGACGTCACTTTAATGTTCTGCTTTCCGCCACACGATGGGGCTATTGAGTTAGCTTCATGCAAGTAAGCAGACATTGACCTATATATAATACACTCAGACTAGCAGGACAAAGTTCTGTTGGATTTCATTAAACTACATGACACATATTTTTATGCGTATTTATTTATTTTATTTAAACGTTATTTAACTAGGCAAATATATCATGGTAGGCTGGACTAGAGTAGAACAGATCACTGGCACCTAATCGGCCAACCAGTACCGTTTCCTGGGTTTTATACACCTAATGGGCCAACCAGTACCTTTTCCTGGGTTTTGTACACCTATTTTTTAAACATTTTACTAGGCAAGTCAGTTAAGAACAAATTCTTATTTTCAATGATGGCCTAGGAACAGTGGGTTAACTGCCTGTTCAGGGGTAGAACGACAGATGTCAGCTCGGGGATTTGAACTTGCAACCTTTCGGTTACTAGTCCAACGCTCTAACCACTAGGCTACCCTGCCGCCCCTAACGGGCCAACCAGTACCTGTTCCTGGGTTTTATACACCTAATGGGCCAACCAGTACCTGTTCCTGGATTTTATACACCTAATGGGCCAACCAGTACCTTTTCCTGGGTTTTGTACACCTAATGGGCCAACCAGTACCTGTTCCTGGGTTTTATACACACGCTGTTTAAAGGTTTCTCTCTTTCTCTACCTCTTTATTTCCTTTCATCACCCCCCTCTTCAAAGGGATGTTTAAAGTCTTTAAAAGAGGAAGAGAGGAAACATCTGCCCTCTATCACCTCTCACCACCCCCTCACTTCACACAGAGAGAGAGATGGGGGAGGGAGGGAGGGAGGGAGGGAGGAAAGGAGGAGGGAGGGCAGTGGGGAGGGAGGAAAAGAGGAGGGAGGGAAGTGGGGAGGGGAGAGGGAGGGAGGAAGGAAAGGAGGAGGGCGGGAGGTGGGGAGGGAGGGAGGAAAAGAGGAGGGAGGGAGAGAGGTGGGGAGGGGAGAGGGAGGGAGGAAAGGCGGAGGGAGGGAGGTGGGGAGGGAGGGAGGAAAAGAGGAGGGAGGGAGAGAGGTGGGGAGGGAGAGGAATAGGGGTAAAGGGTGTCTGGGAGGAAAGTTCAGGAAGAGAGAGAGAGAGTGTGTGTGTGTGTGTGTGTGTGTGTGTGTGTGTGTGTGTGTGTGTGTGTGTGTGTGTGTGTGTGTGTGTGTACGTACGTGTGTGTTTCTCTGTCGTACGACTTCCCAGCATGACGTCATCAGAGGCTCTGATTTCGTTCCAAAGGGCACCCTATTCCCTACTACAAAAGTACTGCACTAAATAGGGAATAGGGTGCCATCTCGGAGGTATTTCAGTGTTTACCTCACAGTCCATTAGAGAGATTACATCTGTCTTTACCAGCCGGTAGTTACTCAACACATACACACACACACAGACAGACAGACAGACAGACAGACACGCACACACACACACAAACACTCAGACCATTAGAGAGAATACATCTGTTTCTACCAGCCAGTAGTTACTCAACACATACACACACAGACAGACAGACAGACAGGCACAGGCACACACACACACACGCGCGCGCACACACACACACACACACACACACACACACACACACACACACACACACACACACACACACACACACACACACACACACACACACACACACACACACACACACACACACACACACTACAGACAGACGCACACACGCACACACACACCCATGCCCCCATGCATAAGCACATAAACAATCTCTCTCATCCAACACACCCAGGTAGAAGAATGGACTTTGAAACCAGTAACTTATACTGATAACAAGGCTCTGAGAGTATTGTGTTCATTCCTTAAGTAAATAACACAGAATACTGAAGTAAAGATCATTTATAAAGCCCAAACACTCCCTCTCTCTACATGTTGATCTGAAAAAAGTCCAAACACAAGTCGGCATGAGGAAGAAGTTTGGGAGCATCTTTGAGGGGCTTGGAAACACCAGAACACATACAACAGTTTGGAAACCAGGACATTAGTTTATATTAGGGGTCCTGTAAACAGCACATGCTTTACTGCACTGCTTTCATAAACATCTCTGTTTACTGTAGCATTCCATTAGAAACATCTGTTTACTGTAGCATTCCATTAGAAACATCCCTGTTTACTGTAGCATTCCATTAGAAACATCTCTGTTTACTGTAGCATTCCATTAGAAACATCCCTGTTTACTGTAGCATTCCATTAGAAACATCTCTGTTTACTGTAGCATTCCATTAGAAACATCCCTGTTTACTATAACATTGCATTAGAAACATCTCTGTTTACTGTAGCATTCCATTAGAAACATCCTGATTACTGTAGCATTCCAATAGAAACATATCGGATTACTGTAGCATTCCATTAGAAACATCCCTGTTTACTGTAGCATTCCATTAGAAACATCCCTGATTACTGTAACATTCCATTAGAAACATCTGTTTACTGTAGCATTACATTAGACACATATCTGTTTACTGTAGCATTCCATTAGACACATATGTTTACTGTAGCTTTCCATTAGAAACATCCCTGTTTACTGTAACATTCCATTAGACACATCTGTTTACTGTAGCATTCCATTAGAAACATCTCTGTTTACTGTAGCATTCCATTAGAAACATCTGTTTACTGTATTATTCCATTAGAAACATCTCTGATTACTGTAGCATTCCATTACAAACATCTCTGATTACTGTAGCATTCCATTAGAAACATCCTGTTTACTGTAGCATTCCATTACAAACATCTCTGATTACTGTAGCATTCCATTACAAACATCTCTGATTACTGTAGCATTCCATTACAAACATCTCTGATTACTGTAGCATTCCATTAGAAAACATCCCTGTTTACTGTAGCATTCCATTACAAACATCTCTGATTACTGTAGCATTCCATTAGAAACATCCCTGTTTACTGTAGCATTCCATTAGAAACATCCCTGTTTACTGTACCATTCCATTAGAAACATCCCTGTTTAATGTAGCATTACATTAGAAACATCTGTTTACTGTAGCATTCCATTAGAAACATCCCTGTTTAATGAAGCATTCCATTAGAAACATCCCTGTTTACTGTAGCATTCCATTAGAAACATCTGTTTACTGTAGCATTCCATTAGAAACATCTGTTTACTGTAGCATTCCATTAGAAACATCCCTGTTTACTGTAGCATTCAATTAGAAACATCTGTTTACTGTATTATTCCATTAGAAACATCTGTTTACTGTAGCATTCCATTAGAAACATCCCTGTTTACTGTAGCATTCCATTAGAAACATCTCTGTTTACTGTAGCATTCCATTAGAAACATCTGTTTACTGTAACATTCCATTAGAAACATCTGTTTACTGTATTATTCCATTAGAAACATCTGTTTACTGTAGCATTCCATTATAACCATATGTTTACTGTAACGTTCCATTAGAAACATCTGTTTACTGTAGCATTCCATTATAACCATATGTTTACTGTAACGTTCCATTAGAAACATCTGTTTACTGTAACATTCCATTAGAAACATCTGTTTACTGTAACATTCCATCAGAAACACACCAAGGGTAACACAGCATCTCTCTCTCCAAAACTAGTCACAACTAAAAATGTCTTCATTAGTGTGTGTGTGTGTGTGTGTGTGTGTGTATGTGGTGTGTGTGTCTGTGGTGTGTATGTCTGTGGTGTGTGTGTGGTGTGTGGTGTGTGTGTGTATGTCTGTGGTGTGTGTGTGGTGTGTGTGGTGTGTGTGTGTATGTCTGTGGTGTGTGTGTGTCTGTGTGTGTGTCTGTGGTGTGTATGTGGTGTGTGTGTGGTGTGTGCGTGTATGTCTGTGGTGTGTGTGTGGTGTGTGTGTGTGTCTGTGGTGTGTATGTGGTGTGTGTGTGTCTGTGTGTGTGTCTGTGGTGTGTCTGTGGTGTGTGTGTGGTGTGTGTGTGTGTATGTCTGTGGTGTGTGTGTGGTGTGTGTGTGTATGTCTGTGGTGTGTGTGTGGTGTGTGTGTGTATGTCTGTGGTGTGTGTGTGGTGTGTGTGTGTGTTATAACTGAAGGAGGTAGAAAGGTAGAAAGGAATAATCATAGTTAAAGTAGAGCACTTGGCAACACGAGACATTCCCACGGCAACGACCCGATGACCCCAGCCTGTCAGGAAGGAAACAATAGGGTGTGAGGGTTTCCCCCCTGGCAGGAAGTGAGAAGTGGAGGTTGCCCGACAACATCTGTCACCATGGTTTCCACCTGTAGAATTGTGATAAGCTACAGGGCATCAGGATGTGGAAACAGTGTAGCTGCTACAGCCTGGAACAGAATGACTGGTCGATGGAGACATAGGAGAGGGAGTTCCCATTCTGGTGGCTTGACCAACAAGCTCTCACAGTCTGATGGCAAAATTACACGTTCATCCATGTTTCTCAAAAATCAAAGGTTAGACATTCAATCTGAGTGGTTAAGGTTAGACATTACATCTGAATGGTTAAGGTTAGGAACTACAATCTGAATGGTTAAGGTTAGGAACTAAATCTGAATGGTTAACGTTAGACATTCAATCTGAATGGTTCAGGTTAGCGATTCAATCTGAATGGTTAAGGTTAGGCATTCAATCTGAATGATTAAGGGTTAAGGGTTAAGTTGAACTAAAGTTCAGGGTAGAGTCCTGGCTGGTAGCCGGCTAGTGACTGTGACTAAAGTTCAGGGTAGAGTCCTGGCTGGTAGCCGGCTAGTGACTATGACTGAAGTTCAGGGTAGAGTCCTGGCTGGTAGCCGGCTAGTGACTGTGACTAAAGTTCAGGGTAGAATCCTGGCTGGTAGCGGCTAGTGACTATGACTGAAGTTCAGGGTAGAGTCCTGGCTGGTAGCCGGCTAGTGACTATGACTGAAGTTCAGGGTAGAATCCTGGCTGGTAGCGGCTAGTGACTATGACTGAAGTTCAGGGTAGAGTCCTGGCTGGTAAGCGGCTAGTGACTATGACTGAAGTTCAGGGTTGAGTACTGGCTGGTAGCCGGCTAGTGACTGTGACTAAAGTTCAGGGCAGGGTATTGGGAGGAGGCTGAATAGTGGAGACTGAAGGCCTGGAACTGCTTCTCCACCTTCCGCACACACACACGCACGCACACACACACACACACACACACACACACACACACACACACACACACACACACACACACACACACACACACACACACACACACACACACACACGCAGAGTCAATGACCCATGTTGCCGCAAACCCTGCCATCTGTGAGTCAGGACAGCTCATCACTGAAACAGGAAGTAGTATTCCCTGGGCTGTGGGTCAAAGGTCCAGCACTGAGGGACAAGCAGTGGGTGCGTTCCAATAAAAATTGGAAATTGGAAATTCTCTTGTCAATGTTGGACTTTGAAGACAGTTCACTGCTTTTGTCGCCTCCAATCAGAGACTGATTTAGACCTGGGACACCAAGTGGGTTAATGATCAGAACAAACAACAAGAGGACAAATATAAACCCCAAATACTTATATAGTTTCTCTCTCTCTCTCTCTCTCCGCTCTCTCTCTCTCTCTGTCTCTCTCTCTCTCTCTCTCTCTCGTTCTCTCTCTCTCTCTCTCTCTCTCGCTCTCTGTCTCTCTCTCTCTCTCTCTCTCTCTCCTCTCGCTCTCTGTCTCTCTCTCTCTCTCTCTCGCTCTCTCTCTCTCTCTCTCCTCTCTCTCTCTCTCTCTCTCTCTCTCGCTCTCTGTCTCTCTCTCTCTCTCTCTCTCTCTCTCTCTCGCTCTCTGTCTCTCTCTCTCTCTCTCGCTCTCTCTCTCTCTCTCTCTCTCTCTCTCTCTCTCTCTCTCTCTCTCTCTCTCTCTCGCTCTCTGTCTCTCTCTCTCTCTCTCTCTCTCTCTCGCTCTCTCCTCTCTCTCGCTCTCTGTCTCTCTCTCTCTCTCCCTCTCTCTCTCTCTCGCTCTCTCTCTCTCTCTCTCTCTCTCTCTCTCTCTCTCTCTCTCTCTCTCTCTCTCTCTCTCTCTCTCTGTCTCTCTCCATTTCAAAGGGCTTTATTGACATGGAAAACATATTTTTAAATTCCAAAGCAAGTGAATTAGATAATAAACAAAAGTGACACTGACAAAAGTTCCAAAAGAAAGGAGATGTCATATCATGTACACAGTGTTTTAACGATGTGCAAAAAATAAACTTACAGTGCCTTGCGAAAGTATTCGGCCCCCTGGAACTTTGCGACCTTTTGCCACATTTCAGGCTTCAAACATAAAGATATAAAACTGTATTTTTTGTGAAGAATCAACAACAAGTGGGACACAATCATGAAGTGGAACGACATTTATTGGATATTTCAAACTTTTTTAACAAATCAAAAACTGAAAAATTGGGCGTGCAAAATTATTCAGCCCCTTTACTTTCAGTGCAGCAAACTCTCTCCAGAAGTTCAGTGAGGATCTCTGAATGATCCAATGTTGACCTAAATGACGAATGATGATAAATACAATCCACCTGTGTGTAATCAAGTCTCCGTATAAATGCACCTGCACTGTGATAGTCTCAGAGGTCCGTTAAAAGCGCAGAGAGCATCATGAAGAACAAGGAACACACCAGGCAGGTCCGAGATACTGTTGTGAAGAAGTTTAAAGCCGGATTTGGATACAAAAAGATTTCCCAAGCTTTAAACATCCCAAGGAGCACTGTGCAAGCGATAATATTGAAATGGAAGGAGTATCAGACCACTGCAAATCTACCAAGACCTGGCCGTCCCTCTAAACTTTCAGCTCATACAAGGAGAAGACTGATCAGAGATGCAGCCAAGAGGCCCATGATCACTCTGGATGAACTGCAGAGATCTACAGCTGAGGTGGGAGACTCTGTCCATAGAACAACAATCAGTCGTATATTGCACAAATCTGGCCTTTATGGAAGAGTGGCAAGAAGAAAGCCATTTCTTAAAGATATCCATAAAAAGTGTTGTTTAAAGTTTGCCACAAGCCACCTGGGAGACACACCAAACATGTGGAAGAAGGTGCTCTGGTCAGATGAAACCAAAATTGAACTTTTTGGCAACAATGCAAAACGTTATGTTTGGTGTAAAAGCAACACAGCTGAACACACCATCCCCACTGTCAAACATGGTGGTGGCAGCATCATGGTTTGGGCCTGCTTTTCTTCAGCAGGGACAGGGAAGATGGTTAAAATTGATGGGAAGATGGATGGAGCCAAATACAGGACCATTCTGGAAGAAAACCTGATGGAGTCTGCAAAAGACCTGAGACTGGGACGGAGATTTGTCTTCCAACAAGACAATGATCCAAAACATAAAGCAAAATCTACAATGGAATGGTTAAAAAATAAACATATCCAGGTGTTAGAATGGCCAAGTCAAAGTCCAGACCTGAATCCAATCGAGAATCTGTGGAAAGAACTGAAAACTGCTGTTCACAAATGCTCTCCATCCAACCTCACTGAGCTCGAACTGTTTTGCAAGGAGGAATGGGAAAAAATGTCAGTCTCTCGATGTGCAAAACTGATAGAGACATACCCCAAGCGACTTACAGCTGTAATCGCAGCAAAAGGTGGCGCTACAAAGTATTAACTTAAGGGGGCTGAATAATTTTGCACGCCCAATTTTTCAGTTTTTGATTTGTTAAAAAAGTTTGAAATATCCAATAAATGTCGTTCCACTTCATGATTGTGTCCCACTTGTTGTTGATTCTTCACACAAAAATACAGTTTTATATCTTTATGTTTGAAGCCTGAAATGTGGCAAAAGGTCGCAAAGTTCAAGGGGGCCGAATACTTTCGCAAGGCACTGTAAATATGAGTTGTATTTATAATGGTGTTTGTTCTTCACTGGTTGCCCTTTCTTGTAGCAACAGGTCATAAATCTTGCTGCTGTGATTGGACAATATGGTATTTCACCCAACTGTCAATCTCTCACACACCCACTCCTCCTGGTTTACAGCAGTTCTCTGCTGCTCTGGTATAATGGTGTCAAGGGTTCAGGCTGCTAGGAGAGAAATGTGATCTCTCAGCACTAAAAGAGGTGTGTGTGAGTGTGTGTGTGTGTGTTTAGCTGGTGTGTTGAGTCACGTTGAACCACCATAGTAAATTGAAGTAGATAGTGTTTCACGTTTGGTAAAAAATATGAGAGAGAGTGAGAGAGAGAGAGAGAGAGAGAGAGGGCGAGAGAGAGAGGGCGAGAGAGAGAGGGGCGAGAGAGACAGAGAGAGACAGAGAGAGAGGCAAACTAAGAGAGAGAGAGAGAGCGAGAGAGAGAGAGAGTAAAAGGAGAGAGAGGGAGAGAGAGAGAGAGTGAAAGGAGAGAGAGAGAGAGACAGAGAGAGAGGCAAACGAAGAGAGAGAGAGAGAGAGAGTGGAAGGAGAGAGAGAGAGAGACAGAGAGAGACAGAGAGTGAAAGGAGAGAGAGAGAGAGAGACAGAGAGAGACAGAGAGTAAAAGGAGAGAGAGAGATGGAAGGAGGTAAAGAAATAATAGAACACCCCAGTTCATCCATCAACCCAGTGGTCTTCAGATTAAAGACTACCCAGAAATCCCTTCAGTCTGTGGAAAACTCAAGAGGGCCCCTTTCCCAAAAGCCCCACTTGAACTCCAGTGTGTGTGTGTGTGAGTGTATATTTACGTGTGTGTGTGTGTGTGTGTGTGTGTGTGTGTGTGTGTGTGTGTGTGTGTGTGTGTGTGTGTGTGTAGGCATGCTAAACAGCAGACCCACTCCAAGATCAACAGCACTGTGGTTGTAGTCCAGCCAGTGGATACTACAGTTTTCACATGGAAAGATACTGTTACACAACACACAGAACATATCAGACTGATTTCCATGGAAAGATACTGTTACGCAACATATAGACTACCCAGATTATGGTAGACTTACCTAGCCTACTGTAGACTCACTCAGACTACCGTAGACCTATCCAGACTACTGTAGATCTACCCAGACCTACAGGAGACAGATCAGTCTCTACATACTGTAGACCTACCCAGACTGTTATAGGACTACCCAGACTACTGTAGACCTACCCAGACTACTGTAGACCTACCCATACTACTGTAGGACTCCCCAGACTACTGTAGACCTACCCATACTACTGTAGGACTACCCAGACTACTGTAGACCTACCCAGACTGTTATAGGACTACCCAGACTACTGTCGACAAACCAAACTGCTGTAGACGTACCCAGACTACCGTAGACCTACTTAGACTTAAAGATGACAGATCAGTCTCAACATATAGGACTACCCAGACTACTGTATGACTACCCAGACTACTGTAGGACTACCCAGACTACTGTAGGACTACCCAACCTACTGTAGGACTACCCAGACTGTTATAGGACTACCCAGACTGTTATAGGACTAATCAGACTACTGTAGGACCACCCAGACTACTCTAGGACTACCCAGACTGTTATAGGACTAATCAGACTACTGTAGGACCACCCAGACTACTGTATGACTACCTAGACTGTTATAGGACTACCCAGACTACTGTAGGACTACCCAGACTACTGTAGGACTACCTAGACTACTGTAGGACTACCCAGACTGTTATAGGACTACCCAGAATGTTTTTTTGGACTACCCAGACTACTGTAGGACTACCTAGACTACTGTAGGACTACCCAGACTGTTATAGGACTACCCAGACTACTGTATGACTACCCATACTACTGTAGGACTACCCAGACTACTGTAGGACTACCCAACCTACTGTAGGACTACCCAGACTGTTATAGGACTAATCACACTACTGTAGGACTACCCAGACTACTGTAGGACTACCCAGACTACTGTAGGACTACCCAGACTGTTATAGGACTACCCAGACTGTTATAGGACTACCCAGACTACTGTAGGAATACCCAGACTGTTATAGGACCACCTAGACTAGTGTAGGACTACCCAGACTACTGTAGGACTACCCAGACTACTGTTGGACTACCCAGACTACTGTAGGACTACCCACACTATTGTAGGACCACCCAGACTACTGTAAGACTACCATACTTAAAGTTGACCGATCATTTTCAACAGGAGAAGAGCCCTCTGCTCATCACACTGTAAAGTTTATACTACTAGAACCTGGGGATAAAGTGCTGGTTCCTGTTGTCTCCTCCTATAGGACGATCCAACACGGCGAGGTGTGGTTACTAAGTATAGACACTTTAAATAAGGTCATTCACTTCATAACAAATGTAGTTTACCTTGTTTCAGGCTTATACTCTGTCCCATGTGATTTCAGTTAGAGGCACCTCACGCACACGCATGCACTACCACTGCAGGAAATGCACTTTCCCATTCTGTTTCTCAGAAATGAGTAAGGTGTGAGTGTGTGTGGGCGCGTGTGCCTGTGTGCGTGTCCTACAGTATGTTGAGACTGAACTGTATCCTTCCAGTCTGGGTCGTCTGTCTACTTTGACCTGTTTAGACATGAACTAGAATGATTTCTTATGAAACTCTTTCAACCCTTTTATGATTATGATCCAGCTGGTTTACCAGTGGTCAGAGTGTGTGCGTGTGTGTGTGTGTGTGTGTGCGTGCGTAGGTGTGTGTGTGCGTGTGTGTGTGTGTGTGTGTATGTGTGTGTGTGTGTGTGTGTTTGAATACCCTTATAAAGTGATATTACAGCTGTGTAATTATCAGCATATTTTCTATGTTGTACCATTGTGTGTGTGTGTGTGT
>NC_048577.1:6098351-6135851 GCF_013265735.2 Oncorhynchus mykiss | reverse complement strand
CATACTCAGACAGGCCTCGTCTCTCTTCAGATCATACTCAGACAGGCCTCGTCTCTCTTCAGATCATACTCAGACAGGCCTCGTCTCTCTCTTCAGATCATACTCAGACAGGCCTCGTCTCTCTTCAGATCATACTCAGACAGGCCTCGTCTCTCTCTTCAGATCATACTCAGACAGGCCTCGTCTCTCTTCAGATCATACTCAGACAGGCCTCGTCTCTCTCTTCAGATCATACTCAGACAGGCCTCGTCTCTCTTCAGATCATACTCAGACAGGCCTCGCCTCTCTCTCAGATCATACTCAGACAGGCCTCGCCTCTCTCTTAGATCATACTCAGACAGGCCTCGTCTCTCTTCAGATCATACTCAGACAGGCCTCGTCTCCCTTCAGATCATACTCAGACAGGCCTCGTCTCTCTTCAGATCATACTCAGACAGGCCTCGCCTCTCTTCAGATCATACTCAGACAGGCCTCGTCTCTCTTCAGATCATACTCAGACAGGCCTCGTCTCTCTTCAGATCATACTCAGACAGGCCTCGTCTCTCTCTTCAGATCATACTCAGACAGGCCTCGTCTCTCTTCAGATCATACTCAGACAGGCCTCGTCTCTCTCTTCAGATCATACTCAGACAGGCCTCGTCTCTCTTCAGATCATACTCAGACAGGCCTCGTCTCTCTTCAGATCATACTCAGACAGGCCTCATCTCTCTCTCAGATCATACTCAGACAGGCCTCGTCTCTCTTCAGATCATACTCAGACAGGCCTCGTCTCTCTCTTCAGATCATACTCAGACAGGCCTCGTCTCTCTTCAGATCATACTCAGACAGGCCTCGTCTCTCTTCAGATCATACTCAGACAGGCCTCGTCTCTCTTCAGATCATACTCAGACAGGCCTCGTCTCTCTTCAGATCATACTCAGACAGGCCTCGTCTCTCATCAGATCATACTCAGACAGGCCTCGCCTCTCTTCAGATCATACTCAGACAGGCCTCGCCTCTCTTCAGATCATACTCAGACAGGCCTCGTCTCTCTTCAGATCATACTCAGACAGGCCTCGTCTCTCTTCAGATCATACTCAGACAGGCCTCGTCTCTCTTCAGATCATACTCAGACAGGCCTCGCCTCTCTTCAGATCATACTCAGACAGGCCTCGCCTCTCTTCAGATCATACTCAGACAGGCCTCGTCTCTCATCAGATCATACTCAGACAGGCCTCGCCTCTCTTCAGATCATACTCAGACAGGCCTCGCCTCTCTTCAGATCATACTCAGACAGGCCTCGTCTCTCTTCAGATCATACTCAGACAGGCCTCGTCTCTCTTCAGATCATACTCAGACAGGCCTCGTCTCTCTTCAGATCATACTCAGACAGGCCTCGTCTCTCTTCAGATCATACTCAGACAGGCCTCGTCTCTCTTCAGATCATACTCAGACAGGCCTCGTCTCTCTTCAGATCATACTCAGACAGGCCTCGTCTCTCTTCAGATCATACTCAGACAGGCCTCGCCTCTCTTCAGATCATACTCAGACAGGCCTCGTCTCTCTTCAGATCATACTCAGACAGGCCTCGTCTCTCATCAGATCATACTCAGACAGGCCTCGTCTCTCTTCAGATCATACTCAGACAGGCCTCGTCTCTCTTCAGATCATACTCAGACAGGCCTCGTCTCTCTTCAGATCATACTCAGACAGGCCTCGTCTCTCTTCAGATCATACTCAGACAGGCCTCGTCTCTCTTCAGATCATACTCAGACAGGCCTCGCCTCTCTTCAGATCATACTCAGACAGGCCTCGTCTCTCTTCAGATCATACTCAGACAGGCCTCGTCTCTCTTCAGATCATACTCAGACAGGCCTCGTCTCTCTTCAGATCATACTCAGACAGGCCTCGCCTCTCTTCAGATCATACTCAGACAGGCCTCGCCTCTCTTCAGATCATACTCAGACAGGCCTCGTCTCTCTTGCCTCGTGAATGATGTCATCGCTGATTAAAGAGACAGCACACGCATTTATTCATAAAAGAAGCTTCTTCTGAGCAAATGTTGTCAGTATAGTGAAATCAGTGCCACATGGAAACAGATTGTTTTTCATGAAAATCAGTCAAAACTCAATGTCACACACACAGTCCTATTGAACAACTTGTTTTCACCTGTACAGTGAACAGGCCTTGGCTTCGTCTTGATTTACACAGTTTATCAATGGAAATGTAATGTTCAAATTAATGATTACTGTTATGTTGTTATCTAGTTGTATTGGTAAAAACAAAGTCAAATTGATTGTATAACTGTTTAAAAAAACTCTGAAAAATGTTGATGTAAAAAAAATATTATTATGTAATGATGCCCAACAAAAGAACAGAGCACTAGGTGAGCTGGTCTGTCTGGATCCAGTGCCATTCTGTGACTTTGGCTAATATGCTTTATTTGTTTTAACCTGGTATCTTTCTGGTATCAAGTATTGAAGTCAACATTCTGGAAGGGAGGGACTTAGATTGGATTACTTACTGGCAAAGACTCCAGAACAGCAGCTGTTTAGATGAACCATTACTCAGCTCTCTCTCTCTCTCTCTCTCTCTCTCTCTCTCTCTCTCTCTCTATCTCTCTCTATCTCTCTCCCTCCCCCCTCTCTCTCTGTCTCTCTCTCTCTCTCTCTCTCTCTCTCTCTCTCTATCTCTCTCCCTCCCCCCTCTCTCTCTGTCTCTCTCTCTTTCTCCCCCCCCCCCCTCTCTCTCTCTCTGTCACTCTCTCTTTCTCTCTCTCTCTCTCTCTCTCTCTCTCTTTCTCCCCCCCCCCTCTCTCTCTCTGTCACTCTCTCTTTCTCCCCCCCTCTCTCTATCTCTCTCCCTCCCCCCTCTCTCTCTGTCTCTCTCTCTTTCTTCCCCCCTCTCTCTATCTCTCTCCCTCCCCCATTTCTCTCTGTCTCTCTCTCTTTCTTCCCCACTCTCTCTCTGTCACTCTCTCTTCCCCCCCCTCTCTCTCCCTCTCTCTCCCTCTCTCGTATCTCGCTCCTTCTCACTCTCTCGCTCTCTCTCTCTTATCCCTCTCTCAGCTCCATGTTCCACTGGGCTTGGTTTCAGAAGCTATTCAGAGAACTCAACCCCCTACAGAGAGAGAGAGAGAGAGAAGTGAAAGAGAACCAAAGGGGCGGGTATTAACAGGCTGAGACTGAACTTCAGAAAGAGACAGAGGAGAACAAAACAGTTGTTTTTCTAAGCCCATGTGTCTCACACAGAGACGTGTCTCACGAAAAGAGTGGGAAGATTTTTTGTTTGTTTTCTTCTCTTAGTTCTCACACTGGATCATATGGAATTAAAACGTTGTTAAACTGGGATTTTCTTCAACCTGAATTCAACTGTGAAACAGATTTCATCTCAGACTGATTCTTCTTGTGGGACTAGTTTTATTAGGATCCTACTAGTTGTCTGGTGTGGATATACTACCAGTCTGTCTCTGAGATGGGGTCCAGAACTCTTCTACTTGTTCTGGGTGAGTCTAACCTTGTATATCTTTGTAACTTGACTTGTGCGTATGTGTGTTTGGGTGTGTGTGGGGTGTGTGTGAGTGTGTGTGTGTGTGCCCGTGTGTATAGTTTTAGTGTGTATAGACAGTTTTAGTGTGTATGGACAGTTTTAGTGTGTATAGACAGTTTTAGTGTGTATAGACAGTTTTAGTGTGTATGGACAGTTTTAGTGTGTATAGACAGTTTTAGTGTGTGTAGACAGTTTTAGTGTGTATAGACAGTTTTAGTGTGTATAGACAGTTTTAGTGTGTGTAGACAGTTTTAGTGTGTATAGACAGTTTTAGTGTGTGTATAGACAATTTTAGTGTGTATAGACAGTTTTAGTGTGTATGGACAGTTTTAGTGTGTATAGACAGTTTTAGTGTGTATAGACAGTTTTAGTGTGTATAGACAGTTTTAGTGTGTGTATAGACAGTTTTAGTGTGTATAGACAGTTTTAGTGTGTATAGACAGTTTTAGTGTGTATAGACAGTTTTAGTGTGTATAGACAGGTTTAGTGTGTATAGACAGTTTTAGTGTTTATAGACAGTTTTAGTGTGTATAGACAGTTTTAGTGTGTATAGACAGTTTTAGTGTTTATAGACAGTTTTAGTATGTATAGACAGGTTTAGTGTGTATAGACAGGTTTAGTGTGTATAGACAGGTTTAGTGTGTATAGACAGGTTTAGTGTGTATAGACAGTTTTAGTGTGTATAGACAGTTTGGCAGTTGTCAGAAGTCAGCTTGTGTTATGTTATACTAGGCTTTGGTATGTCGTTCTATGTTATATGTTAAGATAAGATAACGTCTTAATATACGTTAGCTACTATGTTATGTTATGCTATAAGTTAGTATATGTTATTGTATGTGTCACTATACTGTATGTAAGGCACGTTCAGGTAGTTATATTTGGTGATGTAGTACTATGTTCAGGTAGTTGTGTTATGGATGTAGTACTATGTTCAGGTAGTTGTGTTATGGATGAAGTACTATGTTCAGGTAGTTGTGTTATGGATGTTATGGATGTAGTACTATGTTCAGGTAGTTGTGTTATGGATGTAGTACTATGTTCAGGTTGTTGTGTTATGGATGTAGTACTATGTTCAGGTAGTTATGTTATGGATGTAGTACTATGTTCAGGTAGTTATGTTATGGATGTTATGGATGTAGTTTTATGTTCAGGTAGTTATGTTATGGATGTAGTTCTATGTTCAGGTAGTCATGTTATAGATGTTATGGATGTAGTACTATGTTCAGGTAGTTATGTTATGGATGTAGTACTATGTTCAGGTAGTTATGTTATGGATGTAGTACTATGTTCAGGTAGTTGTGTTATGGATGTAGTACTATGTTCAGGTAGTTATGTTATGGATGTAGTTCTATGTTCAGGTAGTCATGTTATAGATGTTATGGATGTAGTACTATGTTCAGGTAGTTATGTTATGGATGTAGTACTATGTTCAGGTAGTTGTGTTATGGATGTAGTACTATGTTCAGGTAGTTGTGTTATGGATGTAGTACTATGTTCAGGTAGTTATGTTATGGATGTTATGGATGTAGTACTATGTTCAGGTAGTTATGTTATGGATGTTATGGATGTAGTTTTATGTTCAGGTAGTTATGTTATGGATGTAGTTCTATGTTCAGGTAGTCATGTTATAGATGTTATGGATGTAGTACTATGTTCAGGTAGTTGTGTTATGGATGTTATGGATGTAGTACTATGTTCAGGTAGTTATGTTATGGATGTAGTTCTATGTTCAGGTAGTCATGTTATAGATGTTATGGATGTAGTACTATGTTCAGGTAGTTATGTTATGGATGTTATGGATGTAGTACTATGTTCAGGTAGTTATGTTATGGATGTAGTACTATGTTCAGGTAGTTATGTTATGGATGTTATGGATGTAGTTTTATGTTCAGGTAGTTATGTTATGGATGTAGTTCTATGTTCAGGTAGTTATGTTATGGATGTTATGGATGTAGTACTATGTTCAGGTAGTTGTGTTATGGATGTTATGGATGTAGTACTATGTTCAGGTAGTTGTGTTATGGATGTAGTACTATGTTCAGGTAGTTATGTTATGGATGTAGTTCTATGTTCAGGTAGTTGTGTTATGGATGTAGTACTATGTTCAGGTAGTTGTGTTATGGATGTTATGGATGTAGTACTCTGTTCAGGTAGTTGTGTTATGGATGTAGTACTATGTTCAGGTAGTTGTGTTATGGATGTTATGGATGTAGTACTCTGTTCAGGTAGTTATGTTATGGATGTAGTACTATGTTCAGATAGTTGTGTTATGGATGTTATGGATGTAATACTATGTTCAGGTAGTTATGTTATGGATGTAGTACTATGTTCAGGTAGTTGTGTTATGGATGTTATGGATGTAGTACTATGTTCAGGTAGTTATGTTATGGATGTAGTACTATTTTCAGGTAGTTGTGTTATGGATGTTATGGATGTAGTACTATGTTCAGGTAGTTGTGTTATGGATGTAGTACTATGTTCAGGTAGTTGTGTTATGGATGTAGTACTATGTTCAGGTAGTTGTGTTATGGATGTTATGGATGTAGTACTATGTTCAGGTAGTTGTGTTATGGATGTTATGGATGTAGTACTATGTTCAGGTAGTTGTGTTATGGATGTAGTACTATGTTCAGGTAGTTGTGTTATGGATGTTATGGATGTAGTTCAATGTTCAGGTAGTTGTGTTATGGATGTTATGGATGTAGTTCTATGTTCAGGTAGTTGTGTTATGGATGTTATGGATGTAGTACTATGTTCAGGTAGTTGTGTTATGGATGTTATGGATGTAGTACTATTTTCAGGTAGTTGTGTTATGGATGTAGTTCTATGTTCAGGTAGTTATGTTATGGATGTAGTACTATGTTCAGGTAGTTATGTTATGGATGTAGTACTATGTTCAGGTAGTTGTGTAATGGATGTTATGGATGTAGTACTATGTTCAGGTAGTTGTGTTATGGATGTTATGGATGTAGTACTATGTTCAGATAGTTGTGTTATGGATGTAGTACTATGTTCAGGTAGTTGTGTTACGGATGTTATGGATGTAGTTCTATGTTCAGGTAGTTATGTTATGGATGTAGTACTATGTTCAGGTAGTTGTGTTATGGATGTAGTACTATGTTCAGGTAGTTGTGTTATGGATGTAGTACTATGTTCAGGTAGTTGTGTTATGGATGTAGTACTATGTTCAGGTAGTTATGTTATGGATGTTATGGATGTAGTACTATGTTCAGGTAGTTGTGTTATGGATGTTATGGATGTAGTACTATGTTCAGGTAGTTGTGTTATGGATGTTATGGATGTAGTTCTATGTTCAGGTAGTTGTGTTATGGATGTAGTACTATGTTCAGGTAGTTGTGTTATGGATGTAGTTCTATGTTCAGGTAGTTGTGTTATGGATGTTATGGATGTAGTACTATGTTCAGGTAGTTGTGTTATGGATGTAGTACTATGTTCAGGTAGTTGTGTTATGGATGTAGTTCTATGTTCAGGTAGTTGTGTTATGGATGTTATGGATGTAGTACTATGTTCAGGTAGTTGTGTTATGGATGTAGTACTATGTTCAGATAGTTGTGTTATGGATGTAGTTCTATGTTCAGGTAGTTATGTTGTGGATGTTATGGATGAAGTACTATGTTCAGGTAGTTATGTTGTGGATGTTATGGATGTAGTACTATGTTCAGGTAGTTATGTTATGGATGTTATGGATGTAGTACTATGTTTAGGTAGTTGTGTAATGGATGTTATGGATGTAGTACTATGTTCAGGTAGTTGTGTAATGGATGTTATGGATGTAGTTCTATGTTCAGGTAGTTGTGTTATGGATGTTATGGATGTAGTTCTATGTTCAGGTAGTTATGATATGGATGTAGTACTATGTTCAGGTAGTTGTGTTATGGATGTTATGGATGTAGTTCTATGTTCAGGTAGTTATGATATGGATGTAGTACTATGTTCAGGTAGTTGTGTTATGGATGTTATGGATGTAGTTCTATGTTCAGGTAGTTATGATATGGATGTAGTACTATGTTCAGGTAGTTGTGTAATGGATGTTATGGATGTAGTACTATGTTCAGGTAGTTGTGTTATGGATGTTATGGATGTAGTACTATGTTCAGGTAGTTATGTTATGGATGTAGTACTATGTTCAGGTAGTTGTGTTATGGATGTTATGGATGTAGTACTATGTTCAGGTAGTTATGTTATGGATGTAGTACTATGTTCAGGTAGTTATGTTATGGATGTAGTACTATGTTCAGGTAGTTGTGTTATGGATGTTATGGATGTAGTACTATGTTCAGGTAGTTATGTTATGGATGTAGTACTATGTTCAGGTAGTTGTGTTATGGATGTTATGGATGTAGTACTATGTTCAGGTAGTTGTGTTATGGATGTTATGGATGTAGTACTATGTTCAGGTAGTTATGTTATGGATGTAGTACTATGTTCAGGTAGTTATGTTATGGATGTAGTACTATGTTCAGGTAGTTGTGTTATGGATGTTATGGATGTAGTACTATGTTCAGGTAGTTATGTTATGGATGTAGTACTATGTTCAGGTAGTTGTGTTATGGATGTTATGGATGTAGTACTATGTTCAGGTAGTTGTGTTATGGATGTTATGGATGTAGTACTATGTTCAGGTAGTTGTGTTATGGATGTTATGGATGTAGTACTATGTTCAGGTAGTTATGTTATGGATGTAGTACTATGTTCAGGTAGTTATGTTATGGATGTAGTTCTATGTTCAGGTAGTTATGTTATGGATGTAGTACTATGTTCAGGTAGTTGTGTTATGGATGTAGTACTATGTTCAGGTAGTTGTGTTATGGATGTTATGGATGTAGTACTATGTTCAGGTAGTTGTGTTATGGATGTTATGGATGTAGTACTATGTTCAGGTAGTTATGTTATGGTTGTTATGGATGTAGTACTATGTTCAGGTAGTTGTGTTATGGATGTAGTACTATGTTCAGTTAGTTGTGTTATGGATGTAGTACTATGTTCAGGTAGTTATGTTATGGATGTAGTACTATGTTCAGGTAGTTGTGTTATGGATGTAGTTCTATGTTCAGGTAGTTGTGTTATGGATGTTATGGATGTAGTTCTATGTTCAGGTAGTTGTGTTATGGATGTTATGGATGTAGTTCTATGTTCAGGTAGTTATGTTATGGATGTAGTACTATGTTCAGGTAGTTGTGTTATGGATGTTATGGATGTAGTACTATGTTCAGGTAGTTGTGTTATGGATGTAGTACTATGTTCAGGTAGTTGTGTTATGGATGTTATGGATGTAGTTCTATGTTCAGGTAGTTGTGTTATGGATGTTATGGATGTAGTACTATGTTCAGGTAGTTGTGTTATGGATGTAGTACTATGTTCAGGTAGTTGTGTTATGGATGTAGTACTATGTTCAGTTAGTTGTGTTATGGATGTAGTACTATGTTCAGGTAGTTGTGTTATGGATGTAGTACTATGTTCAGGTAGTTGTGTTATGGATGTAGTACTATGTTGAGGTAGTTGTGTTATAGATGTTATAGATGCAGTACTATGTTCAGGGTATGTTCTGTTATTATTACTGTCAGAATATCACTGTTTCCAGGAAGCAACACAGTAACAGGACTGACGCTAGTTGGCTATCTTCAGGGTCCCTCCATGAGTCAGATCTGGCTTCAATACTACTAGAGATGTAATTAAAAATACTTTATCTGGGCTTTATTGAGTTTGCCTGGCGTTATTGAACCAATAGGATAGTGGCTACAGTACAAACCCTGCCCATACGGCACTTCAGACAGGCTAGAAATGAAAGGATCTGAAATGTTTTAAATAGTATTTGAACCCAGGTCTGATATGAGTACAGCTTTCTCTCCTCTGCTCTCTACCTCTTAGACTAGACTGATGATAGAGAGAACAACAGAGAGAGAGAGAGAGAGAGAGAGGGGGAGGGGTGAAGACCAGGGGGATAGAGACGGGGAGGGGTGAAGAGAGGGGTGATAGAGAGAGGGGGAGGGGGAGAGAGCGAGAGAGAGGGGAGGGGTGAAGAGAGGGGTGATAGAGAGAGAGAGAGGGGGGAGGGGTGAAGACCAGGGGGATAGAGAGAGAGAGGGGTGAAGAGAGGGGTGATAGCGAGAGAGAGGGGGGGAAGGGGAGAGAGCGAGAGAGAGGGGAGGGGGAGAGAGCGAGAGAGGGTGGAAGAGAGAGAGATGGGGAGGGGGAGAGAGGGAGAGAGAGAGAGATGGGGAGGGGGAGAGAGAGAGGGGGAGAGAGAGAGAGGGTGAGAGAGAGAGGGGGAGAGAGAGAGAGGGGGAGAGAGAGAGAGGGGGAGAGAGAGCTGAACCAAAAAAGGGTTCTTCAAAGGGTTCTCCTATGGGGAAAAGAACCCATTTTGGTTCAAGATAGCACCTTTTTTTCTAAGTGTGTAGTCAGTTGAACAACTGAATCTATTCAACAGAAATGTGTCTTCAGTGTTTAACTCAACCCCTATGAATCAGAGAGGTGCGGAGAGCTGCCTTAATCTAATTCCACATCTCAGGGAGGGACAGAGAGGGTGGCAGAGAGGGAGAGAGAGAGAGAGAGATGGAAAAAGGACAGACAGATAGACAGACAGACAGACAGACAGACAGACAGACAGAAAAATATTTTGAATGAGACAGAGAGAGAGAGAGAAACTCATACACTGTGTCAATTGTTGAAGGGAGGTAGTCTATATATCACTTCATAAAGACCCTCTGTGTGTGTGAGGACTGCTGTCTAACCACAGTCTTATAGTCATGATCTCTCTCTCTCACACACACACACACACACACACACACACACACACACACACACACACACACACACACAGCGTCCCAGGTGCTGCAAAACTAGAACTATACACACTCAACAACATATCAGAAAAACCAACTAATGTCAGCATTATTGTGTTTTGGTGTTTGTATGTATGGGTGTCTCTCTCTCTCTCTCTCTCTCTCTCTCTCTCTCTCTCTCTCTCTCGGTCTCTCTCTCTCGGTCTCTCTCTCTCGGTCTCTCTCTCTCGGTCTCTCTCTCTCTCTCTCTCTCTCTCTCTCTCTCTCTCTCTCTCTCTCTCTCTCTCTCTCTCTCTCTCTCCCAATTCAAAGGGCTTTATAGGAATGGGAAATATATGTTTCCATTGTCAAAGCATGTGGAATAGACAATAAACAAGGGTGAAGGTCTGCAGCATCCGCTCTACTTGAATCTGAAGTCAAATGTCTACTGTTAGCTGATGATCTCGTACTTCTGTCCCCAACCAAGGAGGGCCTACAGCAGCACCAACCAAGGAGGGCCAACAGCAGCACCAACCATGGAATTAGGACGATACCTGCTAATGATCAAAATTCAGGAAAAGAGATGTTTCCTACAGAGAGATGAACCTGGAGCCCCCTAAGCAAGCTATTCCTGGGGCTCTGTTCACAAACACAGGAGCCCTAGGACAGCAACATATTTAGACCCAACCAAATCATGAGAAAACAAAAACATAGACTATATATGCAAAAGTATGTGGACACCCCTTCAAATTAGTGGATTCGTATATTTCAGCCACACCCGTTACTGACAGGTATATAAACTTGAGCACGCAGCCATGCAATCTCCGTAGACAAACATTGGTAGTAGAATGGCCTTACTGAAGAGTTCAGTGACTTTCAATGTGGCGCTGTCATAGGATGCCACCTTTCCAACAAGTCAATTCGTAAAATGTCTGCCCTGCTAGAGCTGTCCCGGTCAACTGTAAGTGCAGTTATTGTGAAGTGGAAACATCTAGGAGCAACAACGGCTCAGTCGCAAAGTGGTAGGCCACACAAGCTCGCAGAACGGGACTGCCGAGTGCTGAAGTGTGTAAAAATCATCTGTCCTCGGTTGCAACACTCACTACCAGGTTTCAAACTGCCTCTGTAAGCAACATCAGCACAAGAACTGTTCGTCAGGAGCTTCATTAAATTAGTTTCTATGGCCGAGCAGCTGCACACAAGTGTAAGATCACCATGCGCAATGCCAAGCATTGGCAGGAGTGGTGTGAAGCTTGCCGTCATTGGACTCTGGAGCAGTGGAAATGCGTTCTCTTGGGTGTTGAATCACACATCACCATTTGGCCGTCCGACGGACTAAGCTGGGTTTGGCGGATGCCAGGAGAACGCAACCTCCCCCAATACATAATTCCAAATGTAAAGTTTGGTGAAGGAGGAATAATGGTCTGGGGCTGTTTATCATGGGTCGGGCCCCTTAGTTCCAGTGAACGGAAATCTTAACGCTACAGCATACAATGTCATTCTAGACGAACTTTGTGGCAACAATTTGGGGAAGGCCCTTTTCTGTTTCAGCATGACAATGCCCCCATGCACAAAGTGGGGTCCATACAGAAATGGTTCGTCGATCTGTGTGGAAGAACTTGACTGGCCTGCACAGAGCTCTGACCTCAACCAGATTGAACACTTTTGGGATGAATTGGAACACCGACTGAGAGCCAGGCCTAATCGCCCAACATCAGTGCCCAACCTCACTAATACTCTTGTGGCTGAATGGAAGCAAGTCCCCTCAGCAATGTTCCAACATCTAGTGGAAAGCTTTCCCAGAACAGTGGAGGCTGTTATAGCAGCAAAGGGGAACCAACTTCATATTAATGCTCATGATCTTGGAATGAAATGAGATATTCGACAAGCAGGTGTCCACACACTTTTGGTCACGTAGTGTAACTACTTGACACAATAAAAATAATGAATTAACCAAAAAACAGAGCAAACTGGAATGCTATTTGGACTTAAACAGAGAGTACACAGTGGCTGAATACCTGACCACTGTGACTGACCCAAAATGAAGGAAATCTTTGCCTCTGTAGAGACTCAGTGAGCATAGCCTTGCTGTTGAGAAGGCTGCCGTGAGAAGACAGGCCACTGCCCACAAAATGAGGTGGAAACTGAGCTGCACTTCCTAACCTCCTGCCAAATGTATGACCATATTAGAAACACATACTTCCCTCAGATTCAACAGACCCACAAAGAATTTGAAAACAAATCCAATTTTGGCAAACTCCCATATCTACTGGGTGAAATTCCACAGTGTGCCGTCACAGCAGCAAGATGTGACCTGTTGCCACAAGAAAAGGTCAACCAGTGAAGAACAAACACCATTGTAAATACAACCTATATTTATGTTTATTTATTTTATCTTTTGTACTTTAACTATTTGCACATCATTACAACACTGTATATATAGACATAATATGACATTCGAAATGTCTTTATTACTTTGTAACTTTTGTGAGTGTAATGCTTCATGTTCATATCTGATTGTTTTTGTTTATTATCTATTTCACTTGCTTTGGGAATGTTAACATGTTTTCCATGCCAATAAAGCCCTAAGATAACAGTGAAACAGAAAGGAGCAAAAGAGAGATAAGGGTGAAAAAGAAGGGGGAGTGTGAATCAGGGAGAAAGGGGCGGGCTCTAACAGAAAGGGGCGGGCTCTAACATAAAGAGAAAGGGGCGGGCTCTAACAGAAAGAGAAAGGGAGAGCAGAAAATAGTAGTTTTTCCAACCACGAGGCGACACAGAGAGTTGTCTCGCCAAAGGAGAGGGAAAATGTCATTGTCTTTTTCTCCTGTTCATGTTCTCACCACTTATCATACGGAATAAAAACCTTGTTAAACTGGGATTTTCTTCAATCTGAATTCAGTAAAACAGATTCAATCTCAGACTGATTCTTCTTGTGGGACTAGTTTTATTAGGATCCTACTGGTTGTCTGGTGTGGATATAATACCAGTCTGTCTCTGAGATGGGGTCCAGAACTCTTCTACTTGTTCTGGGTGAGTCTAACGTTCTATATCTTTGGAACTTGACTATCTGTGTTTGTGTGTGTGTGTGTGTGTGTGTGTGTGTGTGTGTGTGTGTGTGTGTGTGTGTGTGTGTGTGTGTGTGTGTGTGAGAGAGAGCAACAAATAGAGAGAGGTGGTATAATAATTCAACATCAGTAACCGAATATTCCAACCATGGATGTGAATGTTACAACCCTCTCAGACATGTATAAACAACATTATAGACAGTTTTAGTGTGTAAAGATAGTTGTAGTGTGTATAGACAGATTGGCAGTTCTCAGGGGTCAGCATGTTTTATATTATACTATACTTATACTTTGTTATGTTGTTTTATGTGTTCAGGTTAAGATAATATCTTAATATATGTTAGCTACTATGTTGTGTTATGGATGTAGTGCTATGTTGAGGTAGTTGTGTTATAGATGTTATGGATGTAGTACTTTGTTCAGGATATGTTCTGTTATTTATTACTGTCAGAATATCACTGTTTCCAGGAAGCAACACAGTGGCACCTTTGACACTCGTGGGCTATCTGGAGAATCCCTGAATGAGTCAGAGCTGGGTTCAAATACTACTCAATATCATTGCAAATAGTTAATCTGGACCAAAAGAATAGTGGATAAAGCCCATATGGCACTTCTGACAGGCTAGAAATGGAAGGATCTGAAATGTTTTAAATACTATTTTGAACCCAGGCCTGAAACTAGTACAGATTTAGCTACTTCTCTGTCTACTTCTTAGTCTAGAGACTGAGAGAGAGAGAGGGAGAGAGAGAAACAGAGGGAGAGAGAGAGAGAGAGAGAGAGAGAGAGAGAGAGAGAAAGAGAGAGAGAAAGAGAGAGAGAGAGAGAGAGAGAGAGAGAGAGAGAAAGAGAGGGAGGGAGGAAGAGAGAGATTAACTCTAGCACTGTGTCTATAGTTGAAGGGAGGTAGTTACCTTCAAGTAGGGGGGGGTTCTACTAAGCTAACATCATGGAATTGTTTTAAGATGGTCATACCAAGGTGATTTAGCCATTTGTTAGGACCCCTTTATTTAAAAACATATACAGAAATGATTTGATGAAAGGAAATGTGGCCTTAATGCCATTAGCCAATAGAAACGCAGTGAATAATAGATTTGTACATGGAACAACAAATAACCCCCAAAAAACCTAAAGGAAGTTAGTTCTGAAGAGTTTGTCCTATATCTGAGAGATATAAGAAAGATCAGGACACTATTTAACCCTTTATTTTAGGCCCTAAACTACATCCATACAGCCCTTTTCCCTCAGAACGGCCTCAATTTATCGGGGCAAAGACTCTTCAACGTTTCCAAAGTGTTCCGCAGGGATGCTGGCCCATGTTGACTCCAATGCTTCCCACAGTTGTGTCAAGTTGTCTGGATGTCCTTTGGGTGGTGGATCATTCTTGACACACATGGAAAACTGTTGAGCGTGAAAAGCCCAGCAGCGTTGCAGTTTTTGACAGAAATCAGTGTGCCTGGCACCTAGTACCATACCACACTCAAAGACACCTAAATCTATTGTCTTTCCCGTTCACCCTCTGAGTGGCAAACATTCACAATCCATGTCTCAATTGTCTCAAGGCTTAAAAATGCTTGGAAAGAGCACCTTCAGACGAGTCTTGTGAGGCTTGTGGTTGTCGTAGCGCTAATCAATCAACCAACATGTACATGTTCGTGCGAGTCCCATCTTTCCATAGTGGGGTCATATTTTTTTGTAGCCCAAAGTGTTCAGAGGCTACATACGGAAGATGGCAGAGTGGAGGTACCGGCTTCAGACGAGTCCCGTGGCGCTTGTGGTGGTCGTAGAGCTAAATGGAGAAGAGCCTAGTAGTTTGTAGGTCAAACCGTTCAGATATTACAGATGTTTAAAGACTGATTTTCGGGATGTGCCAGGGTCTGACAGACACCACTGTAGCTCTGCCACCTTCCACCAGATATGTGAAAGGGCTTAAATTAATTAAATTACATTGTTCTAAACAGACATATTTTGATGGGGATTTGTTTAAATCAGACATCGACTCAAGGAGGTTAATGCCTAAACTTGACTTGAATCACTTTGACATTTGACGTTTGGAACAAATTCGAAATTTGACGTTTGAGAAACATGGATAAACGTCTAATTCTGACGTGAGACTGTGAGACCTTGTTGATATATCACTTCATAAATACCCTTTGAGTGTGTGTGTGTGTGTGTGTGTGTGCGCGTGTGTGCGCGCGTGTGCGTGCGTGTGCGCGTGTGTGCGTGCGTGTGTGTGCGCGTGAGTGCTTGTGTGTGTGCGCGCGTGTGTGTATTTGTGCGTGCGTGTGTGTGTGTGTGTGTGTGTGCGCGTGTGTGTGTGTGTGTGTGTGTGTCTGTGTGTGTGTGCGTGTGTGTGTGTGTGTCATAAAAACCCTCTGTGTGTGAGGCCTGCTGTCTAACCACAATCTGGGCTTCTCTCATGTCTTCTCTCCTACTTCAGTTGAGTCTAGTTGTATACCTTTAATACTTCCCTCCAGCATATTTGGAACAACACTGAGAGAAGAAGAATATTAAATCCCACATAGGCTTGTTGATAGGCTCCCCCTTGTGGGAAATAAATGACAGTGTGATTTCAGAAAGAATACAGCACCTCAGCTCCAATTATCATTGACATACATCAGCCTCGCTAATAATCATTATATCAATCATCATCATCATCATCATCATTGTCCTACTACTACTACTACTACTACTACTACTACTACTGCTACTACTGCTGATAGTACTACTACTACTACTAAAACTACTAATACTACAACTACTGCTACTCCTCTACTACTACCACTACTACTACCAATACTACTACTACTACTATTATTACTATTGCTACTACTGCAATTGTTACTACTACTCCTGCTAGCACTACTACTACTACTACTATTATTCTGTACTACTAACATTCACCCCCAGTCATTCTGAATGCGGATTCTGGTCGTTTCTTAAATAGTGGCGCAAGGAGTTCTGGGATATTAGAATCCTTTAGTTTTGACCTGTATTTTCTGAATCCAGGCATGGGTCTAGTTTAGGACAGTGTAATAATTCCATGAAGAAGCATTCAAATGAAATACAAAATGAATTGGACCAGCACCATTGCTGGATTCTACAAGATTATCATTGAAAACGTGACCAGCGATCAGGACATCAAGTGGCTGTAGATCATTTGAAAAGCGTTTAAATAAGCGCTATGTGTTCGGTGAGTACCGGTGGTTAGTTGCAATTCACTATGATTGTGTTACATTTTTACTTTGATGGCAAACTTTCTGTACTGCTAACATTCACTTCCTGTCCTTTTTGCTCCGGTGCTGGTCCAATGAATGTGTTCATTTTCGACAGCTCCGCATGGGATTATTACGTTGTCATAACCTGTATTTCTTCCACCTACAGTAGGCATGGGTACACTCATAATGCTGCCAGTCCACCCATTATGTCATCCTTGACTTGGAATGGGGACAGCCATTCTATTCATTCTAGTTCTAAGGTCAATACTCCCCAAAGGCAGCTTGACAAGTAGCTGAAATTGTAGCTAGATTGGATTTATAAAAGTTTCTGGATGGTTCTGAAAACTTGCTAAATATTAAACAAAGTCACTTTTATTGATAAAACTGGTCTGATCCTATACAGCTGTATTGATGTTTCTATCAAAGTAAACTGGTCTGATCCTATACAGCTGTATTGATGTTTCTATCAAAGTAAACTGGTCTGATCCTATACAGCTGTATTGATGTTTCTATCAAAGTAAACTGGTCTGTTCTGATACAAAAGTATTGATGTTTCTATCAAAGTAAACTGGTCTGATCCTATACAGCTGTATTGATGTTTCTATCAAAGTAAACTGGTCTGTTCTGATACAAAAGTATTGATGTTTCTATCAAAGTAAACTGGTCTGTTCTGATACAAAAGTATTGATGTTTCTATCAAAGTAAACTGGTCTGATCTGATACAAAAGTATTGATGTTTCTATCAAAGTAAACTGGTCTGTTCTGATACAAAAGTATTGATGTTTCTATCAAAGTAAACTGGTCTGTTCTGATACAAAAGTATTGATGTTTCTATCAAAGTAAACTGGTCTGATCTGATACAAAAGTATTGATGTTTCTATCAAAGTAAACTGGTCTGATCTGATACAAAAGTATTGATGTTTCTATCAAAGTAAAAAATATCGTAATTGATGACGTTTGAAGCATTGGACGTCACAACAACCGTCAAAGACAGTACAGTTTGGAGGCTGAAACTGACAGTACAGTTTGGAGGCTGAAACTGACAGCACAGTGTGAAGGCTGAAACTGACAGTACAGTTTGGAGGCTGAAACTGACAGCACAGTGTGAAGGCTGAAACTGACAGCACAGTGTGGAGGCTGAAACTGACAGTACAGTTTGGAGGCTGAAACTGACAGTACAGTGTGGAGGCTGAAACTGACAGTACAGTTTGGAGGCTGAAACTGACAGTACAGTTTGGAGGCTGAAACTGACAGTACAGTTTGGAGGCTGAAACTGACAGTACAGTTTGGATGCTGAAACTGACAGCACAGTGTGAAGGCTGAAACTGACAGCACAGTGTGGAGGCTGAAACTGACAGCACAGTGTGGAGGCTGAAACTGACAGTACAGTTTGGAGGCTGAAACTGACAGCACAGTGTGAAGGCTGAAACTGACAGCACAGTGTGGAGGCTGAAACTGACAGTACAGTTTGGAGGCTGAAACTGACAGTACAGTGTGGAGGCTGAAACTGACAGTACAGTTTGGAGGCTGAAACTGACAGTACAGTTTGGAGGCTGAAACTGACAGTACAGTTTGGAGGCTGAAACTGACAGTACAGTTTGGAGGCTGAAACTGACAGTACAGTTTGGAGGCTGAAACTGACAGTACAGTTTGGAGTCTGAAACTGACAGTACAGTGTGGAGGCTGAAACTGACAGTACAGTGTGGAGGCTGAAACTGACAGTACAGTGTGGAGGCTGAAACTGACAGTACAGTGTGGAGGCTGAAACTGACAGCACAGTGTGGAGGCTGAAACTGACAGTACAGTGTGGAGGCTGAAACTGACAGTACAGTGTGGAGGCTGAAACTGACAGTACAGTGTGGAGGCTGAAACTGACAGTACAGTGTGGAGCCTGAAACTGACAGTACAGTGTGGAGGCTGAAACTGCTCCTCCAAAAGAAATCCCTGATCGCATTTACAGGATTAGAAATCGTGACTAGCGGACGGGAAATAAAAGTAATGATGAATAATTTTGAATAATTTTTAACTTCTCTCATTGACTTCTCAAACCCCAAACTGCCCTGATCTGCTTGGTCTATTATGCAAGCGTTCCGTATTGGGCATCTGGGTTAAGACTGCTGGACAGAGAGCGCCGACCTCTGAGCGCCGACCTCTGCTGTACGCTTCTTGTTTTATCTAGTTTTATGTAGAAAGATCGCTCAGGGCGTAGAACCACACAGGAATCTATCTTGAAATCACAGCACACCACTATTGATTGGGCTCGCTAGTGGCACAGCGGTCTAAGGCTCTGCATCTCAGTGCTAGAGGCGTCACTACAGACACCCTGGTTTGACCAGGCTGTTTCACAACTGGCCGTGATTGAGAGTCCCATAGGGCGGAGCACAATTTGCCCCAAAGGCTTCAGAAAGCCTCCCATTGGTAGTTGTTTGGTTAAGTAATACCCTCCCCCCCTCTGTCTGTCTGTCTGTCTTTCTGTCTGTCTGTCTGTCTGTCTGTCTGTCTGTCTGTCTGTCTGTCTGTCTGTCTGTCTGTGTCGCTCTCTCTCACACTCTCTGTCTCTCAATTCAATTCAATTCAAGGGCTTTATTGGCATGGGAAACATGTGTTAACATTGCCAAAGCAAGTGAGGTAGATAATAGATAAAGTGAATATATAAAGTGAAATAAACAATAAAAATTAACAGTAAACATTACACATACAGAAGTTTCAAAACAATAAAGACATTACAAATGTCATATTATATATATACAGTGTTTTAACAATGTACAAATGGTTAAGGTATACAAGGGAAAATAAATTAGCATAAATATGGGTTGTATTTACAATGGTGTTTGTTCTTCACTGGTTGACCTTTTCTCGTGGCAACAGGTCACACATCTTGCTGCTGTGATGGCACACTGTGGAATTTCACCCAGTAGATATGGGAGTTTATCAGAATTGGATTTGTTTTTTCGAATTCTTTGTGGATCTGTGTAATCTGAGGGAAATATGTGTCTCTAATATGGTCATACATTGGGCAGGAGGTTAGGAAGTGCAGCTCAGTTTCCACCTCATTTTGTGGGCAGTGTGCACATAGCCTGTCTTCTCTTGAGAGCCATGTCTGCCTACGGCGGCCTTTCTCAATAGCAAGGCTATGCTCACTGAGTCTGTACATAGTCAAAGCTTTCCTTCATTTTGGGTCAGTCACAGTGGTCAGGTATTCTGCCACTGTGTACTCTCTGTGTAGGGCCAAATAGCATTCTAGTTTGCTCTGTTTTTTTGTAAATTCTTTCCAATGTGTCAAGTAATTATTTTTTTGTTTTCTCATGATTTGGTTGGGTCTAATTGTGCTGATGTCCTGGGGCTCTGTAGGGTGTGTTTGTGTTTGTGAACAGAGCCCCAGGACCAGCTTGCTTAGGGGACTCTTCTCCAGGTTCATCTCTCTGTAGGTGATGGCTTTGTTATGGAAGGTTTGGGAATCGCTTCCTTTTAGGTGGTTATAGAATTTAACGGCACTTTTCTGGATTTTGATAATTAGTGGGTATCGGCCTAATTCTGCTCTGCATGCATTATTTGGTGTTCTACGTTGTACACAGAGGATATTTTTGCAGAATTCTGCGTGCAGAGTCTCAATTTGGTGTTTGTCCCATTTTGTGAAGTCTTGGTTGGTGAGCGGACCCCAGACCTCACAACCATAGAGGGCAATGGGCTCTATGACTGATTCAAGTATTTTTTGCCAAATCCTAATTGGTATGTTGAAATTTATGTTCCTTTTGATGGCATAGAATGCCCTTCTTGCCTGTGTCTGAATCTCCCTCCCTCTCTCTGTCTCTCTGTCTGTCTGTCTGTCTGTCTGTCTGTCTGTCTGTCTGTGTCGCTCTTTCTCTCACTCTCTCTGTCTCTCTCTGCCTCTCTCCCTTTCTCTCTCTTCGCAGGTCTTCATTTCACTCTACTGGGGAACATAGAGGCCAGAGATTGCGGCCTGGGCTTCATTGCCAAAGGGAGTCAACAATGTGTTGATATGGATGAGTGTAAACAGTGGGACAGTACCCCAACCTGTGGAAGTAATGCCACATGTTACAACACATATGGAAGCTTCTACTGTCAGTGTCAACATGGGTTCAGATCCACAACATCTTTGAAGTTTACTCCTTTCGCTGGGGAGTGTAAGGGTGAGTATTCAATTGTCTGAGTGTGTGTGTGTGTGTGTGTGTGTGTGTGTGTATGTGTGTGAATGCTACATGTCAAGGGAATTAAACATTGGAATTAAACATGTCAAGGGAATTAAACATCTCCTTATTTCCTCTGTTCAGGAAGTTGTCCAATAGAAACGTTTTTTGAACACATATTTCCTTATCTCTTCAGATCTCAATGAGTGCCTGGAGAACCCACCGGTTTGTGGCAGCAACACCATTTGCCTCAACACCATCGGGAGCTACAACTGCCAATGTCAACCTGGGTTCAGAGTTCCTACTTACGCTGAACACTGTGCAGGCGAGTCCAAGAAGAGAGCATCAATGTGTGTGTGTGTGCATGTGTGTGTGGGTGTGTGTGTGTGTGTGTGTGTGTGTGTGTGTGTGTGTCCACTGCAGATGAGGATGAGTGTGTGTGGGTTTCCCTGGTGTGCGGCGGTATGGGCATGTGCACAAACACACCTGGCCAATACACCTGCACCTGTCCGTCAGGGCTCAGTAACCACGGCAACAACACTTCCCCCTGCACAGGTGAGGTGGCCGAGGCCATGCTAGCTCTGACCTCTTACCTATGAAATCTAACGTCTGACCTTCGACCCTGTGACCCTCACTCTTTGAAGACACCTGTCAGATCTCACAACGCCTGGAAAACATGTTTAACACATCAGTTAACCCCGTCACAGGATATAGCAGCAATATTATGTCTGGATAGATGTTTAACCCATCAGTTAACCCCGTCACAGGATATAGCAGCAACATTATGTCTGGATAGATGTTTAACCCCGTCACAGGATATAGCAGCAATATTATGTCTGGATAGATGTTTAACCCCGTCACAGGATATAGCAGCAACATTATGTCTGGATAGATGTTTAACCCCGTCACAGGATATAGCAGCAACATTATGTCTGGATAGATGTTTAACCCATCAGTTAACCTCGTCACAGGATATAGCAGCAACATTATGTCTGGATAGATGTTTAACCCATCAGTTAACCTCGTCACAGGATATAGCAGCAACATTATGTCTGGATAGATGTTTAACCCATCAGTTAACCCCGTCACAGGATATAGCAGCAATATTATGTCTGGATAGATGTTTAACCCATCAGTTAACCCTGACACAGGATATAGCAGCAATATTATGTCTGGATAGATGTTTAACCCATCAGTTAACCCCGTCACAGGATATAGTAGCAACATTATGTCTGGATAGATGTTTAACCCCGACACAGGAAATAGCAGCAATATTATGTCTGGATAGATGTTTAACCCATCAGTTAACCCCGACACAGGATATAGCAACAATATTATGTCTGGATAGATGTTTAACCCATCAGTTAACCCCGTCACAGGATATAGTAGCAACATTATGTCTGGATAGATGTTTAACCCATCAGTTAACCTCGTCACAGGATATAGCAGCAACATTATGTCTGGATAGATGTTTAACCCATCAGTTAACCCCGTCACAGGATATAGTAGCAACATTATGTCTGGATAGATGTTTAACCCATCAGTTAACCCCGTCACAGGATATAGCAGCAACATTATGTCTGGATAGATGTTTAACCCATCAGTTAACCCCGTCACAGGATATAGTAGCAACATTATGTCTGGATAGATGTTTAACCCATCAGTTAACCCCGTCACAGGATATAGTAGCAACATTATGTCTGGATAGATGTTTAACCCATCAGTTAACCCCGTCACAGGATATAGTAGCAACATTATATCTGGATAGATGTTTAACCCCGTCACAGGATATAGCAGCAACATTATGTCTGGATAGATGTTTAACCCATCAGTTAACCCCGTCACAGGATATAGTAGCAACATTATGTCTGGATAGATGTTTAACCTCGTCACAGGATATAGCAGCAATATTATGTCTGGATAGATGTTTAACCCATCAGTTAACCCTGACACAGGATATAGCAGCAACATTATGTCTGGATAGATGTTTAACCCATCAGTTAACCCTGACACAGGATATAGCAGCAATATTATGTCTGGATAGATGTTTAACCCCGACACAGGATATAGCAGCAATATTATGTCTGGATAGATGTTTAACCCATCAGTTAACCCCGACACAGGATATAGCAGCAATATTATGTCTGGATAGATGTTTAACCCATCAGTTAACCCCGTCACAGGATATAGTAGCAACATTATGTCTGGATAGATGTTTAACCCATCAGTTAACCTCGTCACAGGATATAGCAGCAACATTATGTCTGGATAGATGTTTAACCTCGTCACAGGATATAGCAGCAACATTATGTCTGGATAGATGTTTAACCTCGTCACAGGATATAGCAGCAACATTATGTCTGGATAGATGTTTAACACATCAGTTAACCCCGTCACAGGATATAGTAGCAATATTATGTCTGGATAGATGTTTAACCCATCAGTTAACCCTGACACAGGATATAGCAGCAATATTATGTCTGGATAGATGTTTAACCCCGTCACAGGATATAGCAGCAACATTATGTCTGGATAGATGTTTAACACATCAGTTAACCCCGTCACAGGATATAGTAGCAATATTATGTCTGGATAGATGTTTAACCCATCAGTTAACCCTGACACAGGATATAGCAGCAATATTATGTCTGGATAGATGTTTAACCCCGTCACAGGATATAGCAGCAATATTATGTCTGGATAGATGTTTAACCCATCAGTTAACCCTGACACAGGATATAGCAGCAATATTATGTCTGGATAGATGTTTAACCCCGTCACAGGATATAGTAGCAATATTATGTCTGGATAGATGTTTAACCCCGTCACAGGATATAGCAGCAACATTATGTCTGGATAGATGTTTAACCCCGTCACAGGATATAGCAGCAACATTATGTCTGGATAGATGTTTAACCCCGTCACAGGATATAGCAGCAACATTATGTCTGGATAGATGTTTAACCCCGTCACAGGATATAGCAGCAACATTATGTCTGGATAGATGTTTAACCCCGTCACAGGATATAGCAGCAACATTATGTCTGGATAGATGTTTAACCCCGTCACAGGATATAGCAGCAACATTATGTCTGGATAGATGTTTAACCCCGTCACAGGATATAGCAGCAACATTATGTCTGGATAGATGTTTAACACATCAGTTAACCCCGTCACAGGATATAGCAGCAACATTATGTCTGGATAGATGTTTAACCCATCAGTTAACCCCGTCACAGGATATAGCAGCAACATTATGTCTGGATAGATGTTTAACCCCGTCACAGGATATAGCAGCAACATTATGTCTGGATAGATGTTTAACCCCGACACAGGATATAGCAGCAACATTATGTCTGGATAGATGTTTAACCGCGTCACAGGATATAGCAGCAATATTATGTCTGGATAGATGTTTAACACATCAGTTAACCCCGTCACAGGATATAGCAGCAATTTGATGCCCGACTGCACAGTTGATGACGTGGCACGCAGCCATTGGTGCAATGTAATAATTACAATTGAGTCAGCCTGGAATGTGACCACGTAAATCAGGGGATTCCAAAACTCTCCTCCGGGACACAAAGCCTTCCATGTATTGTAGCTATTCCACAGCTAGTTCACCTGATTCAACTTGTCAACTAATCTTAAAGCCCTTGACTAGGTGAATCAGGTGAGTTAGTTCAGGAATACAACAAAGTGGTGAAATGTTTGGGTGTCCCAGAGGAGAGGTTTGAGAACCACTGACTTTAATGGCCCTAAACCTGATTGAACTGTGACACCTACACTGACTTAAATGCCCCTAAAACTGATTGAACTGTGACCCCCACACTGACTTAAATGCCCCTAAACCTGATTGAACTGTGACCCCCACACTAACTTAAATGCCCCTAAACCTGATTGAACTGTGACCCCCACACTGACTTAAATGCCCCTAAACCTGATTGAACTGTGACCCCCACACTGACTTTAATGCCCCTAAACCTGATTGAACTGTGACCCCCACACTGAATTAAATGCCCCTAAACCTGATTGAACTGTGACCCCCACACTGACTTTAATGCCCCTAAACCTGATTGAACTGTGACCCCCACACTGACTTTAATGCCCCTAAACCTGATTGAACTGTGACCCCCACACTGACTTAAATGCCCCTAAACCTGATTGAACTGTGACCCCCTTACTGACTTAAATGCCCCTAAACCTGATTGAACTGTGACCCCCATACTGACTTGCATGCAGCAGATCTGAGACTGTCTGAATGGCTTACTCCCTCTAGATAATCTCGCTCTCTCTCTTTCTCTTTCTCTCACTTTATTTTTCTCTCCCTCTATTTCTCTCTCATTCTCTCTGTCTCTTACCATCATTATCCTCCTATTTTTCCTCTTCCTCCTTATTATCAGCTATCTGAGCTGCTTACCGATCGCTGCAGCTGTACATAGCCCATCTGTAAATAGAATATTATATACCTCATCCCCATATTGTTTAAATTTACTTTTTTGCTCTTTTGCACACCAGTATTTCTACTTGCACATCATCTGCTCATCTATCACTCCAGTGTTAATTTGCTCAATTGTAATTATTTCGCTGCTATGGCCTATTTATTGCCTTACCACCTCACGCCATTTACACACAATGTATATTGACTTTTTCTATTGTGTTATTGACTGTACGTTTGTTTATTCCATGTGTAACTCTGTGTTGTTGTCTGTGTCACACTGCTTTGCTTTATATTGGCCAGGTCACAGTTGTAAATTAGAACATGTTCTCAACTGGCTTACCTAATTAAATAAATATGAAATCAAATGTAAAAAATCATTAAAAAATCATCATTATCCCTCCCCCTACACTCATCTCTCTTTTCATCTCTCTCTTCCTCAGACATAGATGAGTGTAATGAGACCGCTGGTATCTGTGGAGTGGGCGGGGACTGCCAGAACCAGAAAGGAAGCTACAGTTGCCTCTGTCACCCTGGATACAGTAACTACGACAACAAACAGGCTCAGTGCTCAGGTGATTGTAGAATCTGCTACTATGACGTGTTGCTTCCCACGACATGATACATTACAATACGATAACTTTGTCTCTTAGAAGAGGAAGGCCTGGATTGGAAATATAACTAGGCTCCTATTTTAACAGTCCTAAATTACAGCTATATTTAACAACCACTACATGACCAAAAGTATGTGGACAACTTCTCGCCGAACATCTCTTTCCAATTCATGGGCACTAATATGGAGTTGTTCCCCTCCTTTGCTGCTATAACAGCCTCCACTCGTCTGGGAAGGCTGTTCACTAGATGTTGAAACATTGCTGCAGGGACTTGCTAACATTCAGCCACAAGAGCATTAGTGAGGTCGGGCACTGATGTTGGGCGATTAGGCCTGGCTCACAGTCAGCATTCAAATTTATTCCAAAGGTGTATGATAGGGTTGAGGCCTCTGCGCAGGCCAGTCAAGTTCTTCCACACCGATCTCGACAAACCATTTCTGTATGGACCTCGCTTTGCTGTAACAGGAAATGGCCTTCCCCAGACGGTTGCCACAAAGTTGGAAGCACAGAATTGTCTAGAATGTAATTATATGCTGTAGCTTTCAGCTTTCCCTTCACTGGAACTAAGGGGCCTATCGTGAACCACGAAAAACAGCTCCAGATCATTAGTCCTCCTCAACCAAACCTTACACTTTGCACTATGCATTCTGGCATGTAGCAGTCATCTGCCAAACACAGATTAGTCCGTCGGACTGCCAGATGGTGAAACATGATTCATCACTCCAGAGAACGTGTTTCCACTGCTCCAATCACGGTGAGCATTACACCGCACCAGCCGACGCTTGGCATTGCACATGGTGATCTTAGTCTTGTGTGCGGCTGCTCGGCCATGGAAACCCATTCCATGAAGTTCCAGATGAACAGTTCTTGTGCGGACGTTGCTTCAAGAGGCCGTTTTTAACTCGTAGTGAGTCCTGCAACTGAGAACAGACAACTTTTACGCTCTATGCACTTCAGCACTCGACAGTCCCATTCTGTGAGTTTGTGTGGCCTACCACTTCGCGACGTAATTGTTGTTGCTTCTAGATGTTTCCCCTTCACAATAGTATCACTTACAGTTGACCAGGGCAGCTCTAGAATGGCAGACATTTTACAAACTGACTTGTTGGAAAGGTGGCATCCTATAACGGTTTCACGTTGAAAGTCACTGAGCTCTTCAGTAAGACCATTCTACTGCCCGTGTTTGTCTATGGAGATTGCATGGCTGTGTGCTTGATTTTATACACCTGTCAGCAATGGGTGTGGCTGAAATAGCCAAATCTATTCATTTGAAGGGGTATTCACATACTATTGTATAAATAGTGTAGAGTAACAAAATATAACTTCAAATAATATAGCACAAAATAACATAACATAATATAACATAACACAATATAACATAACACAATACAACATAACACATTAGAACATAACATAATGTAACATAACATATCATAATGTAACATAACATAATATAACATAACACAATATAACATAACACATTAGAACATAACATAATGTAACATAACATATCATAATGTAACATATCATAATGTAACATAACATAATGTAACATAACATAATGTAACATAACATAATGTAACATAACATAATGTAACATAACATAATGTAACAACATATCATAATGTAACATAACATAATGTAACATAACATAATGTAACATAACATAATGTAACATAACATAATGTAACATAACATAATGTAACATAACATAATGTAACATAACATATCATAATGTAACATAACATAACATAATGTAATATAACATAACATATCATAATGTAACATATCATAATGTAACATAACATAATGTAACATAACATAATGTAACATAACATAATGTAACATAACATAATGTAACATAACATAATGTAACATAACATAATGTAACATAACATAATGTAACATAACATAATGTAACATAACATATCATAATGTAACATAACATAATGTAACATAACATAACATATCATAATGTAACATATCATAATGTAACATAACATAACATAATGTAACATAACATAATGTAACATAACATATCATAATGTAACATAACATAACATATCATAATGTAACATAACATAACATATCATAATGTAACATAACATAACATATCATAATGTAACATAACATAACATATCATAATGTAACATAACATAACATAATGTAACATATCATAATGTAACATAACATAATGTAACATAACATAATGTAACATAACATATCATAATGTAACATAACATAATGTAACATAACATAACATATCATAATGTAACATATCATAATGTAACATAACATAATGTAACATAACATATCATAATGTAACATAACATAACATAATGTAACATAACATAATGTAACATAACATAATGTAACATAACATAATGTAACATAACATATCATAATGTAACATAACATAATGTAACATAACATAACATATCATAATGTAACATAACATAATGTAACATAACATATCATAATGTAACATAACATAACATAATGTAACATAACATAATGTAACATATCATAATGTAACATATCATAATGTAACATAACATAATGTAACAAAACATAATGTAACATAACATAATGTAACAACATATCATAATGTAACATAACATAATGTAACAAAACATAATGTAACATATCATAATGTAACATAACATAATGTAACATAACATATCATAATGTAACATAACATAACATAATGTAACATAACATAATGTAACATAACATAATGTAACATAACATAATGTAACAAAACATAATGTAACATAACATAATGTAACATAACATAACATAATGTAACATAACGTAATGTAACATAACATAACATAATGTAACATAACATAATGTAACATAACATAATGTAACATATCATAATGTAACATATCATAATGTAACATATCATAATGTAACATAACATATCATAATGTAACATATCATAATGTAACATATCATAATGTAACATATCATAATGTAACATATCATAATGTAACATATCATAATGTAACATATCATAATGTAACATAACATATCATAATGTAACATATCATAATGTAACATATCATAATGTAACATAACATAATGTAACATAACATATCATAATGTAACATAACATAATGTAACATAACATAATGTAACATATCATAATGTAACATAACATATCATAATGTAACATAACATAATGTAACATAATGTAACATAACATATCATAATGGAACATAACATAATGTAACATAATGTAACATAACATATCATAATGTAACATAACATAATGTAACATATCATAATGTAACATAACATATCATAATGTAACATAACATAATGTAACATAATGTAACATAACATATCATAATGTAACATAACATAATGTAACATAATGTAACATAACATATCATAATGTAACATAACATAATGTAACATATCATAATGTAACATATCATAATGTAACATAACATATCATAATGTAACATAACATAATGTAACATAATGTAACATAACATATCATAATGTAACATATCATAATGTAACATAACATAATGTAACATAACATAACATAATGTAACATACCATATCATAATGTAACATAACATAATGTAACATAACATAACATAATGTAACATATCATAATGTAACATATCATAATGTAACATAACATAATGTAACATAACATAACATAATGTAACATAACGTAATGTAACATAACATATCATAATGTAACATATCATAATGTAACATATCATAATGTAACATAACATAATGTAACATAACATATCATAATGTAACATAACATAATGTAACATAACATAATGTAACATATCATAATGTAACATAACATATCATAATGTAACATAACATAATGTAACATAACATAACATAATGTAACATAACATAATGTAACATAACATAACATAATGTAACATAACGTAATGTAACATAACATAACATAATGTAACATAACATAACATAATGTAACATAACATAACATAATGTAACATAACATAACATAATGTAACATAACATAATGTAACATAACATAACGTAATGTAACATAACATAACATAATGTAACATAACATAACATAATGTAACATAACATAACATAATGTAACATAACATAATGTAACATAACATAACATAATGTAACATAACATAATGTAACATATCATAATGTAACATAACATATCATAATGTAACATAACATAATGTAACATAACATAACATAACATAACATAACATAATGTAACATAACATAACATAATGTAACATAACATAACATAATGTAACATAACATATCATAATGTAACATAACATAACATAATGTAACATAACATAATGTAACATAACATAACATAATGTAACATAACGTAATGTAACATAACATAACATAATGTAACATAACATAATGTAACATAACATATCATAATGTAACATATCATAATGTAACATATCATAATGTAACATAACATAATGTAACATAACATATCATAATGTAACATAACATAATGTAACATAACATAATGTAACATATCATAATGTAACATAACATATCATAATGTAACATAACATAATGTAACATAATGTAACATAACATATCATAATGTAACATAACATAATGTAACATATCATAATGTAACATAACATATCATAATGTAACATAACATAATGTAACATAATGTAACATAACATATCATAATGTAACATAACATAATGTAACATAATGTAACATAACATATCATAATGTAACATAACATAATGTAACATATCATAATGTAACATATCATAATGTAACATAACATATCATAATGTAACATAACATAATGTAACATAATGTAACATAACATATCATAATGTAACATATCATAATGTAACATAACATAATGTAACATAACATAACATAATGTAACATAACATATCATAATGTAACATAACATAATGTAACATAACATAACATAATGTAACATATCATAATGTAACATATCATAATGTAACATAACATATCATAATGTAACATAACATAATGTAACATAACATAACATAATGTAACATAACGTAATGTAACATAACATAACATAATGTAACATAACATAATGTAACATAACATAATGTAACATAACATAATGTAACATAACGTAATGTAACATAACATAACATAATGTAACATAACATAATGTAACATAACATAATGTAACATATCATAATGTAACATAACATAATGTAACATAACATAACATAACATAACATAATGTAACATAACATAATGTAACATAACATAACATAATGTAACATATCATAATGTAACATAACATAACATAACATAATGTAACATAACATAACATAACATAACATAATGTAACATAACATAATGTAACATAACATAACATAACATAACATAGCATAACATATCATAATGTAACATAACATAACATATCATAATGTAACATAACATAATATAACATAATGTAACATAACATAATGTAACATAACATATCATAATGTAACATATCATAACATAATGTAACATAACATAATGTAACATAACATAATGTGAACTAACATAATGTGACATAACATAATGTGAACTAACATAATGTGACATAACATAATGTGAACTAACATAATGTGACATAACATATCATAATGTAACATATCATAACATAATGTAACATAACATAACATAATGTAACATAACAGAATGTAACAACATATCATAATGTAACATAACATAACATAATGTAACATACCATAATGTAACATAACATAATGTAACATATCATAATGTAACATAACATAACATAATGTAACATAACATAACATAATGTAACATAACATAATGTAACATAACATAATGTGAACTAACATAATGTGACATAACATAATGTACCATAATATAATGTAGCATAACATAATCTAACATAACATAATATAACATAATAAGCCAAAAGATAACATAAAATAATGTAACATAACATAATTTAACATAATATAACATAACATAATATAACATAACATAATCTAACATAACATAATGTGAACTAACATAATGTAACATATGCATATCTAGCCTATCCTTTGATTCATTAAGTGATTTACAACAGTGAGTGGATACATTTTGTAATGGGTGGCTGCATATTACAGTAAGGTCTGTCCTTCTGTTTCTGTAGGTAGTGTTATTACAGAGACTCTCTGTTCCACTGGCAGCTTCCTCTTCCTAATATAATGTCCCAAATGACACCCTATTCCCTATGCTACATTAGACTAGGGCCCTATTCCCTATATAGTGCACAACATTAGACCAGGGCACATAGAGCACTCTATAATAGGTTGTCATTTGGGATGTGTCCTAGGATGATTACCATGGAAACATTTCAGCACTGGTGTGCTGTGGGTTTCTGGGGGTTTTAATCTCCACCTCAACTTCCTCTCTGTCTCATGTCTTCATTTATATCTTAGTTAGTTGGTATCTGATGGTAAACATGGTTACCCATGGCAACAACTTTGATCTACTATTGGGGTGTTGTGTTGGTGTGTAGTGTTGTTGTATTGTGGTGTGTTGTAGTTGTATTTATTAAGGATCCCCATTAGTTCCAGCCAAGGCAGCAGCTAGTCTTCCAGGGGTCCAGCAACATTAATAACCTCTCTGGGATAGGCGGGATGCAAATGTCCCCACCTGGCCAATTGGCAGGAAAAATGCAGAGCGCCAAATTTAAAAAAAATGCTATAAAATTCAAACTTTCATTAAATCACACATGTCTGTGTATTTACCTTTATTTAACTAGGCAAGTCAGTTATTTTCAATGAAGGCCTAGGAACAGTCGGTTAACTGCCTGTTCAGGGGCAGAACGACAGATTTGTACCTTGTCAGCTCTGGGGTTTGAACTTGCAACCTTCCGGTTACTAGTCCAACACCACTAGGCTACCCTGCCGCCCCAGGCGTTGTGAATCCAGCCAACATGTCAGATTTCAAAAAGGCTTTTCGGCGAAAGCATAAGAAGCTATTATCTGATGATAGCACAACAGTAAACAAAGAGAGCATAGCATATTTCAACCCTGCAGGCACCACACAAAACTCAGAAATAAAATATAATTCATGCATTACCTTTGACAAGCTTCTTTTGTTGGCACTCCAATATGTCCCATAAACATCACAAATGGTCCTTTTGTTCGATTAAGTCCGATTAAAAACAGCTTCCACTTTGAGCAACATCACCACAAAATATCTCAAAAGTTACCTGTAAACTTTGCCAAAACATTTCAAACAACTTTTGTAATACAACTTGAGGTATTTTTAAACGTTAATAATCGATCAAATTGAAGACGGGTCTATCTGTTTTCAATACAGGAGGATCACAAACCAACGCTACTTTTCAAGTCTTGCGCTACTCTGAAACAGTACACATAACGTTACCCTAATCCAAGATGGCCGTACTTCTTCATTTCACAAAGGAATAACCTCAACGAAATTTCAAAGACTGGTGACATCCAGTGGAACTGCAAACAAGTGCCTAAGAAATATCGTTTCCCAATGAGAACTCACTGAACAGACAGTGACCTCAAAAAATAATAATTCTGAATGGTTTGTCCTCGGGGTTTTTCCAGCTACAGAAGTTCTGTATACTCACAGACATGATTCAAACAGTTTTAGAAACTTCAGAGTGTTTTCTATCCACATCTACTAATAATATGCATATCTTATATTCTTGGCATGAGTAGCAGGAAGTTGAAATTGGGCACGCTATTTATCCAAAAGTGAAAATGCTGCCCCCTAGCCCCAAGAGGTTTTATGGCAGTTTAAAAACATTACAAAACATTCACAATAGATTTCACAACTCACTAAGTGTTGTGTTGTGTTGTTGTGTGTGGTGTAGTGGCGTGTAGTAAGTAGTGTGTTGTGTTGTTGTGCACGTGTGATGGTGCTGTGTTGTGTTGTTTTGTGTTGTTGTGCAGGTGGGATTGTGTTGTGTAGGTGTGATTGTGTTGTGCTGTGTAATGTTGTGTTGTGTTGTGTTGTGTTGTGCTGTGTAGTGTCGATCCCGGTGTGATGGTTGTGTTTTGTAAAATGTACATGTTGTGTTGTGTCGATCCAAATGTGATTGTTTTGTTTTGTGTTTCCTTTAGTACTGACCTGTGACCAGTTCAAAGCGAATGAGACTCCTGGACAGGTGAGTTTTACATTACCTGGACCCGATGAGTCCTTATACATCAGCTGAACCGCTAGTCATAGAATCTCCATTATGGCATCATTATCTTGAATGGGGAAGCCCGTTCCACTCATTCTAGATCTGTAGCTGAACCATATTTGAATAGGGAAGCCTGTTCTACTCATTCTAGATCTGTAGCTGAACCATATTTGAATAGGGAAGCCTGTTCCACTCATTCTAGATCTGTAGCTGAACCATATTTGAATAGGGAAACCTGTTCTACTCATTCTAGATCTGTAGCTGAACCATATTTGAATAGGGAAGCCTGTTCTACTCATTCTAGATCTGTAGCTGAACCATATTTGAATAGGGAAGCCTGTTCTACTCATTCTAGATCTGTAGCTGAACCATGTTTGAATAGAATAAACATTTATAGAATATGGCATTAAGCAGTCAGTAAAATAACCAGAACATTTATAGAATACGGCATTAAGCAGTCAGTAAAATAACTAGAACATTTATAGAATATGGCATTAAGCAGTCAGTAAAATAACTAGAACATTTATAGAATATGGCATTAAGCAGTCAGTAAAATAACTACAACATTTATAGAATATGGCATTAATCAGTCAGTAAAATAACCAGAACATTTATAGAATATGGCATTAAGCAGTCAGTAAAATAACCAGAACATTTATAGAATACGGCATTAAGCAGTCAGTAAAATAACTACAACATTTATAGAATATGGCATTAATCAGTCAGTAAAATAACTAGAACATTTATAGAATATGGCATTAAGCAGTCAGTAAAATAACTACAACATTTATAGAATATGGCATTAATCAGTCAGTAAAATAACCAGAACATTTATAGAATATGGCATTAAGCAGTCAGTAAAATAACCAGAACATTTATAGAATATGGCATTAATCAGTCAGTAAAATAACCAGAACATTTATAGAATATGGCATTAATCAGTCAGTAAAATAACCAGAACATTTATAGAATATGGCAGTGAGTAGTCAGTAAAATAACCAGAACATTTATAGAATATGGCATTAATCAGTCAGTAAAATAACTAGAACATTTATAGAATATGGCATTAATCAGTCAGTAAAATAACCAGAACATTTATAGAATATGGCAGTGAGTAGTCAGTAAAATAACCAGTAGATGTGAAGGTATATTATCCAATAGGTCTATGATTTCCAAATACTGCAACTCACTATTGCATTGTTTTACATTCTTGCTCTTTCATTTTCTCTCTCTCTCTTTGTCTCTCATTTTCTCTCTCTCTCTCTCTCTCTCTCTCTCTCTCGCTCTCTCTCTCTCTCTCTCTCTCTCTCTTAGACCAGTTTAGAAACACGTGTTTTGATTGATACATTTCAGTGCTCTCTTCTGGGACTACAATGTAAGTCTTGCTTTAAACGTTTTTACCCACATGAAGTTAATGAACTCCTCCTCTCTCTCAGACTGTCCCAGGTTTAGCTGGTCTCCTGTCTCTGATGAGGAACAGCTGTCTGGCATTAAGTAACTCTGGGGACGCAGCCGGAGGGAGACTGACTGGAGAGGTGTTACTGGAGGTAAACCAGTACACACACGCACACACGCACGCACACACACACACACACACACACACACACACACACACACACACACACACACACACACACACACACACACACACACACACACACACACACACACACACACACACACACACACACACACACACACGCAAGGACTCACACAAGCATGCACACATACAAACACACACGGTTCACTCACTGCCTGTTTCTTGTTTCTACTTCCTGTCCGTAGAATGTCTTCACGGAGATGGACGGCCTCTTGTCTCACGCTATCCTAAACAACAGCCGGGAGGTGAGTGGGTTGCTAGGCACCGTGGAGGACGCCATGAGGTTCATCGGGCCGCAGCTCAGGGACACCCACACCACCATGGAGACAGACCACACAGGTAACACACACACACACTCCTGAACACACACACACTCACACACATCTTCTTTCACCTTAATCCTTGTCCTTGTACACAGCAACTGAGCTTGCAGTGAGGAGGGGACAGACTCCGCCCACTGGGCCAATCAGCCTGGCCAATGACAACGCTCGGCTGGACACCAGCTGGGAGACAGCCACCGGCAACGGGACATACCCAGGTAGGATACTCTTCATCATCATCCCCACCATCATCATCATCATCTCTATAACTAAGTACTATATATTTTAGTACCAGTAACTTAAAAAAAATGGATTCCATATTTCCTGCTTATTCCAGAAGTCTTCCAACCTGAAAAACCTGGGGATTCTGGGAAAGTTACAAAACATTCTGGTAACTTGTTTCATTCTGTGCTTCCCAGGTTTCGCTCTGGCTGGGTTGGTGTCTTACAAGAAAGTGGAGAAATCTGTCAACAACTCCTTCCAGTACCTCACTGACACAGACACAGACACAGCAACCGCCACAGCATCAAAGCCTAGCTACCAGATCAGTTCCAAGGTGGTAACAGCCTTTGTCAGTAACCCAGCAACAGACCACCTCACCCAGCCTGTCATCCTCACCTTCAAACATCTACAGGTATCACTTAAATATACTATAATACCTGAAGTTAATATATGATGTATGTAAATATTATAGCATATTATAATCGTACATCTACAGCTAGGACTTGTTTCATATACATTTTCAAATACAAGCTAGATTATACAGGGATGGCAAAAAGTATTGGCCCCCTTTCTAATTTAGTCTACTTTTGCGTATTTTTGATACTGAATGTTATCAGATCTTCAACCAAAGCCAAATTTTAGATAACTCTCAATTCCCCAGTGTGAAAAAGTAATTGACCCTTACACTCAATAACTGGTTGTGCCACAATTAGCTGCAATGACTGCAACCAAACACTTCCTGTAGTTGTTGATCTGTCGCTCACATCGCTGTGAAGGAATTCTGGCCACTCTTGCATGTAGAACTGCTTTAATTCAGTGACATTTGTGGGTTTTCAAGCATGAACTGCCCGTTCCAAGTCCTGCCACAACATCTCAATTGGGATTAGGACTGGACATTGACTAGGCCAGTCCAAAACTTCAAATTTGTTGCTTTTTAGCCATTTTCATGTAGACTTGATTGTGTGATTTGAATCATTGACCTAGCTGTACTTCAGCTTCAGCTCACAGCCTGACATTCTCCTGTAGAATTATCTGATACAGAGCAGAATTCATGGTTCAGCTCACAGACGGAAGGCCTGACATTCTCCTGTAGAATTCTCTGATACAGAGCAGAATTCATGGTTCAGCTCACAGACGGAAGGCCTGACACTCTCCTGTAGAATTATCTGATACAGAACAGAATTCATGGTTCAGCTCACAGACGGAAGGCCTGACATTCTCCTGTAGAATTCTCTGATACAGAACAGAATTCCTGGTTCCTTCTAATAAGGCAAGTCGTCCAGGTCTTGAGGCAGCAAAGCCTCCCCAAACCATCACACTACCACCACCAAGCCTGACCGTTGGTATGAGGTTCTTACTGTAGAACACAGTGTTTGTTTC
>NC_048577.1:6068351-6095851 GCF_013265735.2 Oncorhynchus mykiss | reverse complement strand
GGTCTCCTCCACCTGTTCTTCCTAGGATCCTTCAGTTGGATGTTGTTAGAGGGGGTTCAGCTCTATCGCATGGTGGTCCTGGTCTTCAACACTACCATAAGGTTATTATTTTATAGATTTATCAATAAATATGTGTTATTATATATATATATATATGTATTTTCATTACACATTCATCTTATATTCATATATTTATATATATATACAGTATAATGTATATTTTATGTATTTTATTATACATGTGTTTTATGTTTCTCATCTATTATATATTCTATTTTATTACATTTCTTACAACTTTGTTTTATTTTATTTAGCAATTTATTATTTAGAAATGTATTTAGCTATTTTATTCTGTCTATGTGATATGATAATAAATACATATAAATAAAATATTATTATTATTGCTGTTATTATTACAAGTAATACTGTTATTATTGTTATTATTATTATTATTATTATTATTATCATAAACCTCTGTACCTGTATTTTATGAAGCTCTTTGATTCTTCTTCTTACTGTAAACCTCTGTACCTGTATTTTATGAAGCTCTTTGATTCTTCTTCTTACTGTAAACCTATGTACCTGTATTTTATGAAGCTCTTTGATTCTTCTTCTTACTGTAAACCTCTGTACCTGTATTTTATGAAGCTCTTTGATTCTTCTTCTTACTGTAAACCTCTGTACCTGTATTTTATGAAGCTCTGTGATTCTTCTTCTTACTGTAAACCTCTGTACCTGTATTTTATGAAGCTCTGTGATTATTCTTCTTACTGTAAACCTCTGTAGCTGTATTTTATGAAGTTCTTTGATTCTTCTTCTTACTGTAAACCTCTGTAGCTGTATTTTATGAAGCTCTGTAATTATTCTTCTTACTGTAAACCTCTGTAGCTGTATTTTATTAAGTTCTTTGATTCTTCTTCTTACTGTAAACCTCTGTAGCTGTATTTTATGAAGCTCTGTAATTATTCTTCTTACTGTAAACCTCTGTAGCTGTATTTTATTAAGTTCTTTGATTCTTCTTCTTACTGTAAACCTCTGTAGCTGTATTTTATGAAGCTCTGTGATTGTTCTTACTGTAAACGTCGGTACCTGTATTTAATGAATCTCTGGGATTATTCGTCTTACTGTAGACCTCTGTACCTGTATACTGTGGGATATGGACTGCCACTGGCTATAGTCATCATCTCTGCTATCACCTACCCAGATGGATATGGTACCACACAACAGTGAGTCTGAGTCTCTAACTTTGTGTGTGTGTGTGTGTGTGTGTGTGTGTGTGTGTGTGTGTGTGTGTGTGTGTGTGTGTGTGTGTGTGTGTGTGTGTGTGTGTGTATGTTGTGTGTGTGTGTGTGTGTGTGTGTGTGTGTGTGTGTGTGTGTGTGTGTGTGCGTGTGTGTGTGTGTGTTTGTGAGAGAGATAGAAGATGTCTGGGAGCGAAACAAGGGATAATTCACCCAAAGTACAAATGTACATATCTGTGTCTTTATCCTGTAAGCGGTCTATGGACAAGGTATAGCAGTAATCAGTTTGGTTTCTTGGCACTGTTTCCACATGCTAATGCTTCAGCGTTTGTGGCATAAATCCCATTTAAGACACATGTTAGCATTTTTTTGCCCATCATGTTGTCCATAGTCTTCCTACAGTGTAAGGACACCAATATAAAATTTTTGTAATTTGGGTGAACTGTCCCTTTACGACATCAGTGTGTGTGTGTGTCAGCTGCTGGTTGATTCTCGGGAGAGTGGTTTTATCTAACATAAATATAACGTGTAAATAACACCAGATAACCTAATTCTAACTTTAATCTAACGTCATCCTCTCTGTTTGTCAGCTGCTAGTTGTCTCTGGAGAAAGACCCTTCATTTAAACCTAATTTAAAATTACAATTAAATCAAATCAATATTTAATTGTCACTTGCTCTGAATACAACAGGTGTAAACCTTAACGTGAAATGCTGACTGACTTACGAGCCCTAAAACAACACTGCAGTTCAAGAAATAGAGTTATTTAGAAAATATTTACTAAATAAAGTAAATATTAAAATAAAACGTAACACAATAGAAGAACAATAACAAGGCTGTATACAGGGGGTACCAGTACTGAGTCAGTGTGGAGGCTATATACAGGGGGTACCGGTACTGAGTCAATGTGGAGGCTATATACAGGGGGTACCAGTACTGAGTCAGTGTGGAGGCTATATACAGGGGGTACCGGTACTGAGTCAATGTGGAGGCTATATACAGGGGGTACCAGTACTGAGTCAGTGTGGAGGCTATATACAGGGGGTACCGGTACTGAGTCAATGTGGAGGCTATATACAGGGGGTACCGGTACTGAGTCAATGTGGAGGCTATATACAGGGGGTACCAGTACAGAGTCAATGTGGAGGCTATATACAGGGGGTACCAGTACAGAGTCAATGTGGAGGCTATATACAGGAGGTACCAGTACTGAGTCAATGTGGAGGCTATATACAGGGGGTACCAGTACTGAGTCAATGTGGAGGCTATATACAGGGGGTACCAGTACTGAGTCAATGTGGAGGCTATATATAGGTGGTACCAGTACTGAGTCAATGTGGAGGCTATATACAGGGGGTACCAGTACTGAGTCAATGTGGAGGCTATATACAGGGGGTACCAGTACAGAGTCAATGTGGAGGTTATATGCAGGGGGTACCAGTACTGAGTCAATGTGGAGGTTATATACAGGGGGTACCAGTACTGAGTCAGTGTGGAGGTTACATACAGGGGGTACCAGTACTGAGTCAATGTGGAGGTTATATACAGGGGGTACCAGTACTGAGTCAATGTGGAGGCTATATACAGGAGGTACCAGTACAGAGTCAATGTGGAGGTTATATACAGGGGGTACCAGTACTGAGTCAATGTGGAGGTTATATACAGGGGGTACCAGTACTGAGTCAGTGTGGAGGTTATATACAGGGGGTACCAGTACTGAGTCAATGTGGAGGTTATATACAGGGGGTACCAGTACAGAGTCAATGTGGAGGTTATATACAGGGGGTACCAGTACTGAGTCAATGTGGAGGCTATATACAGGAGGTACCAGTACAGAGTCAATGTGGAGGCTATATACAGGAGGTACCAGTACGGAGTCAATGTGGAGGCTATATACAGGGGGTACCAGTACTGAGTCAATGTGGAGGCTATATACAGGGGGTACCAGTACTGAGTCAATGTGGAGGCTATATACAGGGGGTACCAGTACAGAGTCAATGTGGAGGTTATATACAGGGGGTACCAGTACTGAGTCAATGTGGAGGTTATATACAGGGGGTACCAGTACAGAGTCAATGTGGAGGCTATATACAGGTGGTACCAGTACTGAGTCAATGTGGAGGTTATATACAGGGGGTACCAGTACTGAGTCAGTGTGGAGGTTATATACAGGGGGTACCAGTACTGAGTCAATGTGGAGGTTATATACAGGGGGTACCAGTACAGAGTCAATGTGGAGGTTATATACAGGGGGTACCAGTACTGAGTCAATGTGGAGGTTATATAGAGGGGGTACTGGTACTGAGTCAATGTGGAGGCTATATACAGGAGGTACCAGTACAGAGTCAATGTGGAGGCTATATACAGGAGGTACCAGTACAGAGTCAATGTGGAGGCTATATACAGGGGGTACCAGTACTGAGTCAATGTGGGTGGTACTGGTTAGTCCAGGTCATTTGTAAATGTAGGTAGGGGTAAACGGGATGAGGTCAACGTATATAGTCATAGATATAACATGTATATAAACCAAATCTAATGTTATTCTCTCTGTGTGTCTCTGTCAGCTGTTGGTTGTCTCTGGAGAGAGGATTCATCTGGAGTTTCTTCGGCCCAGTGTGCACCATCATCATCCTCAATGCTTTCTTCTTCATCATCACTGTCTGGAGGCTGGCCCAGAAGTTCTCTAGTCTCAACCCTGACCTCTCCAACCTACGCAAGATCAAGTAAGGAGAGAGAGAGAGAGAGAGAGAGAGAGAGAGAGAGAGAGAGAGAGAGAGAGAGATGAAGGGAATGTGAGATGAAGGGAATGTGAGTCTGAAACTGAGAGATAGAAAGAGGGATGAGAGAGAGAGAGATGACGGGAATGTGAGTGTGAAACTGAGAGATAGAAAGAGGAAGGGAGGGAGAGAGAGAGAGAGAGAGATGAAGGGAATGTGAGTGTGAAACTGAGAGATAGAAAGAGGGATGGAGGGAGAGAGAGAGAGAGAGATGAAGGAAATGTGAGTGTGAAACTGAGAGATAGAAAAAGGGATGAGAGAGAGAGACAGAGAGAGAGAGAGAGAGACAGAGAGAGAGAGACAGAGAGAGAGAGAGAGAGAGAGAGAGAGAGAGAGAGAGAGAGAGACTTTTGACTTTTGGTCTTTCTTTATTGAAACATTCTCAATTCATTTAAAACTCACCCCCCCACTCCTAAAATAAAAAATAAAATAAAAAAATAAAAAATATATCCTGTACTGCATTCATGTACCATACTCATCTTTCCATCTACCACATGATACAAATCACCATACACAAAAACCCTCTCCTACAACCGTATATCCAAAACATCTTCCCCAGCAATACAGACAGCCCCCCCAACACACCATATCTCTTCAAACATCTCCACACATTTGATCATTTTATAGAACTCAAACTCAACCCTAAGGCGCGCAGAGACCATCCCATTAAACAGTAGTAAAGGGTCTGTTATCCCCCCACCTTTAACCCTGTTCCTCCTTGTTAGCCAAATAGCTAACTTTGCCTGAGCAAACAGAAAATTCAACAAAACACATTTTTCTTTCTCCTTACTCGAATACCTGTATCCCATTATAAACATCCCAACAGCAAAAACCACCCCCAACCTGTCACACAGACATTCCAACAGAGACATTAATGGCATTAACCTGGTGCACACAGAAAACACATGAATTACAGTTTCTTTCATTTGACAGAAAGGACACCCCTGCCCAATTCCCGGATCAACCCGTGCCAACCAGCTGTTAGTGGCCAGGGCTCCATGAAGAACCCTCCACTGGAGGTCCCCTGACCTCTTTGGTACTGGGGGTTTGTAGAGCGCCCTCCATCTAAAACCCACCATACTCTCCGCCCCACATACCCCCTGCCACTGATGTGCCTTCACTCCTGTTAGGCTTCTAATGCTCCTAACCTTAACGCAGAGGTTGTATAGGGCTTTACCTCCCACCCCCTCAAACTCCCCCAGGCTCGGAGTGTTAAAATCTAACAAGTCCTCCAGACCCCCTTGCCAGTCTCCAGTCTCTGCCATCACCTGCAGTGGCGGGAACATTGGTGGCCCCTCTCCCTTTGGCCTCTCAAACACCCCCCTTACCGGCTCAGACAGTGCCTCCTGGACCTCCTCCAGGAATCTCTCCAGCAGCCTAAGAGACGTTATTCCTGTTTGTTGCGCCAAGACCTCCAGGGTTTTCCACCCCTCCTCTCCCAGCAGTCTCAGGTCACCCAGCCTTTGTAAACCCCCTGCCATCAGTTGCCTCTGCAGGGTGGCCGACTGAACCGATCTCAAAGGGATGGCTGGGTTGTGGAAGATAGGCTCCTCCCACACCCACTGCCCAGGTTCCACACCCCCTTCTCGTGTGGGCCTTAGCAGCTGCCAGGCCCTCAGCACCGCAGAGTAAAACTCTGAGAGACCTGCTGTACTCAGCCTCTCCAGCTTCATGAGGAACAGCTGCCGGTCCAACCCTAATCCGCCAGCTCTCCTCAGCAGCGCGCATGCTGGTTCCCTCCAGCCAACATCAGTGTGGTACAGCAGTCTCTGCACCGCCTTTAGTCGGAAAGCAGCCATCCTGCTCTCCAGCTCCACCAGGCCCTGTCCTCCTTCGTGGACGGTCATGTACAAAACTGCTGCCTTCAGCCAGTGATGTCCCGACCAAAAGAAGTCCACCAGCTTGCGTTGCAGGTCTGCAAGCAGACCGGCGGGGGGGTTGAGGACAGCCAGTTTATGCCACAAGGAAGATGCCACCAGGTTGTTGATTATCAGCACCCTCCCTCTATATGACACTTGGGACAGGAGCCACCTCCACCTGGCCAGTCTTGACACCACTGCCTGTGACAGCCCCTCCCAGTTCTTGCTGACCCACCTCTCCGAGCCCAGGTACACCCCCAACACTTTAAGCCCTTCACAACCCCACTGCAAACCCCCTGGAAGCAGAGGAGGAGCCCTATCCCCCCATGCCCCACATAACAGAGCTTTGCTCTTTCCCCAGTTTACCTTAGCTGATGAAGCTCCCTCGTACACCTTCAGACTAGTCTCTAGTTCCTGCATATCTTGCCCATCCCTGACCATCACAGAAACATCATCTGCATATGCTGAGACTGCTATTCCTGTCACCACATCCATGCCTGTCCAGCACACTCCCCGCAGTCTCCTGCGTAGCAGTCCTAAAAAAGGCTAAATGGCTAGTGTGTACAGCTGCCCAGATAGAGGGCATCCTTGTCTAATACCCCGTCTCACCCAGACTGGCCTACTGAGCCCCCCTCCCACCTTAACCATACATGACGCCCCAGCATACAACAGCTTCACACAGGTCACAAAACTCTTCCCAAACCCAAACACAGACATCACATTAAACAGATACTCATGATCCACTCTATCAAAAGCCTTCTCTTGATCTAAAGAGACCAGTCCAAAGTTCACATTAGAACCTCTCGACAAGTCCAACATGTCCCTAATCAAGAACAAGTTGTCCGTGATTGAGCGTCCCGGTACACAATATGTCTGGTCCTTGTGTATTATAGAGTCCAGATGGGACTTCAGTCTGTTAGAGAGGACCTTGGCAAAAATCTTGTAGTCCGCACAGAGTAATGCCACAGGCCTCCAGTTCTTAAGTTCACACAAGTCCCCTTTTTTGGGCAGGAGAGTCAGAGCCGCCCGACGGCAGCTCATCGGCAACTCTCCTACCCCGACGCATTCACGCAACACGCAAAAGAAATCCTGTCCAATTGTTCCCCAGAATTTTTTGTAAAATTCCACTGGAAGTCCATCGACCCCAGGTGCACGACCGGGGGACATCTGGGTTACTGCCTCTGCCAGTTCATGTGACAACAGAGGAATGTCCATTTCATCCCTCTGTGCCCGAGAGAGCTTAGGGAGTCCTGCGAACAAGACCTGAGCACACATAGGATCACACATTTCTGCCCTATACAATTCAGTATAAAACTCCACAGTCCGCTCCCGCATCTCCCCCACCACAGAGGTCACCCGCCCATCAGACAGCCGTAGACAATGCATACCCTTGGCTTCACTGCTCTGTCTTTCCAAACCAAAGAAGAAGGAGCTGGGAGCATCCATCTCCTTGAGCATGGAGAACCTAGCTCTTACAAGTGCTCCCTTTGCTTTAACCTGGAAAAAACTGCCCAGGTCCCTACGTAATTCGGCTAAGTTAGCCTGGAGGCCTACATTGCCTTGCCCCACCATCTCTACCTCCATCTCACTAATACACCGCTCTAGTTCCCCCAATACTCTCCTAGCCTCTGAGGATGAGAGAGCAGTATACTGTTGACAGAAAAGCCTAATTTGCACTTTCCCCACATCCCACCATTGACTCAGAGACTCATACTCCTCTCTTCGCTGCCCCCATCTTTCCCAAAAAGTCTGGAAACCTGAGCAAAAAGTGGCATCTTGTAAGAGCTTTACATTGAACTTCCAATAAGATGCCTGCCGGGGCCCTGGTGAAATAGACAGCCGAGCCATGGTTATGTGGTGATCCGAAAACCCCACTGGGAGAATGGTAGCACCCAGTAGCCTATTGCTCTGATTCCTGGACATGTAAAAACGATCAAGTCGAGCTGCACTCACCCTAGCCCCAAAAACCTTCACCCACGTATACTGTCTTGTGTTTGGATGTTTAGTTCTCCAAACATCCACTAGGTCAAACTGATTAAAGATATCCCTTAACACTCCCACTGACACTGAATGAGGCTCTTCCCCATTTCTGTCTTTTGTAAAATCCATTGTACAGTTCCAGTCACCTCCGATCACCAGCGTCTCCTCAGGCGCTACTTGTGAGAGTTCCTGTCTAAGACTCCCAAATAGAACCCCTCTTTCTCTCCCTGTGTTAGGCGCATACACATTTATAAAGACAAAACACATGTTGTTAATTTCTGCTTTAACAACAAGCAACCTACCCCTACACACCTCCTTTGAGGAGCAAATTTTTACAGCCAGACCCGGTGCAAAAAGGACTGCCACCCCTGCACTAAGATTTGTCCCATGGCTCAACACACTTGCCCCTTTCCACCAGAGCCCCCAATCGACTTCATTCACCACATCACTATGCGTCTCCTGCAGAAACAACACCTGTACTTTTTTTTGTTTTACATATTCACCCAACACACTCCTCTTTCCCGCATCTCTGGCGCCATTTATATTGAGCGAGCCTACCCGAAGAGTCTCCATAAGAAGTGGGAGAAAAGCCAGCAGAGAAATAGACCAATAGCAAAGCTCAAAAAGCCCCAGTGTCAGTAAGAAATTAAACATTTAAACAGTGTCTGAAGGTAAACCTCTACGCACTGTTGTGACCCACTTCCTCAACCTAAACCGTTTCCTGGGTGAGAGGACACCATGCCCCTCATTTCTCATAGCATGTTGTACTGATCTTACAAACTTTCTAGGATCAGGAAAAAAAGCCTCAAGATTAACTTTTTTCCCCTTAGTCTCATTCAGGAACCTTGTCAGTTCTCTCAACGTGTACTTAGACCCCTCGGGTTGACTGGCTGTCAGCTCCGGGCCAATTGAAGAGGAGTCTGAAAAAAATAACTCCTCATCCTCTTCCTCAGACTCACTTTCCTCCTCTTCTCTATCTCCCACCCTGACCACCTGCCCTTTCTCTCTGGTTAGGGCCTCACCCACAGCAACAGGCAACATTTCCATGGTGCCTTTGTCCACACCCTTTTTCTTTTTCCTCTTGACACCCTCCTCCTCCCCCCCTAATCTCTTACACTTCCCCACTATACTCTCCTCATCCACTAGAATAACCTGACTAGACGCAGTATCATCTGCACCACCCTCCATAGCATGACTAGGGCCAGCCTCAGCTACACCCCCCTCCATAGCATGACTAGGCCCAGCATCAGCTACACCACCCTCCATAGCATGACTAGGGCCAGCATCAGCTACACCACCCTCCATAGCATGACTCGGCCCAGCATTATCTGCACCACCCTCCATAGCATGACTCGGCCCAGCATCATCTGCACCACCCTCCATAGCATGTCTAGGCCCAGCCTCAGCTACCCCACCATCTCTAGCCTGACTAGACCCAGCCTCTGCTTCTCCACCATCTCTAGCCTGACTAGACCCAGCCTCTGCTTCTCCACCATCTCTAGCCTGACTAGGCCCAGCCTCATCTACACCACCTTCTCTTGACTGACTAGGCCCAGCCTCTGCTATCTGCATCTCCTTACCCCCTGCATTTTGACCTCGATTTCCCCCACCTGCCGTTGTACCCTCACCTTGTCTATGCCCTTTATGTGGGCACGCAAAACTCTTGTGCCCCAAATCCCCACATTCAAAACACCGTAGACTATCTGTGCTGGCAAAACCGGCATAGAGCCCCTCCCCATGCCTCACTTTAAAATGCACATTTAGCTGTTGCTCATTATTGTTCAGAAACATAAACACTTGCCTCCTGAACGAAACAACGTGCTTAACGGCATCTGCCTGAAAACCTGCTGACAGTACACGGAAACCGCTAGCAAACTTACCAAAACGACTCAGCTCTTTCCTAATTTGATCATCCGTAATAAACGGAGGCAAATTTGCCACTACAACTCTTGTTGAAGGGGTAGAGAGAGGTGAAATTGACACCAACACATCCCTTACAAATATTCCGCTAGCAATTAGCCTACCGACCAAATTAGCCCTTTTCATGAACACAACCACAGCTTTGTTCATTCTAGAAGCAGAATGTATAAACTCAGCTCCTACCTGTTCACCGACCGCGAGCAGAACCTCCTCCACCTTAACTCCGTTCTCAGGAACACACCTGAATCCATGCTGTATCGACAGCGTCTCCTCCGCGCTAGGCTGAGAAGCCATTGCGCACACTACACCTTCCAACCCCCAGGAAAGTTACTCTGTCCTCTTCCACCCTAACTTTGAAAAAAAAAAAAAAACTTTGGATACCGCTAAAAACAAATATTTCATTAACCCTCCACCATAGAAAATAACATGTAAAAAGAATCAAGAAAGTTAGTTAGGATAGAGCTTTCCACACCAAACACTCAAACTCCAAAAAACTCCCAGCATGCACCGAGAGAGAGAGAGAGAGAGAGAGAGAGAGAGAGAGAGAGAGAGAGAGGGTAACCTCTAACACTAGGAGTCAGGAAGCAGAGAGAGAGAGAGAGAGAGAGAGAGAGAGAGAGAGAGAGAGAGAGTGTGTAACCTATACACTAGGAGTCAGGAAGCAGAGAGAGAGAGAGAGAGAGAGAGAGAGTAACCTCTAACACTAGGATTCAGGAAACAGAGAGAGAGAGAGAGAGAGAGAGAGAGAGAGAGAGTAACCTATACACTGAGAGAGAGAGTGTAACCAATACACTGAGAGAGAGAGAGAGTGTAACCTATACACTGAGAGAGAGAGAGAGAGAGAGAGTGTAACCTATACACTGAGAGAGAGAGAGAGTGTAACCTATACACTGAGAGAGAGAGAGAGAGAGAGAGAGAGAGAGAGAGAGAGTGTAACCTATACACTGAGAGAGAGAGAGAGTGTAACCTATACACTAGGAGTCAGGAAGCAGGTGCAGAAGGAGAGTTTATTAATGAGAACAAGCAGATAAACACAACAGGAGCAGCGTACTGAACTAATAAGGTGCTAATAACGATGGGGTGTAGCTGTTATTAATGATGGGGAGTAGGTGTTAATAATGATGGGGAGTAGGTGTTATTAATGATGGGGAGTAGATGTTATTAATGATGGGGAGCAGCTGTTATTAATGATGGGGAGTAGGTGTTATTAATGATGGGGAGCAGCTGTTATTAATTATGGGGAGTAGGTGTTATTAATGATGGGGAGTAGCTGTTAATAATGATGGGGAGTAGATGTACATAACGATGGGGAGCAGCTGTTATTAATGATGGGGAGCAGGTGTTATCAATGATGGGGAGCAGCTGTTATTAATGATGGGGAGCAGCTGTTATTAACGATGGGGAGTAGATGTACATAACGATGGGGAGCAGCTGTTAATGATGATGGGGAGTAGATGTTATTAATGATGGGGAGTAGGTGTTACTAATGATGGGGAGCAGCTGTTATTAATGATGGAGAGCAGCTGTTATTAATGATGGGGAGCAGCTGTTATTAATGATGGGGAGTAGGTGTTAATAATGATGGGGAGTAGATGTGCATAACGATGGGGAGCAGCTGTTATTAATGATGGGGAGCAGCTGTTATTAATGATGGGGAGAAGATGTGCATAACGATGGGGAGCAGCTGTTATTAATGATGGGGAGCAGCTGTTATTAATGATGGGGAGAAGATGTACATAACGTTGGGGAGCAGCTGTTATTAATGATGGGGAGCAGCTGTTATTAATGATGGAGAGCAGCTGTTATTAATGATGGGGAGCAGCTGTTATTAATGATGGGGAGTAGGTGTTAATAATGATGGGGAGTAGATGTGCATAACGATGGGGAGCAGCTGTTATTAATGATGGGGAGCAGCTGTTATTAATGATGGGGAGAAGATGTGCATAACGATGGGGAGCAGCTGTTATTAATGATGGGGAGCAGCTGTTATTAATGATGGGGAGTAGATGTACATAACGATGGGGAGCAGATGTTAATAATGATGGGGAGTAGGTGTTAATAATGATGGGGAGTAGATGTGCATAACGATGGGGAGCAGATGTTAATAATGATGGGGAGTAGGTGTTATAATGATGGGGAGGAGATGTGCATAACAATGGGGAGCAGGTGTTAATAATGATGGGGAGTAGATGTGCATAACGATGGGGAGCAGCTGTTAATAATGATGGGGAGCAGGTGTTAATAAAGATGGGGAGCAGCTGTTATTAATGATGGGGAGTAGATGTGCATAACAATGGGGAGCAGATGTTAATAATGATGGGGAGTAGATGTGCATAACGATGGGGAGTAGGTGTTAATAATGATGGGGAGTAGATGTGCATAACGATGGGGAGCAGGTGTTATTAATGATGGGGAGCTGGTGTTATTGATGATGGGGAGCAGGTGTTATTAATGATGGGGAGCAGGTGTTATTAATGATGGGGAGCAGATGTTATTAATGATGGGGAGCAGATGTTATTAATGATGGGGAGCAGATGTTATTAATGATGGGGAGCAGGTATTATTAATTATAGGGAGCAGATGTGCATAACAGATGTTATTAATTAACAAAAATACAATATTCCCTCTATTTAGGAGAGAAACCCCTCTATGTGAGCCACATGGAGTTAGAAAACAACTATTTAGCTCTCCACTTCTCCTCCCTCTCTCCCTCCTCCTCCTTCTTTTCTCTCCTCCTCCTGCCTCCTTTTTCCATCCCCTCCCTCCTCATTCCTTACCCCTCCTCCTCCCTCTCTGTCCCTGTCCTCCCTCTCCCTCCCCCTGTTCTCCCCCTCCTTCCCCCTCTGCCCTCCTTCCTTCTCCTCTCTCCACCCATCGCCTTCCTCCCCCTTCCCCTCCTTCATACTTCCTCTCCCTCATTCTCCTCCCTCCACCCTCCTCCTCCCTCCTTCCTTCCACCCCCTCTCCTCCCTCATCCTCCTTCCCACTCTCCCACTCCCTCCCTCCCTCCCTCCCTCCCTACTCCCCACCTCCCATCCCTCCCTCCCTCCCTCCCTCCCCCCCTCCTCCCCTCCTCCTCCCCCTCTCTCTCCCTCCCTCCCTCCCTCCCCTCTCCTCCTCCCTACTCCCCACCTCCCATCCCTCCCTCCCTCCTCCCCTCTCCTCCCCCCTACTCCCCTCCTCCTCCCTCTCTCTCTCCAGGGTGTTCACAGTGACAGCAGTGGCCCAGCTGTGTGTGTTGGGTACTATGTGGATATTTGGAGTGTTCCAGTTCCAAGAGGAGGGGACAGTGGTCATGACATATCTCTTCACTATCCTCAACTCTCTACAGGGAGCACTGCTGTTCATCATGCACTGCCTACTGAACAAAACGGTATGGTGTGTGTGTGTGTGTGTGTGTGTGTGTGTGTGTGTGTGGTGTGTGTGTGTGTAACACTGTGCTCTGCTGCCCTCATCAGGTTAGAGAGGAGTATTGCAAGCTGCTGTCCTGTATCTGCACACCACAGAAGAAGAGATACTCAGAGGTCAGCACCACCAACCCTTCTTCCAGCCAATCCCAGGTACATACATACACACATACGTACCATCACACACAAACCACTTTCATTAAGTTAACCTCTGTCCTTTGACCTTTGTCTGTCCTAGGGGTCAAGGAGCGCAGAGAACACGGGGGAGTCGCAGATATGACGTCACCAAACCCCCATAATGCACCTCTTTACCCCTCCTCCCATGACAAAGGTTCCCACTAGATGGCCAAACTGTAAAGTCAAAATGGTCGATATCGTAAACATTTATGAAAACAAAGATTTGCGTTTAGCGATGTGGTTAAGATATATTGTAGAAATGGGAAGTGTTTCTGATTTAGGATCTTGGCCAGATAGTGACACACCAGAAACACTCATCCCGAGGATAGTACTGTTCAGACCAGGTTCGTAGAAAATGTGTCCAACTAGCCCGCCGGATAGTAAAAATGGTAGTCCTCTAGCCAGGTTGGCCAGTGCCCAAAATCCTTCAGTTCCATCCCTGATTAGACACTTCATATCAAACTTGATGTTAACCACTGTCTTCTTAACAAGCATTAGGTTATCCAATCAGAAGGTATGTGATCTTCATGTCATCCAATAGGAATGAGTATGATCTTTATGTCATCCAATTAGAAGTTCCATGATCTTCATGTCATCCAATAGGAATCCATATGGTCTTTATGTCATCCAATCAGAAGTTACACGATCTTCATGTCATCCAATAGGAATCTATATGATATTTATGTCATCCAATCAGAAGTTACACGATCTTCATGTCATCCAATAGGAATCTATATGATATTTATGTCATCCAATAGGAATCTATATGATATTTATGTCATCCAATAGGAATCTATATGATATTTATGTCATCCAATTTCACAACCACAAACGAAAGGTACTATTTTCCACCACTTGGATGACATCATAAACATGATGAACAGAAGCTTTCGTCCTTCACATGAATGTGATTTATAGTCATATTTATTACCAAGAGCACCAGATAGGGTGACTGTTCTACACGATTAAATCCAGAGAGATTTAGAAAAACATTATGTGAAGATTTGTGTTAGTTGTGATCTATTGGACTGTTATTCTGTTATACTGTTATACTGTTATACTGTTAATGTGTTATTGATCTTTAACCCTTTATTAATAACATTTAAGAATAAGTCTTTATAAATGAATATACATGTTTATAAATTATTATAAATGTTGTACATTTTTTATGAATGGAAGGCTGGTAATATTTACACATTCTTATAAATGTTTACAAATATAATTGTAAATCGTTTATAAATCGTTAAAAGGTTTATTCACGATAGTTATTTTAAAGTGCTACCATTGACACCTCTATGTATATAATGAGATAATATAAGATTTTTTGCGAACACTTGCAGTGCTTCTGTCCAAAAACAGCATTTATCAACAGGATTTCAGAAATCCCAGTGGTAAGATTTCCAGAATCAGGAGGGAAAAAACCTGGGTAAAGCAACTGTTAACCTAACAAATTAGCCTGTTAAAACCAAACAAATTAGCCTGTTAAAACCTAACAAATTAGCCTGTTAAAACCAAACAAATGATCCTGTTAAAACCTAACAAATTAGCCTGTTAAAACCTAACAAATTAGCCTGTTAAAACCTAACAAATTAGCCGCTATGTCAAGAGATCCGAACAGCTTGACGAGGTTGCTAGGTGTTTGGTTAAAGTGATTTCAATAGTTGTATAGGTTTAGGAGTAAAGTAGTAACAATGTACTGTACAGTTCTGCCATTGTAGAGGTCCTTAGGCACAGATCTAGGACCAGAACACAGTAAATTACTGTACAGTTCTGCCATTGTAGAGGTCCTTAGGCACAGATCTAGGACCAGAACACAGTAAATGTCCTGTACAGTTCAGTAGAGGTTGTCCTTAGGCACAGATCTAGGATCAGCTTACCCAACCCAAAACCTAACTTAAAGGGCTATCCAGGATTGGTACATCCAGTTTTTTTTTACTTTTAAATTATTGATTTATTGCTCTTGGTTCTTGTAGAATATAACTTAAAACTGCCTTGTGACCAGGTCAACAGTCGTTCCCCATCAGAACATTGTAGAATATAACTTAAAACTGCCTTGTGACCAGGTCAGCTGTCGTTCCCCATCAGAACATTGTAGAATATAACTTAAAACTGCCTTGTGACCAGGTCAACAGTCGTTCCCCATCAGAACATTGTAGAATATAAGTTAAAACTGCCTTGTGACCAGGTCAACAGTCGTTCCCCATCAGTACCCTAACTATAAGCTTGTTTTCACTCCATTGTTTGTCCACATTGTAAAGGTTTAAAACATGGTTGAAAGTATCATGTTGATCTCATGGATGGTCAGTCCTTGCATCCAGAGATCCATCTGTGATGTTGAGAGTGGTTAAATTTATCCAGGCCCATCCCTCAGCTGTTAACCACAACAAGTGGTGGGATGACCTGTTAGTTGCTTTTTAAATCCAAGACTGCCCCTTTAAGGTTCCACCCTAGAACTTGGTCTCAGAATAACCATGGAGATTCAGTAGAGTCTTAAAACAATCTAAACAACGTCTACATTCAATGTTGTATGTTTTATATTCTATTCTGTTGCACTTTTACAAGTTGTGTATTTTATACTTTTAAAGAATGTACCATTTTCATGTCCTTTATCAACACCGTTCTGAATGTAAGCACTTAGTGTTGTACTTGACTGTGTACTCTGTAGTGTGTCTGTGTGTGTGTGTCTGTGTGTGTGTGTGAGAGATAGAGAGTGGGTATGTTTCGGTAGATTCAGCCACAATAAAACGTTGCTACAAATAACCTACTGTAGATGTCTTCTTACCACACACACACACACACACACACACACACACACACACACACACACACACACACACACACAGACACACACACAGACACAGACACACATGCAAACACACACAGACACACACACACACACACATGCAAACACACACAGACACAGACACAGACACACATGCAAACACACACAGACACACACACACACACACACACACATGCAAACACACACAGACACAGACACAGACACACATGCAAACACACACAGACACACACACACACACACACACACATGCAAACACACACAGACACAGACACAGACACACATGCAAACACACACAGACACACACACACACACACACAGACACACACACACACACACACACACACACACACACACACACACACACCAAGACCAAGCCTCTGGGACTAGAAAAAAAACTTCAATACAGCAGAATAATAGCGTCATTAGTGTGTCTGTGTGTTTGTGTGTCTGTGTGTTTGTGTGTTTGTGTGTCTGTGTGTTTGTGTGTTTGTGTGTTTGTGTGTTTGTGTGTCTGTGTGTTTGTGTGTCTGTGTGTTTGTGTGTTTGTGTGTTTGTGTGTCTGTGTGTTTGTGTGTCTGTGTGTTTGTGTGTTTGTGTGTTTGTGTGTCTGTGTGTTTGTGTGTTTGTGTGTTTGTGTGTTTGTGTGTTTGTGTGTTTGTGTGTTTGCATGTGTCTGTGTGTCTGTGTGTTTGTGTGTTTGTGTTTGCATGTGTCTGTGTGTCTGTGTGTTTGTGTGTTTGTGTGTTTGTGTGTTTGTGTGTTTGTGTGTCTGTGTGTTTGTGTGTTTGTGTGTTTGTGTGTTTGTGTGTTTGTGTGTTTGTGTGTTTGTGTGTTTGTGTGTTTGCATGTGTCTGTGTGTCTGTGTGTTTGTGTGTTTGTGTTTGCATGTGTCTGTGTGTTTGTGTGTTTGTGTGTTTGTGTGTTTGTGTGTTTGTGTGTTTGTGTGTTTGTGTGTTTGCATGTGTCTGTGTGTCTGTGTGTTTGTGTGTTTGTGTTTGCATGTGTCTGTGTGTTTGTGTGTTTGTGTGTTTGTGTTTGCATGTGTCTGTGTGTTTGTGTGTTTGTGTGTTTGTGTTTGCATGTGTCTGTGTGTTTGTGTGTTTGTGTGTTTGTGTGTTTGTGTGTTTGCATGTGTCTGTGTGTCTGTGTGTTTGTGTGTTTGTGTTTGCATGTGTCTGTGTGTTTGTGTGTTTGTGTGTTTGTGTGTTTGTGTGTTTGTGTGTTTGTGTGTTTGTGTGTTTGCATGTGTCTGTGTGTCTGTGTGTTTGTGTGTTTGTGTTTGCATGTGTCTGTGTGTTTGTGTGTTTGTGTGTTTGTGTTTGCATGTGTCTGTGTGTTTGTGTGTTTGTGTGTTTGTGTTTGCATGTGTCTGTGTGTTTGTGTGTTTGTGTGTTTGTGTTTGCATGTGTCTGTGTGTTTGTGTGTTTGTGTGTTTGTGTGTTTGTGTGTTTGTGTGTTTGTGTGTTTGTGTGTTTGTGGGTTTGCATGTGTCTGTGTGTCTGTGTGTTTGTGTGTTTGTGTTTGCATGTGTCTGTGTGTTTGTGTGTTTGTGTGTTTGTGTGTTTGTGTGTTTGTGTGTTTGTGTGTTTGTGTGTTTGTGTGTTTGCATGTGTCTGTGTGTCTGTGTGTTTGTGTGTTTGTGTTTGCATGTGTCTGTGTGTTTGTGTGTTTGTGTTTGCATGTGTCTGTGTGTCTGTGTGTTTGTGTGTTTGTGTTTGCATGTGTCTGTGTGTTTGTGTGTTTGTGTTTGCATGTGTCTGTGTGTTTGTGTGTTTGTGTGTTTGTGTTTGCATGTGTCTGTGTGTTTGTGTGTTTGTGTTTGCATGTGTCTGTGTGTTTGTGTGTTTGTGTTTGCATGTGTCTGTGTGTTTGTGTGTTTGTGTTTGCATGTGTCTGTGTGTTTGTGTGTTTGTGTTTGCATGTGTCTGTGTGTTTGTGTGTTTGTGTTTGCATGTGTCTGTGTGTTTGTGTGTTTGTGTTTGCATGTGTCTGTGTGTTTGTGTGTTTGTGTTTGCATGTGTCTGTGTGTTTGTGTGTTTGTGTTTGCATGTGTCTGTGTGTGTTTGTGTTTGCATGTGTCTGTGTGTGTGTGTGTGTGTGTGTGTGTGTGTGTGTGTGTGTGTGTGTGTGTGTGTGTGTGTGTGTGTGTGTGTGTGTATGTGTGTATGAGTGTGTTGCTAACCTTTTGTAAAGACATCCACATTCACACAGTGATATGAATCATATAGATCCATGATAGCAGGATGTGCAGGTCTAGTTGTGTCGAACCTGAATGTGTTGAAGACCATGGTGAGTGTCCACCCTGAGATCCCTTCTCTTCAATACAGCAGAATAATATCACTATCTATACAGTAGAACCCTTCTCTAATGACTTCTGTCCTCCCTCACTTTTTTTATATATATATATTTTTTATTTTACCCCTTTTTCTCCCCAATTTCGTGGTATCCAATTGTTGTAGTAGCTACTATCTTGTCTCATCGCTACAAATCCCGTACGGGCTCGGGAGAGACGAAGTTTGAAAGTCATGCGTCCTCCGATACACAACCCAACCAGCCGCACAACTTCTTAACACAGCGGGCCTCCAACCCGGAAGCCAGCCGCACCAATGTGTCGGAGGAAACACTGTGCACCTAGCTACCAGGTTAGCGCGCACTGCGCCCGGCCCGCCACAGGAGTCACTGGTGCGCGATGAGACAAGGACATCCCTACAGACCAAGCCCTCCCTAACCCGGACGACAATTGTGCGTTGCCCCACGGACCTCCCGGTCGCGGCCGGTTACGACAGAGCCTGGGCGCGAACCCAGGGACTCTGATGGCACAGCTGGTGCTGCAGTACAGCGCCCTTAACCACTGCGCCACCCGGGAGGCACTTCCCTCACTTTCTATACAGTAGATCCCTTCTCTAATGACTTCTGTCCTCCCTCACTTTCTATACAGTAGATCCCTTCTCTAATGACTTCTGTCCTACTTCACATTCTATACAGTAGATCCCTTCTCTAATGTCTTCTGTCCTCCCTCACTTTCTATACAGTAGATCCCTTCTCTAATGTCTTCTGTCCTACTTCACATTCTATACAGTATATCCCTTCTCTAATGTCTTCTGTCCTACTTCACATTCTATACAGTAGATCCCTTCTCTAATGTCTTCTGTCCTACTTCACATTCTATACAGTAGATCCCTTCTCTAATGACTTCTGTCCTCCTTCATTTGGGATGTACACACTGTCCTAAAAGAGCCTATGCTTAAAGTGGTTGTCTGGTTGAAGAACTCTCTTTCTTTCTCTCTCTCTCTGTCTCTCTCTCTCAGTGAGAGTACAGAGAGAGAGAGGGGGGAAAGAGAGAGGGGGCGTGCTCTAACAGAAAGAGGGTGTGGGGAGGAGAGCTAAATAGTTATTTTCTAACTCCATGTGGTTCACACTGAGAGGTGTCTCTCTAAGAGAGAGAGAATATTGTATTTATTTTCTCACCATTTATCATACGGAATAAAAACCTTGTTAATCTGGGATTATCTTCAATCTGAATTCAGTAAAAACAGATTTAATCTCAGACTGATTCTTCTTGTGGGACTAGTTCTATTAGGATCCTATTTGTTGTCTGGTGTGGATATAATACCAGTCTGTCTCTGAGATGGGGTCCAGAACTCTTCTACTTGTTCTGGGTGAGTCTAACGTTCTATATCTTTGGAACTTGACTATCTGTGCGTAGTGTGTGTTTGTGTGTGTTTGTGCGTAGTGTGTGTTTATGTGTGTGTTTGTGCGTAGTGTGTGTTTGTGTATGTTTGTGCGTAGTGTGTGTTTGTGTGTGTGTTTGTGCGTAGTGTGTGTTTGTGTATGTTTGTGCGTAGTGTGTGTTTGTGTGTGTGTTTGTGCGTAGTGTGTGTTTGTGTGTGTTTTTGCGTAGTGTGTGTTTATGTGTGTGTTTGTGCGTAGTGTGTGTTTGTGTGTGTTTGTGCGTAGTGTGTGTTTATGTGTGTGTTTGTGCGTAGTGTGTGTTTGTGCGTAGTGTGTGTTTGTGTGTGTTTGTGCGTAGTGTGTGTTTGTGCGTAGTGTGTGTTTGTGCGTAGTGTGTGTTTGTGTGTGTTTGTGCGTAGTGTGTGTTTGTGTGTGTTTGTGCGTAGTGTGTGTTTGTGTGTGTTTGTGCGTAGTGTGTGTTTGTGTGTGTTTGTGCGTAGTGTGTGTTTGTGTGTGTTTGTGCGTAGTGTGTGTTTGTGTGTGTTTGTGAGAGACTGAGTCTAACATTTTGTTTTTTAAATCCCAGACTGCCCCTTTAAGGTTCCACCCTACAACTTAGTCTCAGAATAACCATGGAGATTCAGTAGAGTCTTAAAACAATCTAAACAACGTCTTCATTCAATGTTGTATGTTTTATATTCTATTCTGTTGCACTTTTACAAGTTGTGTATTTTATACTTTTAGAGAATGTACCATTTTCATGTCCTTTATCAACACCGTTCTGAATGTAAGCACTTAGTGTTGTACTTGACTGTGTACTCTGTAGTGTGTGTGTGTGTGAGAGAGAGAGAGAGAGAGAGAGAGAGAGAGAGAGAGAGAGACACAGACAGGCAGGCAGACAGACAGACAGACAGACAGACAGACAGACAGACAGACAGACAGACAGACAGACAGACAGAGAGACAGACAGACAGACAGACAGACAGACAGACAGACAGACAGACAGACAGACAGACAGACAGACAGACACGAGAGAGAGGATTTATGTATGTTTCGGTAGCTTTAGCCACAATAAAACGTTGCTACATTTAACCTACTGAAGATGTCATCTTACCACACATGCACATACACTATATATATATAGATATATATAGGATCTACTGTATAGAAAGTGAAGTAGGACAGAAGACATTGGAGAAGGGATCTACTGTATAGAATGTGAAGGAGGACAGAAGACATTAGAGAAGGGATCTACTGTATAGAAAGTGAGGGAAGACAGAAGTCATTAGAGAAGGGTTCTACTGTATAGAAAGTGAGGGAAGACAGAAGACATTAGAGAAGGGATCTACTGTATAGAATGTGAAGTATGACAGAAGACATTAGAGAAGGGATCTACTGTATAGAAAGTGAGGGAAGACAGAAGACATTGGAGAAGGGATCTACTGTATAGAAAGTGAGGGAAGACAGAAGACATTGGAGAAGGGATCAACTGTATAGAAAGTGAGGGAAGACAGAAGACATTGGAGAAGGGATCTACTGTATAGAATGTGAAGGAGGACAGAAGACATTAGAGAAGGGATCTACTGTATAGAAAGTGAAGGAGGACAGAAGACATTAGAGAAGGGATCTACTGTATAGAATGTGAAGTAGGACAGAAGACATTAGAGAAGGGATCTACTGTATAGAAAGTGACGGAAGACAGAAGACATTAGAGAAGGGATCTACTGTATAGAATGTGAAGTAGGACAGAAGACATTAGAGAAGGGATCTACTGTATAGAATGTGAAGTAGGACAGAAGACATTAGAGAAGGGATCTACTGTATAGAATGTGAAGTATGACAGAAGACATTAGAGAAGGGATCTACTGTATAGAAAGTGAGGGAAGACAGAAGACATTGGAGAAGGGATCTACTGTATAGAAAGTGAGGGAAGACAGAAGACATTGGAGAAGGGATCAACTGTATAGAAAGTGAGGGAAGACAGAAGACATTGGAGAAGGGATCTACTGTATAGAATGTGAAGGAGGACAGAAGACATTAGAGAAGGGATCTACTGTATAGAAAGTGAAGGAGGACAGAAGACATTAGAGAAGGGATCTACTGTATAGAATGTGAAGTAGGACAGAAGACATTAGAGAAGGGATCTACTGTATAGAAAGTGACGGAAGACAGAAGACATTAGAGAAGGGATCTACTGTATAGAATGTGAAGTAGGACAGAAGACATTAGAGAAGGGATCTACTGTATAGAATGTGAAGTAGGACAGAAGACATTAGAGAAGGGATCTACTGTATAGAATGTGAAGTAGGACAGAAGACATTAGAGAAGGGATCTACTGTATAGAAAGTGAGGGAAGACAGAAGACATTGGAGAAGGGATCTACTGTATAGAAAGTGAGGGAAGACAGAAGACATTGGAAAAGGGATCTACTGTATAGAATTTGAAGCAGGACAGAAGACATTAGAGAAGGGATCTACTGTATAGAATGTGAAGTAGGACAGAAGACATTAGAGAAGGGATCTACTGTATAGAAAGTGAGGGAAGACAGAAGACATTGGAGAAGGGATCTCAGGGTGGACACTCACCATGGTCTGAGTAGGCCTCAACACATTCAGGTTCGACACAACTAGACCTGCACATCCTGCTATCATGGATCTATATGATTCATATCACTGTGTGAATGTGAATGTCTTTACAAAAGGTTAGCAACACACTCATACACACATACACACACACACACACACACACACACACACACACACACACACACACACACACACACACACACACACACACACACACACACACACACACACACACACACACACACACACACACACACACACACACACACACACACACACGTACACACACTCACATACACACAGACACAGTATCTAGCTCTGACTCATTCAGGGACTCTCCAAATAGCCAACTAGTGTCAGTCCTGTTACTGTGTTGCTTCCTGGAAACAGTGATATTCTGACAGTAATAAATAACAGAACATATCCTGAACATAGAACTACATCTATAACACCTGAACATAGTACCACATCCATAACATCCATAACATAACTACCTGAACATAGAACTACATCCATAACACAACTACCTGAACATAGAACTACATCCATAACATCCATAACACAACTACCTGAACATAGTACTACATCCATAACATAACTACCTGAACATAGTACTACATCCATAACATAACTACTTGAACATAGTACTACATCCATAACACAACTACCTGAACATAGTACTACATCCATAACATAACTACCTGAACATAGAACTACATCCATAACACAACTACCTGAACATAGAACTACATCCATAACATCCATAACATAACTACCTGAACATAGTACTACATCCATAACATAACTACTTGAACATAGTACTACATCCATAACATCCATAACATAACTACCTGAACATAGTACTACATCCATAACATAACTACCTGAACATAGTACTACATCCATAACATAACTACCTGAAAATAGTACTACATCCATAACACAACTACCTGAACATAGAACTACATCCATAACACAACTACCTGAATATAGAACTACATCCATAACATCCATAACATAACTACCTGAACATAGTACTACATCCATAACACAACTACCTGAATATAGAACTACATCCATAACATCCATAACACAACTACCTGAACATAGAACTATATCCATAACATCCATAACACAACTACCTGAACATAGAACTATATCCATAACATAACTACCTGAACATAGTACTACATCCATAACACAACTACCTGAACATAGTACTACATCCATAACACAACTACCTGAACATAGAACTACATCCATAACACAACTACCTGAACATAGTACTACATCCATAACATCCATAACACAACTACCTGAACATAGAACTACATCCATAACATCCATAACACAACTACCTGAACATAGAACTATATCCATAACATCCATAACACAACTACCTGAACATAGTACTACATCCATAACACAACTACCTGAACATAGTACTACATCCATAACACAACTACCTGAACATAGTACTACATCCATAACACAACTACCTGAATATAGAACTACATCCATAACATCCATAACACAACTACCTGAACATAGAACTATATCCATAACATAACTACCTGAACATAGTACTACATCCATAACACAACTACCTGAACATAGTACTACATCCATAACACAACTACCTGAACATAGAACTACATCCATAACACAACTACCTGAACATAGTACTACATCCATAACATCCATAACACAACTACCTGAACATAGAACTACATCCATAACATCCATAACACAACTACCTGAACATAGAACTACATCCATAACATCCATAACACAACTACCTGAACATAGAACTACATCCATAACACAACTACCTGAACATAGAACTACATCCATAACATCCATAACACAACTACCTGAACATAGTACTACATCCATAACATCCATAACACAACTACCTGAACATATTACTACATCCATAACACAACTACCTGAACATAGAACTACATCCATAACACAACTACCTGAACATAGTACTACATCCATAACACAACTACCTGAACATAGTACTACATCCATAACACAACTACCTGAACATAGTACTACATCTATAACACAACTACCTGAACATAGAACTACATCCATAACATCCATAACACAACTACCTGAACATAGAACTACATCCATAACACAACTACCTGAACATAGAACTACATCCATAACATAACTACCTGAACATAGAACTACATCCATAACACAACTACCTGAACATAGTACTACATCCATAACACAACTACCTGAACATAGTACTACATCCATAACACAACTACCTGAACATAGAACTACATCCATAACACAACTACCTGAACATAGAACTACATCCATAACACAACTACCTGAACATAGTACTACATCCATAACATCCATAACACAACTACCTGAACATAGAACTACATCCATAACATCCATAACACAACTACCTGAACATAGTACTACATCCATAACATCCATAACACAACTACCTGAACATATTACTACATCCATAACACAACTACCTGAACATAGAACTACATCCATAACACAACTACCTGAACATAGTACTACATCCATAACACAACTACCTGAACATAGTACTACATCCATAACACAACTACCTGAACATAGTACTACATCTATAACACAACTACCTGAACATAGAACTACATCCATAACATCCATAACACAACTACCTGAACATAGAACTACATCCATAACACAACTACCTGAACATAGAACTACATCCATAACATAACTACCTGAACATAGAACTACATCCATAACATAACTACCTGAACATAGAACTACATCCATAACACAACTACCTGAACATAGTACTACATCCATAACACAACTACCTGAACATAGTACTACATCCATAACACAACTACCTGAACATAGTACTACATCTATAACACAACTACCTGAACATAGAACTACATCCATAACATCCATAACACAACTACCTGAACATAGAACTACATCCATAACACAACTACCTGAACATAGAACTACATCCATAACATAACTACCTGAACATAGAACTACATCCATAACACAACTACCTGAACATAGAACTACATCCATAACATAACTACCTGAACATAGTACTACATCCATAACATAACTACCTGAACATAGTACTACAACCATAACATCCATAACACAACTACCTGAACATAGTACTACATCTATAACACAACTACCTGAACATAGAACTACATCCATAACATCCATAACACAACTACCTGAACATAGAACTACATCCATAACACAACTACCTGAACATAGAACTACATCCATAACATAACTACCTGAACATAGAACTACATCCATAACACAACTACCTGAACATAGTACTACATCCATAACATAACTACCTGAACATAGTACTACATCCATAACACAACTACCTGAACATAGTACTACATCCATAACACAACTACCTGAACATAGAACTACATCCATAACACAACTACCTGAACATAGTACTACATCCATAACATAACTACCTGAACATAGTACTACATCCATAACATAACTACCTGAACATAGTACTACATCCATAACATCCATAACACAACTACCTGAACATAGTACTACATCCATAACACAACTACCTGAACATAGAACTACATCCATAACACAACTACCTGAACATAGTACTACATCCATAACATCCATAACATAACTACCTGAACATAGTACTACATCCATAACACAACTACCTGAACATAGTACTACATCCATAACACAACTACCTGAACATAGTACTACATCCATAACACAACTACCTGAACATAGAACTACATCCATAACATCCATAACACAACTACCTGAACATAGAACTACATCCATAACACAACTACCTGAACATAGTACTACATCCATAACACAACTACCTGAACATAGTACTACATCCATAACACAACTACCTGAACATAGAACTACATCCATAACATCCATAACACAACTACCTGAACATAGAACTACATCCATAACACAACTACCTGAACATAGTACTACATCCATAACACAACTACCTGAACATAGAACTACATCCATAACATCCATAACATAACTACCTGAACATAGTACTACATCCATAACATAACTACCTGAACATAGCACTACATCCATAACACAACTACCTGAACATAGTACTACATCCATAACACAACTACCTGAACATAGTACTACATCCATAACATCCATAACACAACTACCTGAACATAGAACTACATCCATAACACAACTACCTGAACATAGAACTACATCCATAACATCCATAACACAACTACCTGAACATAGTACTACATCCATAACACAACTACCTGAACATAGTACTACATCCATAACATCCATAACACAACTACCTGAACATAGTACTACATCCATAACACAACTACCTGAACATAGTACTACATCCATAACATCCATAACACAACTACCTGAACATAGAACTACATCCATAACACAACTACCTGAACATAGAACTACATCCATAACATCCATAACACAACTACCTGAACATAGAACTACATCCATAACACAACTACCTGACCATAGTACTACATCTATAACATCCATAACACAACTACCTGAACATAGAACTACATCCATAACATCCATAACACAACTACCTGAACATAGTACTACATCCATAACATCCATAACACAACTACCTGAACATAGTACTACATCCATAACATCCATAACATAACTACCTGAACATAGTACTACATCCATAACACAACTACCTGAACATAGAACTACATCCATAACATCCATAACACAACTACCTGAACATAGTACTACATCCATAACATAACTACCTGAACATAGTACTACATCCATAACATAACTACCTGAACATAGCTTAAATACAGTAACACCTAACTTAACATAGTAACTTCGAGCATAACAAACCGTAGTAGCTGACAGATATTAATACAAACTGTCTTTAAAGACATACGGAGGCTTCAGAAAGTATCTCAACCCATTACTTTCTTTCTCCTCATTTCGTTGTGTTACAGACTACATTATAGATGTATTCCTGTAGATGTTGTGTTACAGACTACATTA
>NC_048577.1:6050851-6063351 GCF_013265735.2 Oncorhynchus mykiss | reverse complement strand
CTCCGTCAATACATTCTATGGCATTGTAAAACCCATATTATTATAGGAATGGACAGAGCCCCAGTGTTAAACTCAGGTAACAGCGTTTAATTCAAGAGATTACTGGGTACATACACATTTTACCACAGGTTATAAACTGAAAATGACGTCAGCGTTTTCTAAATGTTCTATCTCTTTCATGACACCGGTAGAGAGGCCCTATAGTTCTCGAGCCTTCCCTCCTCTCCTAAAGCCAAGGTCAGTCACTGTAAATCAGCATTCTAGACAGTCTGGAGATAGTCCGTCCCTGCCATCTGGAGATAGTTCATTCATTTGTACAAAGGAACAGACCGTCATTGTTACTAAACTCCTGACTATATTATATACAATTGGGAATGGGAGCAAGAGAGAAAATTCATATACAGTGCCTTGCGAAAGTATTCGGCCCCCTTGAACTTTGCGACCTTTTGCCACATTTCAGGCTTCAAACATAAAGATATAAAACTGTATTTTTTTGTGAAGAATCAACAACAAGTGGCACACAATCATGAAGTGGAACGACATTTATTGGATATTTCAAACTTTTTTAACAAATCAAAAACTGAAAAATTGGGCGTGCAAAATTATTCAGCCCCCTTAAGTTAATACTTTGTAGCGCCACCTTTTGATGTGATTACAGCTGTAAGTCGCTTGGGGTATGTCTATCAGTTTTGCACATCGAGAGACTGAATTTTTTCCCATTCCTCCTTGCAAAACAGCTCGAGCTCAGTGAGGTTGGATGGAGAGCATTTGTGAACAGCAGTTTTCAGTTCTTTCCACAGATTCTCGATTGGATTCAGGTCTGGACTTTGACTTGGCCATTCTAACACCTGGATAAGTTTATTTTTGAACCATTCCATTGTAGATTTTGCTTTATGTTTTGGATCATTGTCTTGTTGGAAGACAAATCTCCGTCCCAGTCTCAGGTCTTTTGCCGACTCCATCAGGTTTTCTTCCAGAATGGTCCTGTATTTGGCTCCATCCATCTTCCCATCAATTTTAACCATCTTCCCTGTCCCTGCTGAAGAAAAGCAGGCCCAAACCATGATGCTGCCACCACCATGTTTGACAGTGGGGATGGTGTGTTCAGCTGTGTTGCTTTTACGCCAAACATAACGTTTTGCATTGTTGCCAAAAAGTTCAATTTTGGTTTCATCTGACCAGAGCACCTTCTTCCACATGTTTGGTGTGTCTCCCAGGTGGCTTGTGGCAAACTTTAAACAACACTTTTTATGGATATCTTTAAGAAATGGCTTTCTTCTTGCCACTCTTCCATAAAGGCCAGATTTGTGCAATATACGACTGATTGTTGTCCTATGGACAGAGTCTCCCACCTCAGCTGTAGATCTCTGCAGTTCATCCAGAGTGATCATGGGCCTCTTGGCTGCATCTCTGATCAGTCTTCTCCTTGTATGAGCTGAAAGTTTAGAGGGACGGCCAGGTCTTGGTAGATTTGCAGTGGTCTGATACTCCTTCCATTTCAATATTATCGCTTGCACAGTGCTCCTTGGGATGTTTAAAGCTTGGGAAATCTTTTTGTATCCAAATCCGGCTTTAAACTTCTTCACAACAGTATCTCGGACCTGCCTGGTGTGTTCCTTGTTCTTCATGATGCTCTCTGCGCTTTTAACGGACCTCTGAGACTATCACAGTGCAGGTGCATTTATACGGAGACTTGATTACACACAGGTGGATTGTATTTATCATCATTCATCATTTAGGTCAACATTGGATCATTCAGAGATCCTCACTGAACTTCTGGAGAGAGTTTGCTGCACTGAAAGTAAAGGGGCTGAATAATTTTGCACGCCCAATTTTTCAGTTTTTGATTTGTTAAAAAAGTTTGAAATATCCAATAAATGTCGTTCCACTTCATGATTGTGTCCCACTTGTTGTTCATTCTTCACAAAAAAAACAGTTTTATATCTTTATGTTTGAAGCCTGAAATGTGGCAAAAGGTCGCAAAGTTCAAGGGGGCCGAATACTTTCGCAAGGCACTGTATGTACAGTACATAATAGCATTTGGACTAGTCAGTCCTGATTGAAATGTATACATAATTAGTCATCATTGATAAAAATTCCCTTAACAGCAACCCAGAGTCCGGTAGCCCAGAGAGAGAGTGGGCAACCCAGAGTCCGGTAGCCCAGAGAGAGAGTGGGCAACCCAGAGTCCGGTAGCCCAATGTAGTCATTCCCTGCCTTGCGGAATATGTAAATTAATTAACATTAACAACCTTCTGGTGTAGCTGTTTCCCAGAAACTTCTCCCATCACCAAAGGCAAGTCTATAATCCTGAATGATTTACCAGTCGGTACAGGTTATTAAATGTGTGAACTATGGTGAAATAAATGTTTAAATACACATTTCCCCAAAGTCACTCCCTAGTCCAGGTACTCAGTAGGACTTGCTACAAGAAATTACAAGAATTTGGTAAAATCAGAAAAACTAGGCACCACGAAGACAATTAAATATATGCAATGTGGACCCATGGGCCTGTAGTACAGTAGCCTGTGGAATAGACTGTATATATGCAATGTGGAGAACCAGTATTATACTGGTGATTATACCCATGGGCCTATAGTACAGTAGCCTATGGAATAGACTACCATTTGGGATGCACAAATTGTAAAGAAGGAACTTTTTGGCATCCCAATGAGGTCCAGAGTACTGTGGTGTTGACAGGGATGGGATTGAAGCTAGTCCAAGGCTAGTACTTTTCAGATCTGGCTAGTAGAACATTTGCCAAACTAGCCTGTCTGTGATATTTTGTATTTTTAAATATTTCATGGCACATATTTTGGACTCGGGCTAGTAATAATCTACCAGCCTGGCAGACAAGTGCCCAAAATCTGTATATTCCATCCTGGGTTGTAGGCCTGTTCATTCAGATGAAGACCATAAACAGTTGCAAAATGTTTAGCAACAGAAACATTTTTACTCCAAACGAAATTCACTTTGCAATGAAAATGAGAGTTCCTAAATCATTACCTGATCTCAGGAAGAATAAAAAATAAATAGTGGAACTGGCTTCGAAGTCCAGAGTTCAATTTGAGGGCTTCAAGTCATAAATTAATGTGATGTTGAGTAACAATCCCACATGGTTTTGTTGATAGGTTCCTTCTTGTTGGAACACTTTCCACTGTGACATCAGAAAGAATACATTCTGGACCAATAACAGGCTCAGCATTACCAGTAGTCCTATATCCCATGGCGATCACTAATTGATGTATTGAATGTGTCCAAAATGGCACCCTATTACCTAAAGTGAACATTGTTTGATTAATGGTGCACTATATAGGAATTATGGTGTCATTTGGGATGTACACATTGTCTTAAAAGGGCCTACGCTTAAAGTGGTTGTCTGGTTAATTGACTCTCTCTCTCTCTCTCTCTCTCTCTCTCTCTCTCTCTCTCTCTCTCTCTCTCTCTCTCTCTCTCTCTCTCTCTCTCTCTCTCTCTCTCTCTCTCTTCACAGGTCTTTATTTCACACTACTGGGGAACCTAGAGGCCAGAGATTGCGGCCTGGGCTTCATATTCAAAACAAGAAAACAATGTGTTGATACAGATGAGTGTAAAGAGTTGGACAGTACCCCACCCTGTGGAAGTAATGCCACATGTTACAACACACAGGGGAGCTTCTACTGTCAGTGTCTACCTGGGTTCAGATCCACAACGACTGTCAACTTCACATTTTCTGGACAGTGTACTGGTGAGTATTTGTGTGTGTGTGTGTGTGTGTGAGTGTGTGTGTGTGTGTGTGTGTGTGTATGTGTGTGTGTGTCATACATTGGGCAAGAGGTTAGGAAGTGCAGCTCAGTTTCCACCTCATTTTGTGGGCAGTGTGCACATAGCCTGTCTTCTCTTGAGAGCCAGGTCTGCCTACGGTGGCCTTTCTCAATAGCAAGGCTATGCTCACTGAGCCTTACATAGTCAAAGATTTCCTTAATTTTGTGTCAGTCACAGTGATCAGGTATTCTGCCACTGTGTACTCTCTGTTTAGGGCCAAATAGCATTCAAGTTTGCACAATTTTTTTGTAAATTCTTTCCAATGTGTCAAGTAATTATCTTTTTGTTTTCTCATGATTTGGTTGGGTCTAATTGTGTTGCTGTCCTCGTGCTCTGTGGGGTGTGACTTTCCTCTGTTGCTGTAAATGCCGTTATTCCACTGGCAGCTTCCTCTTTGTAGTGTTGAGGCCCAAATGACACCCTTTTCCCTGTATAGTGCACTACATTAGACCAGGGCCCATAGAGCACTATACAATAGGGTGTCATTTGGGATGCATGCTAGGATGGTTACCATGGTAACATTTTCATCACTGGTGTGCTGTGGGTTTCTGGGTGTTTTAATCTCCACCTCAACTTCCTCTCTGTCTCATGTCTTCATTTATATCTTAGTTAGTTGGTATCTGATGGTAAACTTGGTTACCCATGGCAACAACTTGGATCTACTATGAGCATGATAAGGATGTGACAGTTTTCATTTGTGTGTTGTGTTGGTGTGGTGTGTTGTGGTGTGTTGTGGTGTGTGTTGTGGTGTGTGTTGTGGTGTGGTGTTGTGGTGCAGGTAACATGCACGTGTGATGGTTGTTAGTTCTCATTGTGTTGTGTTGTTCTGTGTCCTGTTGTGTGGTTGTTGTTGTTGTGCACGTGTGATGGTGGTATGTTATATTGTGATGGTGGTATGTTATATTGTGTTATGTTGTGTAGTGTTGTGTTGATGTGCAGGTGGGATTGTGTTCTTTTGTTGTGTAGGTGTGATTGTGTCCTGTCGTGTTATGTTCTGTTGTGTTGCACTGTGTCGTGTTGATCCAGGTGTGATGGTTGTGTGTTGTAATATGTATGTGCTGTGTCGTGTCTGTCCCTGTGTGATGGTTGTGTTTTGTAATATGTATGTGCTGAGTAGTGTTGATCCAGGTGTGATGGTTGTGTTTTGTAATATGTATGTGCTGTGTAGTGTTGATCCAGGTGTGATGGCTGTGTTTTGTAATATGTATGTGCTGTGTCGTGTCTGTCCCTGTGTGATGGTTGTGTTTTGTAATATGTATGTGCTGTGTCGTGTCTGTCCCTGTGTGATGGTTGTGTTTTGTAATATGTATGTGCTGTGTCGTGTCTGTCCCTGTGTGATGGTTGTGTTTTGTAATATGTATGTGCTGTGTAGTGTTGATCCAGGTGTGATGGTTGTGTTTTGTAATATGTATGTGCTGTGTAGTGTTGATCCAGGTGTGATGGTTGTGTTTTGTAATATGTATGTGCTGAGTAGTGTCTGTCCCTGTGTGATGGTTGTGTTTTGTAATATGTATGTGCTGAGTAGTGTTGATCCAGGTGTGATGGTTGTGTTTTGTAATATGTATGTGCTGTGTAGTGTTGATCCAGGTGTGATGGCTGTGTTTTGTAATATGTATGTGCTGTGTAGTATCGATCCAGGTGTGATGGTATTGTGTTGTGTTTCCTTCAGTACTGACCTGTGACCAGGTCAAAGCGGATCAGACTCCTGGACAGGTGAGTTCTAAACCCTGACACCTGATGTCACTCATAATGACTAACACTTTAGGGTGACATTCATGGAATATGGTAGTGAGCAGTCAGTAAAATAACCAGAACATTTATAGAATATGGTAGTGAGCAGTCAGTAAAATAACTACAACATTTATAGAATATGGCAGTAAGCAGTCAGTAAAATAACCAGAACATTTATGGAATATGGCTGTGAGCAGTCAGTAAAATAACCAGAACATTTATAGAATATGGCATTAATCAGTCAGTAAAATAACCAGAACATTTATAGAATATGGCATTAAGCAGTCAGTAAAATAACCAGAACATTTATAGAATATGGCATTAAGCAGTCAGTAAAATAACCAGAACATTTATAGAATATGGCAATGAGCAGTCAGTTAAAATAACTACAACATTTATAGAATATGGCAGTAAGCAGTCAGTAAAATAACCAGAACATTTATGGAATATGGCTGTGAGCAGTCAGTAAAATAACCAGAACATTTATAGAATATGGCATTAAGCAGTCAGTAAAATAACCAGAACATTTATAGAATATGGCAATGAGCAGTCAGTAAAATAACCAGAACATTTATAGAATATGGCATTAAGCAGTCAGTAAAATAACCAGAACATTTATAGAATATGGCAATGAGCAGTCAGTTAAAATAACTACAACATTTATAGAATATGGCAGTAAGCAGTCAGTAAAATAACCAGAACATTTATGGAATATGGCTGTGAGCAGTCAGTAAAATAACCAGAACATTTATAGAATATGGCATTAAGCAGTCAGTAAAATAACCAGAACATTTATAGAATATGGCATTAAGCAGTCAGTAAAATAACCAGAACATTTATAGAATATGGCAATGAGCAGTCAGTAAAATAACCAGTAGATGTGAAGGTATATTATCCAATAGGGCTCTGATTTCCAAATACTGCAACTCACTATTGCATCTTATAATACGTTTTAAAATCTCTCTCTCTCTCTTGTTCTCTCTTTCGTTCTCTCTTGTTCTCTCTTGTTCTGTCTTGTTCTCTCTCTCTCTCTAAGACCACTTTAGAAACAAGTGTTTTAATTAGTACTTTTAAGTGCTATCTCCTGTGACTACAATATATGTCAATATTTGTATATTTGTTTTTACCCACATGATGTGAATTAATTTCTCCTCTCTCTCAGACTGTCCCAGGTTTAGCTGATCTCCTCTCTCTCAGACTGTCCCAGGTTTAGCGGATCTCCTGTCTCTCAGACTGTCCCAGGTTTAGCTGATCTCCTCTCTCTCAGACTGTCCCAGGTTTAGCTGATCTCCTCTCTCTCAGACTGTCCCAGGTTTAGCTGATCTCCTCTCTCTCAGACTGTCCCAGGTTTAGCTGATCTCCTGTCTCTCAGACTGTCCCAGGTTTAGCTGATCTCCTCTCTCTCAGACTGTCCCAGGTTTAGCTGATCTCCTCTCTCTCAGACTGTCCCAGGTTTAGCTGATCTCCTCTCTCTCAGACTGTCCCAGGTTTAGCGGATCTCCTGTCTCTCAGACTGTCCCAGGTTTAGCTGATCTCCTCTCTCTCAGACTGTCCCAGGTTTAGCTGATCTCCTGTCTCTCAGACTGTCCCAGGTTTAGCTGATCTCCTCTCTCTCAGACTGTTCCAGGTTTAGCTGATCTCCTCTCTCTCAGACTGTCCCAGGTTTAGCTGATCTCCTGTCTCTCAGACTGTCCCAGGTTTAGCTGATCTCCTCTCTCTCAGATTGTCCCAGGTTTAGCTGATCTCCTGTCTCTCAGACTGTCCCAGGTTTAGCTGATCTCCTGTCTCTCAGACTGTCCCAGGTTTAGCTGATCTCCTGTCTCTCAGACTGTCCCAGGTTTAGCTGATCTCCTCTCTCTCAGACTGTCCCAGGTTTAGCTGATCTCCTGTCTCTCAGAATGTCCCAGGTTTAGCTGATCTCCTGTCTCTCAGACTGTCCCAGGTTTAGCTGATCTCCTGTCTCTGATGAGGAAAAGCTGTCTGGCGTTAAGTAACTCTGGGGAAGCAGCCGGAGGGAGACTGACTGGAGAGGTGTTACTGGAGGTTAAACACACACACACACACACACACACACACACACACACACACACACACACACACACACACACACACACACACACACACACACACACACACACACACATGCAAGGACTCACAGAAGCATGCACACTCACACACAGTGAAATCATGCGTGCATATAAACATATACACCTCGTTCACTCACTTCCTGTTTCCTGTTTCTACTTCCTGTGTGTAGAATGTCTTGACAGAGATAGACAGTCTCCTGTCTCAAGGTATCCTAAGCAACAACCGGGAGGTGAGTGGGTTGCTAGGCGCCGTGGAGGACACCTTGATGCTCATCGGGCCACAGCTCAGAGACACCCACACCACCATGGAAACAGACCACACAGGTAACACACACACATACACATGAAGACATAAACATGAACTTCCACACACATGCACACACATACACATCCTCCTTCACCTTTCTCCTTGTCCTTGTACACAGCTACTGAGCTTGCAGTGAGGAGGGGACAGACTCCGCCCATTGGGCCAATCAGCCTGGCCAATGACAACGTGCGACTGGACACCAGCTGGGAGACAGCCACTGGCAACGGGACGTACCCAGGTAGGCTTGTCATCCTCACCATCATCATCACCATCATATCTATAACTAAGTACTGTATCTTTTAGTACCAGTAACTTTCCAAAAATTCCCAGGTTGCCTAGAAATCCTGGATTCAGCATTTCCTGCTTATTCATATCAAATAAAGGAAAATTGTATTTGTCTCAGGAATCAAAATGCTTACAAGCCCTTAACCAACAGTACAGTTTTAAGAAAAAGAAGTGTGAAGAAAAAAATAGATAAGTAAAAAATAAAAAACATAATTAAAGAGCAGCAGTAAAATAATATATACAGCTGGTACCGGTACAGAGTCAATGTGTGGGGGTCACCGGTTAGTCGAGGTAATTGAGGTAATATGTACATGTAGGTAGAGTTATTCATGTGACAATGCATAGATAATAACTAGAGAGTAGCAGCAGCGTAAAATAGGGGGTGGGGGGGGGGGGAACAATGCAAATATTCTGGGTAGCCATTTGATTAGATGTTCTTGGACCTAGACTTGGTGCTCCGGTACTGCTTGCTGTTCGGTAGCAGAGAGAACAGTCTGTGACAAGAGTGACTGAGAGAGTGAGTCTTTGACAATTTTTAGGGCCTTTCTCTGACACCGCCTGGAAAATAGGTTCTGGATGGCAAGAAGCTTGGCCCCAGTGATGTACTGGGCCATACGCATTACCCTCTGTAGTGTCTTGTGGTCGGAGGCCTAGCAGTTGCCATAGCAGGCAGTGATGCAACCATACTCTCGATCGTGCAGCTGTATAACATTTTGAGGATCTGAGGACCCATGCCAAATCTTTTCAGTCTCCTGAGAGGGAACTTGAAGCTCTCAACCTGCCCCACTACAGCCCTGTCGATGAGAATGGGGGCGTGCTCGGGCCTCCTTTTCCTGTAGTCCACAATCATCTCCTTTGTCTTGATTATGTTGAGGGAGAGGTTGTTATCCTGGCACCACACGGCCAAGTATCTGACCTCCACCTATAGGATATCTCATCGTTGTCGGTAATCAGGCCTACCACTATTCTGTCGTCGGCAAACTTAATGATGTTGTTGGAGTCGTGCTTGGCCATGAGTCATGGGTGTACAGGGAGTACAGGAGGGGACTGATCACGCACCCCTGAGGGGCCCCCGTGTTGCGGATCACCTGGGCGCGGCCCTTCAGGAAGTCCAGGTTCCAGTTGCAGAGGGAGGTGTTTAGTCCCAGAGTCCTTAGCTTAGTGAAGAGCTTTGAGAACACTATGGTGTTGAATTCTGAGCTGTAGTCAAGGAATAGCATTCTCACATAGGTGTTCCTTTTATCAAGGTGGAAAAGGGCAGTGTGGATTGGGCAGTGTGGATTGCAATAGATTGTATCATATGTGGATCTGTTGGGGCTGTATGCAAATTGGAGTGTAGGGTTTCTGGGATAATGGTGTTGATGTGAGCCATGACCAGCATTTCAAAGCACCTCCTTATTCCAGGAATCTTCCAACCAGGAAACCTGAAAAACCTGGGGATTCTGGGACAACTACAAGACATTCTGGTAACTTGTTTCATTCTGTGCTTCCCAGGTTTCACTCTGGCTGGGTTGGTGTGTTACAAGACAGTGGAGAGCTCTGTCAACAACTCCTTCCAGTACCTCACTGACACGGACACAAACAGATACACAGCAACCGCCACAGCATCAAAGCCTAGCTACCAGATCAGTTCCAAGGTGGTAACAGCTCTCGTCAGTAACCCAGCAACAGAACACCTCACCCAGCCTGTCATCCTCACCTTCAGACATCTTCAGGTAGCATTTGATAATATAACATATGCCGTAGTGCTGATGTTAACATATCACAAATGTAAATATTCTAGTATATCATTATCGTACAGCTACAGTTAGGACTTGCATTTTTCCACACACTGACGATGGCCTAACATGCTGATGATGGCCTAACAGACTGATGAAGGCCTAACATGCTGACGATGTCCTAACAGACTGATGTTGGCCTAACAGACTGATGATGGCCTAACATACTGACGATGGCCTAACAGACTGACGATTGCCTAACAGACTGATGATGGCCTAACAGACTGATGATGGCCTGACAGACTGACGATGGCCTAACAGACTAACGATGGCCTAACAGACTGATGAAGGCCTAACATACTGACGATGGCCTAACATACTGACGATGGCCTAACAGACTGACGATGGCCTAACATACTGACGATTGCCTAACAGACTGATGATGGCCTAACAGACTGATGATGGCCTAACAGACTGATGATGGCCTGACAGACTGACGATGGCCTAACAGACTGACGATGGCCTAACATACTGACGATGGCCTAACAGACTACGATAGCCTAACAGACTGACGATGGCCTAACAGACTGACGATGGCCTAACAGACTGACGATGGCCTAACAGACTGATGATGGCCTAACATACTGACGATGGCCTATCAGACTGATGATGGCCTAACAGACTAACGATGGCCTAACATACTGACGATGGCCTAACAGACTGACAATGGCCTAACAGACTGATCTGTTGAAGAGACAGTTCTCTAAGAAGTGCTTAGCCAATGTTTCATCCTCCTCTCTCACTCTCTCTCTCTCTGTTTCTCTCTCTCTCTGTTTCTCTCTCTCTCTCTGTTTCTCTCTCTCTCACTCTCTCTCTCTGTTTCTCTCTGTCTCTCTCTCTCCCCCCACCCCCTACCCCAGGTGAGGGCGGAGTCAGCGAGGATGAACTATACCTGTGTGTTCTGGTCGGAGGGGCGTGTCCATGAAGAGGGAGGGGCGTGGTCAAGGAGTGGCTGTACCAAAGTCACGTCTAACGCTACACACACCGTGTGTTCCTGTTCCCACCTTAGCAGCTTTGCTGTTCTCATGGCCCTCTACCCTGTACAGGTACACACACACACACACACACACACACACACACACACACACACACACACACACACACTCTGGGTGATATAATGCTCCTTACCTTATGTTGTCAGTTGAGTAGGTTGAGTAATGAGTTAAAGGCTGTGTTGTTGAACTGAGGATAGCTGAAGATGCTTAACGTTAACCTCTTTGGGATGGGGGCGGTATTTTCACATCTGGGTGAAAAGCGTGCCCAAAGTAAACTGCCTGCTACTCAGGTCCAGAAGCTAGGATATGCATATAATTGGTAGATTTGGATAAAGTTTCTAAAAATGTTAACATAATGTCTGTAAGTATAACAGAAGTTATTTGGCAGGCAAAACCCCGAAGACAAACCATCCAGGATTTTTTGTTGTTGTTGAGTTGACTGTGTTTTCCATTAGTTTCCTATGGGGAACTAGATGTATGAGGCACTTGCTTGCAGGTCCTAGATAATTTGTCGTCATGTTGGGCAAGTTGGAACCGGTGTTTCTCTGAATCAAACGCCTCCAAATAAATGGCGCGGAACGTCGAGCCGTGACAGGTTTTAACCTCTTCAGCCATCCTCAGTTAATGTTAAGCATCTTCAGCTATCCTCAGTTAATGTTAAGCATCTTCAGCCATCCTCAGTTAATGTTTAGCATCTTCAGCCATCCTCAGTTAATGTTAAGCATCTTCAGCCATCCTCAGTTAATGTTTAGCATCTTCAGCCATCCTCAGTTAATGTTAAGCATCTTCAGCCATCCTCAGTTAATGTTTAGCATCTTCAGCTATCCTCAGTTAATGTTAAGCATCTTCAGCTATCCTCAGTTATTAAAGGCACAGTCAAGTTAGTGTATGTAAACTTGTGACCCATTGGAATTGTGATGCAGTGAATTATAAGTGAAATGATCTGTCTGTAAACAATCGTTTGAAAAATTACTTGTGTCTTGCACAAAGTAGAATTCCTAACCGACTTGACTAAACTATAGATTGTTAACAAGACATGTGTGGAGTGGTTGAAAAACGAATTGTAATGACTCCAACCTAAGTGTATGTAAACTTCTGACTTCAGCTGGATATATATCATTTTTTTGTTGCAAAAAATGTGGGTCTCGAAACAGGTGCCCTGAATGACAGGTCGCCACTGATGTTATATTATGTAAACCCCTTCCTCTTTCTCTCTCTCTGTGTCTCTTTCTCTCTCTCTGTGTCTCTTTCTCTCTCTCTGTGTCTCTTTCTCTCTTGCTCTCTCGCTCTCTCTTGCTCTCTCTCTCTCTCTCTTGCTCACTCTCTCTCTCTCTCTCTCTCTCTTGCTCACTCTCTCTCTCTCTTGCTCACTCTCTCTCTCTCTCTCTCTTGCTCACTCTCTCTCTCTCTCTCTTGCTCACTCTCTCTCTCTCTCTCTCCCTCTCCTCTCTCTCTCTCTCTCTCTCTCTCTCTGTCTCTCTCTCTCGCCCTCTCTCTCTCTCTCTCGCCCTCT
>NC_048577.1:6035851-6048351 GCF_013265735.2 Oncorhynchus mykiss | reverse complement strand
TACTGCCCGAAGAAGACAGGCTACTGAGGGCTAAATAAAGGGGAAGTAATCAAGGTAATGATGGAGTCCAAGTACCGAGAGGGAGCAGGTGTGCGTAATGTGGGTTGCCAGGTGTGGATAATTATGGTTGCCAGGAGGTTAGTAGACCGACGATATTTAGCACTGGAGACAGTGAATGGAACACAGGTGTAACAGGGGAAGAGACAGAGACAGTGAATGGAACACAGGTGTGACAGGTGTAACAGGGGAAGAGACAGAGACAGTGATGTAGAGAGACAAAAAGAGAAACGGAGAGATAGGTGAATGTAGAAATGTAGTGAATGTATGGACAGTGACAAATCCTTGATGTGTGTGAATAAATTAATTTATGCAATTCAGTTTTTAGCTGCCATAGTACATTAAATAAATCTGTACTAAAACGTTTCCCTCCTCCCTCCTGCTCCCCTCCCCCTCCCCCCTCGCCCCTCATCTCCCCCTCCCCTTCTCCTCCCTCCCTCTCTCCCCTTATCCTACCTCCTCCTCGCTCCCCTCCACTCCCCCTCATCCTTCCTTGTCTTTCCTCCCTCACTCCCCCTTCTTCCCATCTCCCCTCTCCCTCCTCTCTCCTCCCATCCCCCCTCCCGTCCCTCCCATCCCCCCTACCATCCCTCCCATCCCCCCCATCCCTCCTCTCTCCTACCATCCCTCCCATCCCCCCTACCATCCCTCCCATCGCTCCCTCCCTCCCTCCCTCCCTGCCCTCTCCTCCTCTCTACTCCTCTCCTCCTCCCTACTCCCCTCCTCCTCTCCCCTCCTCCTCCCTCCCTCCCTCCCTCCCTCCCTCCCTCCCTCCCTCCCTCCCTCCCTCCCTCCCTCCCTCCCTCCCTACCTCCCTCCCTCCCTCCCCTCTCCTCCTCCCTACTCCCCTCCTCCTCCCGCTCTCTCTCCAGGGTGTTCACAGTGACAGCAGTGGCCCAGCTGTGTGTGTTGGGTACTATGTGGATATTTGGAGTGTTCCAGTTCCAAGAGGAGGGGACAGTGGTCATGACATATCTCTTCACTATCCTCAACTCTCTACAGGGAGCACTGCTGTTCATCATGCACTGCCTACTGAACAAAACGGTATGGTGTGTGTGTTTTGTGTGTGTGTGTGTGTGTGTGTGTAACACTGTGCTCTGCTTCCCCCATCAGGTGAGAGAGGAGTATGGCAAGCTCCTGTCCTGTATCTGCACACCACTGAAGAAGAGATACACAGAGGTCAGCACTACTAACCCTTCTTCCAACCAATCCCAGGTACACACACACAAACACACACACACACAGACACACACAGACACACACAGACACACACACAGACACACACACAGACACACACACAGACACGCACACACACACACAAACACACACACACACAGACACACACACACACACACCACTTTCACTAATTTAACCTCTGTCCTTTGACCTTTGTCTGTCCTAGGGGTCAAGGAGCGCAGAGAACACGGGGGAGTCGCAGATATGACGTCACCAAACCCCCATAATGCACCTCTTTACCCCTCCTCCCATGACAAAGGTTCCCACTAGATGGCCAAACTGTAAAGTCAAAATGGTCGATATCGTAAACATTTATGAAAACAAATATTTGCGTTTAGCGGTGTGGTTAAGATATATTGTAGAAATGGGAAGTGTTTCTGATTTAGGATCTTGGCCAGATAGTGACACACCAGAAACACTCATCCCGAGGATAGTACTGTTCAGACCAGGTTAGTAGAAAATGTGTCCAACTAGCCCGCCGGATAGTAAAAATGGAAGTCCACTAGCCAGGTTGGCCAGTACCCAAAATCCTTCAGTTCCATCCCTGATTAGACACTTCATATCAAACTTGATGTTAATTAACCACTGTCTAATCAAGCATTAGGTTATCCAATCAGAAGTTATGTGATCTTCATGTCATCCAATAGGAATCCATATGGTCTTTATTTCATCCAATCAGAAGTTACATGATCTTCATGTCATCCAATAGGGAACCATATGGTCTTTATGTCATCCAATCAGAAGTTACATGATCTTCATGTCATCCAATAGCAATGCATATCCTCTTTATGTAATTTTTACAGACACAAAAGAGGTTATCCAATCAGAAGTTATGTGATCTTCATGTCATCCAATAGGAATCCATATGGTCTTTATTTCATCCAATCAGAAGTTACATGATCTTCATGTCATCCAATAGCAATGCATGTCCTCTTTATGTAATTTTTACAGACACAAAAGATCGGTTCAATTTTACACAACTTCGTCGAATAGACAGATGAAGCCATACTTATAAACAGAAGCTTTCTTCCTTTACATGAATGTGATAGATTTATAGTAATATTTATTACCAAGAGCACAAGATAGTGTGACTGTTCTACACAAATAAATCCAAAGGGATTTAGAAAAACATTAAGTGAAGATTTGTGTTAGTTGTGACCTATTGGACTGTTATACTTGTCATGTATTGTCATGTTGTGTCTTTCTGTCCTTTCCTTTCACCCTGTCTCCCTCTGCTGGTCGTATTAGGTTACCTTTTCTCCCCCGCTTTCCCCCAGCTGTTCCTTGTCCCCTCTTGACTACCTCGTCACCCCTTCTCCCACCTGTTCCCCTTTTCCCTCTGATTAGTCCCCTATATCTCTCTCTGTTTTTGTTCCTGTCCTTGTCGGATTCTTGTTTGTTGTGTTTCATGCCTGAGCCAGACTATCGTCATGTTTGCTGTAACCTTGTCCTGTCCTGTCGGAATCTGCCGGTCTATCTGAGCCTACCACAGTTTGGTTATTAAAGAAGCTCTGTTTAAGTTAGTTCGCTTTTGGGTCCTCATTCACTCACCGTAACAGAAGAATCCGACCAAGAATGGACCCAGCGACTTCGGATCCTCTCCACTCAGCCGCCGAGATCCAGGGAGCGATGCTAGGCAGACACGAGCAGGAATTGTCTGCTGCTCGACATGCCGTTGAGACCCTGGCCACCCAAGTCTCCAACCTCACAGAACAGGTTCACCATCTCCGCCTCGATCCACCGGCTACTTCCAGGGCTTTCGAATCTCCGGAGCCCAGAATCAATAACCCGCCGTGTTACTCTGGGGAGCCCACTGAATGCCGCTCGTTCCTCACCCAGTGTGATATTGTGTTTTCTCTCCAGCCCAACACTTACTCCAGGAGCACTGCTCGTGTCGCCTACGTCATATCTCTCCTCATTGGACGGGCTCGTGAGTGGGGCACGGCAATCTGGGAGGCAAGGGCTGAGTGTACTAACCAGTATCAGGACTTTAAGGAGGAGATGATACGGGTTTTTGATCGATCTGTTTTTGGGGAGGAGGCTTCCAGGGCCCTGTCTTCCCTATGTCAAGGTAATCGATCCATAACAGACTACTCTATTGAGTTTCGCACTCTTGCTGCCTCCAGTGGCTGGAACGAGCCGGCTTTGCTCGCTCGTTTTCTGGAGGGTCTCCGCGCAGAGGTAAAGGATGAGATTCTCTCCCGGGAGGTCCCTTCCAGCGTGGATTCCCTGATTGAACTCGCTATTCGCATTGAGCGACGGGTTGATCTTCGTCACCGAGCTCGTGGAAAGGAGCTCGCGTTCTCCGTTGCCCCCCTCTCCGCATCACTACCATCTTCCTCTGCCGGCTCGGGAGCTGAGCCTATGCAGCTGGGAGGTATCCGCATCTCGACTAAGGAGAGGGAACGGAGAATCACCAACCGCCTCTGTCTCTATTGCGGTTCTGCTGGTCATTTTGTCACTTCATGTCCAGTAAAAGCCAGAGCTCATCAGTAAGCGGAGGGCTACTGGTGAGCGCTACTACTCCTGTCTCTCCTTCAAGATCCTGCACCTCCTTGTCGGTCCATCTACGCTGGACCGGTTCGTCAGCTTCCTGCAGTGCCTTAATAGACTCTGGGGCGGAGGGCTGTTTAATGGACGAGACCTGGGCTCGGGAACATGACATTCCTCTCAGACAGTTAAGGGAGTCCACGGCCTTGTTCGCCCTGGATGGTAGTCCTCTCCCCAGGATTCAGCGTGAGACGCTACCTTTAACCCTCACTGTTTCTGGTAATCATAGCGAAACCATTTCTTTTTTGATTTTTCGTTCACCTTTTACACCTGTTGTTTTGGGCCATCCCTGGCTAGTTTGTCATAATCCTTCCATTAATTGGTCTAGTAATTCTATCCTCTCCTGGAACGTCTCTTGTCATGTGAAATGTTTAATGTCTGCTATCCCTCCTGTTTCCTCTGTCTCTTCTTCACAGGAGGAGCCTGGTGATTTGACAGGGGTGCCGGAGGAATATCACGATCTGCGCACGGTGTTCAGTCGGTCCAGGGCCACCTCTCTTCCTCCACACCGGTCGTATGATTGTAGTATTGATCTCCTTCCGGGAACCACTCCCCCCCGGGGTAGACTATACTCTCTGTCGGCTCCCGAACGTAAGGCTCTCGAGGATTATTTGTCTGTAGCTCTTGACGCCGGTACCATAGTCCCCTCCTCCTCTCCCGCCGGAGCGGGGTTTTTTTTTGTCAAGAAGAAGGACGGGTCTCTGCGCCCCTGCATAGATTATCGAGGGCTGAATGACATAACAGTTAAGAATCGTTATCCGCTTCCTCTTATGTCTTCAGCCTTCGAGATCCTGCAGGGAGCCAGGTTTTTCACTAAGTTGGACCTTCGTAACGCTTACCATCTCGTGCGCATCAGGGAGGGGGACGAGTGGAAGACGGCGTTTAACACTCCGTTAGGGCACTTTGAATACCGGGTTCTTCCTTTCGGCCTCGCTAACGCTCCAGCTGTCTTTCAGGCATTAGTCAATGATGTCCTGAGAGACATGCTGAACATCTTTGTTTTCGTTTACCTTGACGATATCCTGATTTTTTCACCGTCACTCCAGATTCATCTTCAGCACGTTCGACGTGTCCTCCAGCGCCTTTTAGAGAATTGTCTTTTTGTGAAGGCTGAGAAGTGCACTTTTCATGCCTCCTCCGACACATTTCTCGGTTCTGTTATTTCCGCTGAAGGCATTAAGATGGATCCCGCTAAGGTCCAAGCTGTCATTGATTGGCCCGCCCCTAAGTCACGCGTCGAGCTGCAGCGCTTTCTCGGCTTCGCGAACTTCTATCGTCGTTTCATCCGTAATTTCGGTCAGGTGGCAGCTCCTCTCACAGCCCTTACTTCTGTCAAGACGTGCTTTAAGTGGTCCGTTTCCGCCCAGGGAGCTTTTGATCTCCTCAAGAATCGTTTTACATCCGCTCCTATCCTTGTTACACCTGACGTCTCTAGACAGTTCGTTGTCGAGGTTGACGCGTCAGAGGTGGGCGTGGGAGCCATTCTTTCTCAGCGCTCCCTCTCTGACGACAAGGTCCACCCATGCGCGTATTTTTCTCATCGCCTGTCGCCGTCGGAACGTAACTATGATGTGGGAAACCGCGAACTGCTCGCCATCCGGTTAGCCCTAGGCGAATGGCGACAGTGGTTGGAGGGGGCGACCGTTCCTTTTGTCGTTTGGACTGACCATAGGAACCTTGAGTACATCCGTTCTGCCAAACGACTTAATGCGCGTCAGGCGCGTTGGGCGCTGTTTTTCGCTCGTTTCGAGTTCGTGATTTCTTATCGTCCGGGCTCTAAGAACACCAAGCCTGATGCTTTATCTCGTCTCTTCAGTTCTTCAGTAGCCTCCACTGACCCCGAGGGGATTCTCCCTGAGGGGCGTGTTGTCGGGTTGACTGTCTGGGGAATTGAGAGGCAGGTAAAGCAAGCGCTCACTCACACTCCGTCGCCGCGCGCTTGTCCTAGGAACCTTCTTTTCGTTCCCGTTCCTACTCGTCTGGCCGTTCTTCAGTGGGCTCACTCTGCCAAGTTAGCCGGCCACCCTGGCGTTCGGGGTACGCTTGCTTCCATTCGCCAGCGTTTTTGGTGGCCCACCCGGGAGCATGACACGCGTCGTTTCGTGGCTGCTTGTTCGGTCTGCGCGCAGACTAAGTCCGGTAACTCCCCTCCTGCCGGCCGTCTCAGGCCGCTTCCCATTCCCTCTCGACCGTGGTCTCACGTCGCCTTAGATTTTGTCACCGGACTGCCTTCGTCAGCGGGGAAGACTGTTATTCTTACGGTTGTCGATAGGTTCTCTAAGGCGGCTCATTTCATTCCCCTTGCTAAGCTTCCTTCTGCTAAAGAGACGGCACAAATCATCATCGAGAATGTTTTCAGAATTCATGGCCTTCCGTCAGACGTCGTTTCGGACAGAGGTCCGCAATTCACGTCTCAATTTTGGAGGGAGTTTTGCCGTTTGATTGGGGCTTCCGTCAGTCTCTCTTCCGGCTTTCACCCCCAGTCTAACGGTCAAGCAGAACGGGCCAATCAGACTATTGGTCGCATCTTACGCAGTCTTTCTTTTCGCAACCCTGCGTCTTGGTCAGAACAGCTCCCCTGGGCAGAATACGCCCACAACTCGCTTCCTTCGTCTGCGACCGGGCTATCTCCTTTTCAGAGTAGCCTCGGGTACCAGCCTCCGCTGTTCTCATCTCAGTTCGCCGAGTCCAGCGTCCCCTCCGCTCAGGCTTTTGTCCAACGTTGCGAGCGCACCTGGAAGAGGGTCAGGTCTGCACTTTGCCGTTATAGGACGCAGACTGTGAGGGCTGCTAATAAGCGAAGAACTAAGAGTCCTAGATATTGTCGCGGTCAGAGAGTTTGGCTCTCCACTCAGAACCTTCCCCTTAAGACGGCTTCTCGCAAGTTGACCCCGCGGTTCATTGGTCCGTTCCGTATTTCTCGGGTCATTAATCCTGTCGCAGTTCGACTTCTTCTTCCGCGATACCTTCGTCGCGTCCACCCGGTCTTCCATGTCTCCTGTATTAAGCCCGTTCTTCGCGCCCCCGCTCGTCTTCCCCCCCCCCCCCCCATCCTTGTCGAGGGCGCACCCATCTACAGGGTCCGCAGGATTTTGGACATGCGTCCTCGGGGCCGTGGTCACCAGTACCTCGTTGATTGGGAGGGGTACGGTCCTGAGGAGAGGAGTTGGGTTCCCTCTCGGGACGTGCTGGACCGTGCGCTGATCGAGGATTTCCTCCGTTGCCGCCAGGTTTCCTCCTCGAGTGCGCCAGGAGGCGCTCGGTGAGTGGGGGGGTACTGTCATGTATTGTCATGTTGTGTCTTTCTGTCCTTTCCTTTCACCCTGTCTCCCTCTGCTGGTCGTATTAGGTTACCTTTTCTCCCCCGCTTTCCCCCAGCTGTTCCTTGTCCCCTCTTGACTACCTCGTCACCCCTTCTCCCACCTGTTCCCCTTTTCCCTCTGATTAGTCCCCTATATCTCTCTCTGTTTTTGTTCCTGTCCTTGTCGGATTCTTGTTTGTTGTGTTTCATGCCTGAGCCAGACTATCGTCATGTTTGCTGTAACCTTGTCCTGTCCTGTCGGAATCTGCCGGTCTATCTGAGCCTACCACAGTTTGGTTATTAAAGAAGCTCTGTTTAAGTTAGTTCGCTTTTGGGTCCTCATTCACTCACCGTAACAATACTGCTATACTGCTATACTGTTATACTGTAATACTGTTATACTGTTATACTGTTATACTGTTATACTGTAATACTGTATTACTGTATTACTGTATTACTGTATTACTGTAATACTGTAATGCTGTAATACTGTAAATGTGTTATTGATCTTTAACACTTTATTAATAACATTTAAGAATAATATGCATGTTCATACATTCAGGCTGGTAATGTTTACACATTCTTATAATAGTTTATAAATCGTTAAAAGGTTTATTCATGATAGTTATTATCAAGTGTTACCATGGACACCTCTATGTACCTCTACTACAGTTAAAAAGCTTGGGGTCACTTAGAAATGTCCTTGTTTATGAAAGAAAAGCACAGAATTTGTCCATTAAAATAACATAAAATTGATCAGAAATACAGTGTAGACATTATTAATATTGTAAATGACTATTGTAGCTGGAAACTACTGATTCTGTTATAGAATATCTACATAGGCGTACAGAGGCCCATTATCAGAAACCATCACTCCTGTTTTCCAATGGCTCATTTCATTAGCTAATCCAAGTGTATCATTTTAAAATGCTAATTGATCATTAGTAAAACCTTTTTCATTGATGTTAGCACAGCTGAAAACTGTTGTGATGATAAAAGGAGCAACAAAACTGGCCTTCTTTAGACTAGTTGAGGATTCCGCATTTGTGGGTTCGATTACAGGCTCAAAATGGATAGAAACAAATAACTTTCTTCTGAAACTCATCAGTCTGTTCTTGTTCTGATAAATGAAGGCTATTCCATGTGCGAAATTGCCAAGAAACTAAAGATCTCATACAACGCTGTGTACTAGTCGCTTCACAGAACAACGCAAACTGGCCCTAACCAGAATAGAAAGAGGAGTGGGAGGCCCCGGTGAACAACTGAGCAAGCGGACAAGTACATTAGAGTGTCTAGTTTAAGAAAAAGGCGCTTCACAAGTCCTATACTGGCTTCATTAACCTGTGGAACTCCGTTCCGCTAGCGGAACCCCTTGCCAAAAGCCAATGAAATTGCAGGGCGCCAAATACAAATCAACAGAAATCTCATAAATCAAATGTTTCTAACATACAAGTGTTAGGCACCATTTTAAAGATACAATTCTCGTTAATCCAGCCACAGTGTCTGATTTCAAAAATGCTTTACAGCGAAAGCTCTCCAAACGATTATGTTAGGTCACCACCTAGTCACAGAAAAACCCAGCCATTTTTCCAGCCAAAGAGAGGAGTCACAAAAAGCACACATAGAGATACAATTAATCACTAACCTTTGATGATCTTCATCAGATGACACTCATAGGACTTCGTGTTACACAATACATGTATGTTTTGTTCGGTAAAATTCATATTTATATCCAAAAATCTCATTTTACATTGGCGTGTTCAGTAGTTCCAAAACATGCAGTGATTTTGCAGAGAGACACATCAATTCACAGAAATACTCATTATAAATGTTGATGAAAATACTTGTGTTATACATGGAAATATAGATAAACTTCTCCTTAATGCAACCGCTGTGTCAGATTTCAAAATTACTTTACAGAAAAAGCGTAATCTGAGTACGGCGCTCAGAGCCCAAAACAGCCGAAATAAATATCCGCTATGTTGCGCAGTCAACATTAGCCAGAAATAGCATTAGAAATATTCACTTACCTTTGATGATCTTCATCAGAATGCACTCCCAGGAATCCCAGTTCCACAATAAATGTTCGATTTTTTCGATAAAGTTCATAATTTATGTCCAAATAGCTTCTTTTGTTTGGGCGTTTGGTAAACAATTCCAAACACGCGTTCAGGTCCAGCCGAACGTCGGACGGAAAGTTAAAAAAGTTATATTACAGGTCGTAGAAACTTGTCAAACTAAGTATAGATTCAATCTTTAGGATGTTTTTATCATAAATGTTCAAAAATGTTACAACCGGAGAATTCCATTGTCTATAGAAAAGCAATGGAATGAGAGCTAACTCTCTCGTGACGGCGCCTCACAAGCCTGTGACACTGTGCCAGACCACTGACTCAAAGAGCCCCCCCCCCCCTTCACTGTTGAAGCCTGAAACAACGTTCTAAAGACGGTTGACATCTAGTGGAAGCCTTAGGAAGTGCAAAATGACCCACATCCCACTGTGTATTCGATAGGGGCTAAGTTCAAAAACTACAAACCTTAGATTTAGTTCAATAGTACCCGCAAAACACTAGTCTCAACGTCAACAGTGAAGATGCGACTGCGGATGTATGCCTTCTAGGAAGAGTTGCTGAGAAAAACCCATATCTCAGACTGGCCAATAAAATCTATTAAGATAGACAAAAGAAAACAATTACAGGGAGAGGAACTTTCTGATCAATTTGATGTTACTTTAATGGACAAAACATTTGCTTTTCTTTCAAAAAACAAGGACATTTCTAAGTAACCCCAAACTTTTGAACAGTAGTGTACTGTCGTAGCCAAAAGTTTTTAGAATGACACAAATATACATTTTCACAAAGTCTGCTGCCTCAGTTTGTATGATGGCAATTTGCATATACTCCGGAATGGTATGAAGTGTGATCAGATGAATTGCAATTAATTGTAAAGTCCCTCTTTGCCATGTAAATGAACTGAATCCCCCCAAAACATTTCCACTGCTACCCCACTGCGGAAAGGAAGCCTAGTGGTTAGACCGTTGGACTAGTAACCGAAAGGTTGCAAGTTCAAATCCCTGATCTGACATTCTGCCTCTGAACAAGGTAGTTAACACACTGTTCCTAGGCTGTCATTGAAAATAAGAACTTTTTCTTAACTGACCTGTCTAGTTAAATAAAGGTTAAAAAAAGGATATTGCTGCCAGTAAGATTGCACCTAAATCAACCATTTATCAGATCATCAAGAACTTCAAGGAGAGCTGTTCAATTGTTGTGAAAAATGCTTCAGGGTGCCCAATAATGTCCAGCAAGCGCCAGGACCGTCTCCTAAAGTTGATTTAGCTGCAGGATCGGGGCACCACCAGTACAGAGCTTGCTCAGGAATGGCAGCAGGCAGGTGTGAGTGCATCTGCACACACAGTGAGGTCAAGTCTTTTGGAGGATGACCTGGTGTCAAGTAGATCAGCAAAGAAGCCACTTCTTGCCAGGAAAAACATCAGGGACAAACTGATATTCTGCAAAAGGTACAGGGATTGGACTAATGAAGTAATTTTCTCTGATGAATCTCCTTTTCGATTGTTTGGGGCATCTGGAAAAAATCTTGTCCGGAGAAGACAAGGTGAGAGCTACCATCAGTCCTGTGTCATGCCAACAGTAAAGCACCCTGAGACCATTCATGTGTGGGGTTGCTTCTCAGCCAAGGGAGTGGGCTCACTCACAATTATGCCAAAGAACACAGCCATGAATAAAGAATGGTACCAACACATCCTCCGAGAGCAACTTCTCCCAACCATCCAGGAACAGTTTGATGACTAACAATGCCTTTTCCAGCACGATGGAGCACCTTGCCATGAGGCAAAAGTGATAACTAAGTGGCTCGGGGAAAAAAACATTGATATTTTGGGTCCATGACCAGGAAACTCCCCAGACCTTAATCCCACTGAGAACTTGTGGTTAATCCTCAAGAGGTGGGTGGACAAACAAAAACCCACACATTCTGACAAAATCCAAGCATTGATTATGCAAGAATGGGCTGCCATCAGTAAGGATGTGGCCCAGAAGTTAATTGACAGCATGCCAGGGCAGATTGCAAAGGTCTTGAAAAAGAAGGGTCAACACTGCAAATATTGACTCTTTGCATCAACTTCATGTAATTGTCAATAAAAGCCTTTGACACTTAGGAAATGCTTGTAATTATACTTCAGTATTCCATAGTAACATCTGACAAAAATATCTAAAGACACCGAAGCAGCAAACTTTGTGAAAATGTATTTTTGTGTCATTCTCATTTTTTTTTGCCAGGACTTTATATCATAAGAATGTTAAAGATTTGTTGTGAACACTTGCAGTGCTTTTGTCCAAATATAGCCTTTATCACCAGGTTTTTTAGAAATCCTTGTGGAAAGATTCTCAGAATGAGGAGGGAATAAACAGAGAATCTGGATTCTCCAACAGGATTGTCACTCATGGCTCCATCTTAAAACTCTTGGTTAGTTTATTACTGGCCAACGAGATATAGCGGTCCTTAGGCACACATCTAGGATCAGAATACAGTAAATTACTGTACAGTTCAGACATTGTAGAGTTTGTCACAGATCTAGGATCAGCTTACCCAAACCAAAACCTAACTTAAAGAGCTTGGTACATCCATTTTTTTTAAACTTTTAAATTAGTAATTTATTGCCCATGGTTCTTGTAGAATTTAACTTATGACCAGGTCAACAGTTGTTCCCTATCAGAACATTGAAGAATATTACTTCAAAAACGTGTTATGGCTGCAATCCCGCTAACGGGATCGATATGACAACTACCAGTGAAAATAGAGGGCGCCAAATTCAAACCACAGAAATCTCATAATTACAATTCCTAAAACATACATGTGTCTCATACCATTTTAAAGCTATTCTCGTTGTTAATCCCACCAAATTGTCCGATTTCAAATATGCTTGTGAGCAAAAGCACTACAAACAATTATGTTAGGTCTCCACCAAACCACAAAAAGCACAGCCATTTTGTAGTGAAATATAGCATTCACAAAAAGCAGAAAGAAAGATAGAATGAATCACTAAGCTTGAATTATCTTCATCAGATGACACTCATAGGACTTCATGTTACACAATACATGCAAGTTTTATTTGATAAAGTTCATATTTATATAAAAAAATCTGAGTTTACATTCGTGTATTAGATTCAATAGTTCCAAAAAACATAAAGTGATTTTGCATAGCCCCATCGTTTAAACAGAAATTCTCATCATAAATGGAGATGATAATACAAGTTATACACATGGAATTATAGATATACCTCTCCTTAATGCAACTGCTGTGTCAGATTTCAAAAAAAAGTTTAGGGAAAAAGCA